>NC_136503.1:71833829-71913829 GCF_053919585.1 Euprymna scolopes
AAACTTCTCTTTATATCTCAATTATTGACTTAGTAAATGGATTAACGTTAACTTTCTTCTTTACCAATTACCCGGTTTTCTAGGCTATAATTTGTATTTCATGTTCTTTTTGTTTTACTGGATTCCAATAAAAAAAATTCCTCTGGTCTAGTGGTAAATACAGGTTTATGCAGTTATAGAAGCAACATGACATAGAGAAGGTGCACCATTCCGCGTATAAACAAATGATTCGTAACCATATTATTCAAATACTACGTTGTTGTTGTTTTTTTAATAAATTCTTATGATTTACTTGTAGAGGATATCCTGGCAAATATCTATACAGAGCGACCTTTGTAACATTATACACTTATTAACACGTAGACACCATCGAGAGGAAATTAACACACGCGAATGATTCTTTTCCTTAATGAAAGAAATTTATTTACATACATTAATTTACAGGTGCTTTTTGTCGCTTCTAGCTACCATGTCCTCTCTCTCACTTGATCATAGGTCTGGGCACACTTTTTTCTTTTTATAATATTTAACTTCTTTCTTGCCGTGACGTTACCTCGTACACGGCTCGGTCATTTGCATACAACTGCCATACACGCGTCCGCTGTCTGTTACGTATTAGACACGCGTGACGAGTTTCTTAAACAATTTCAAATTCTCTCATTTAAGAAAACTTATTTTCACGTTAATTTAGTAATGCAATATCAAATAGTATACTGTTGACCTTATATGCCGAGCCTTTCTTCTTGTGCAGTAATCCAACATCTCAAACGTACTTATGATGTTAGAATATATAAGCGTTACCTTTAGTTAAAATCACTTGTTCCTTTATACATTTGATTCCTCGATTATCGATTACCGATACTTATCGAAAATTTCCAATAACAAAACGTATCAACAATCACTGCCAGGCACATAATGTACATTTGTGCGAAATTTCCCCCCAAATCGGTGCAGCCGTTTATGAGTCCTTAGGGAACGATCTCACACAGATACACACATTATAAAAAAAAAAATTCAGAACATTGTGATGAATGGAAAATTGCCATGAAAAAAGAAATAGATGCCTTAATCGAAAATGATACCTATACGGTAGTGCCTCTCCCAAGAGATAAACATGTTATTTCTACCAGATGGGTCTTTACAAAAAAGAGTACAGCATCAGGCGTAGAACAGTACAAAACAAGATTTTGTGTGTATATTTTTTATTAATATCATTTTCGACCGGTGTAGAGCGTTTCTTGCACTCTCCCATTCCAAATTTTAATAGTATTTTTTCGATGTATATCGATTGAGTCATCGTAACAAGTCCTTTGCTTTGAGTAAATTCTATCCCCAGAAACAAGGATATTTTGCCAAGATAGGTCATTTTGAATCTTTTACTTAATTTGTTCTTAACATCAGTTAACATTATGTCACAATTTTATGCGATTAAAATATCATCACCCACAAAACCAAAATCAGTAGTTTATCTTCTTTGTGTTGGGTATATAAACAGGGGTCTACAACGCATTGTCTAAATTGTTGTTTAATAATATAATCATGGAATACTGTGTTCCAACACTGAGCACTCTGCTTTAAACCATATAATAACTTGTTAAGTCGCCACACGCTATTTTTATTTTTCATTATAAATCCCTCTGGAGGGGTAATATAAATTTCACAGTCTATTGGGTCATTCAAATAAGCATTTTTTACGTCCATTTGATGGATGTTTAGGTCATATTGTGATGCGACTCGCATTAAAATTCTGATTGTCGTTAGGTTTGTGGTCGGTGAAAACGTATAAAAGTATTCTTTACCGTAAATCTGAGAGCACCCCTTAGCAAAAAATCTTGCTTAGTACCGTTCTACGCCTGATGCTGTACTCTTTTTTGTAAAGACCCATCTGGTAGACATAACATGTTTATCTCTTGGGAGAGGCACTACCGTATAGGTATCATTTTCGGTTAAGGCATCTATTTCTTTTTTCATGGCAATTTTCCATTCATCACGATGTTCTGAATTAATTGCTTCGTTGAAGCTTTTTGGCGTATTTTCCATTGAATAGCAATAGTGGATTTGATAATCCTTTATATTGTCGACCACAAAAAAAATCGGGTCGTCTTCTATTTCTTTTGGGATATCTTTCGACTTTATCATCATCATCATCATCATCATCATCATCATCATCATCATGGACACTCTCGTCTCCGTCATTTTTATTGCTTTCGTTTGTTATAATTATTTGAGGTAATATAACTTCATCCTCTTCATATGACGGGTTTTTGTCTGTAAAATTAAACGTGTCTGTGAATTTTACACACCGGATTCTTTTTATTTTATTTTTTTCGGGAAAAAAATATTAAATTGGCTGAACTGTTTTTATCGTATCCAAGAAATATACCTCTGTCGGCTTTAATATTCAATTTACTCTTTTTCTCTATATATGCGAAGCAAGTTGAACCAAATATATGCATTCTGCTTAAATTTGGTTTTTTACCGCAGAAAGATTTATATGGAGTTTTAGATAGTGTTTTGTTAAAGCACCTGTTGCGTATATAAGCTGCCGCCATAAGTGCATACGTCCAGAGGTTTTTAGGGAGTTTTGATTCAATGAGTAGGCATTTTGTCATTTCAAAAAGTGTCCGCCACGCACGTTCAACAGTCCCGTTTTGGTGTGGCGATCTAGGAGCTAATATTTCATGCCTGATATGATGGTTAATTAGTAAAAGTTCAAAGTCTTTATTGGTAAATTCCGTACCGTTGTCAGAGCGAATACACTTGATTTCACCGTAGGGGGCCATGTCGGCTAGATATTTCTTAGTTGCTAGCAGGGTATCAGATTTGTCCTTTAAAACGTAAACCATTATTAAACCTGAATGGTCATCTACGAAATTCAACACATATCTATAATGTTCTCTGGCCATCGGTTCTACGGGGCCGTTCAAGTCACAATGCACCATTGATAGGATTTTTTTGGCCTTTTTGTCTGGTATCTTGTTTTGATAGTTTGTCATTTTCCCTTGCGTACAGACGTCGCAGTTGAAGGTTTTTGATGTTTGTATTTGCATTCCATCAACTCCAGTCGGCAACTTTTTGATATCAGGAATATTGCAGTGTCCAAGAATTTTATGCCATGTCTGTAGATCATGGCAGGCGGTTTTTGATGGGACTACGCTATTTTAATAATATAGTCTTCCATTTTCGTCAATGTCGAATACAGTTCCATTCGGGTATACCAGTTTTGATTTATTGGGGCTAAAGTTTATATTTGCACCTTGTTTTGTGGCAGCTTGTACAGAAAATATATTTTGTTTAAATTTTGGGATAAGAAGAGCCTTTTCTAGAATACAGAAACACTGTTCACCTTTATTGTTCTTTAGCGAGATTTTCGCATTGCCTCTTTTCAAAACGATATCATTGACTTGACTCCCGTCAGCTAGTTCTACAAAATGATTTTGTGGCTTAAAGTTGGGGTCAAAATTGATAAAATCAGATTCCTTTATAATCACATGTGCCGTGGCCCCACAATTGACAAGAAAATTATTATTGTTTCTTGAAGCATCAAATGTACACGAAAATAAAAATGTATGTTCGCTAACAGAGCTCTCTACATTTTTAATGTAGTCGCCATTTTGAGTCCTGTATCTACATTGGAAACTCTTGTGGTTAGGTCGTCCACAATTATAGCAAATAATTTTTGTACTTTTTTTTAGGAAAAAAAGCTGCTTTTGTCAAAGTTGCGTTTTTTATTCCTGCCATGGGTATAATTCGATTTTGGTGTTTTTATGTGTGTATTTTTAAATTTCATGATATTTGTGGATTCGTTTTTTTCTGTGATCATTTTTTCAGTTTCTTCGTAACTTCTGAGTGCGACCTTTAATTGGCTAAAAGTCATGGGGTTTTTTTTCTGGGTTATCACGGTGGTAAATGGCTTGAAATCACTCGGTAATCCCTTAAGGACCATGGAAATTAACAGACTCACTTATAACTTCACCAGACGTTTTTAAAGAATTTGCAGTTGTCTCGGCTCTTATAATATAATCCGTAATAGTTTCGGCTTCCATTCGTTTTATAGAGACCAGTTCAGTGTACAAAGAAATACTTTGGGGTTTTCCTTTCGATAAATAATGCCCTCTCAATATGCTTAATGCTTTGCAGCCGTCGTCCAGGGCTTCTCTCATTACCAGTGATAGACTTCGGTCATCTAAACACTGTATTAATTCCGCAAAGACAGTTGCGTTCTTTTCAATGAAGTCGGGGTCGTTTCTGTTTTCAGGTTGTGTTTGTAGTACTTTGTGTAGCTTTTGGATTCGTAGATATCCCAGAAATTTAACTTGCCACAATTCGAATTTTGATTCGGATCCATAGAAATAGAGACGCACGCTGGGCGCATAACCTCTAGAAGTGTAAGCCATTTTGACTTTCAGAACAGTTTCAGATGGTTCGCTGTTACACACAAGTCCTGGGAGGTGACTTGTTTGTAGTAGACAGTTCCACAGAACAAAATATTTTTACCGGGTCGAAACCCGGGAAAAGAACATGTGAAATTGCTCCAGAAAAGGTTTAATATTTATGAAGCAATTCTGGTTTCTGATTGGTGGGTAGCAGAACGTGAATTTATTTGATTCGTCAGTTCTTAGCAGTATCGTTTATAAATAGAATCGTCCGACTGTGTGGGATCATACCCCATCAAAAACACTATTTTGATGGGATGTCTCCTAGCGTCCTCGGCTGCATGGAGACAGGGTAGTACATGTCAAGGGTTCGTCACTTGACACTCAGTCCAACAGGTGAGGGGCCGGGAACCGGCCCAGCACCTGTTGGACTGAGGTACACCGCCTGGGTAATACCTAGGAGCTCCACCCTCCCAGGCCATGCCACCGGGCTTTCCGGTGGGGCAAGTTTATTACTTGCTGCCTGAGGCGCCCCGACCGGGGAATGCCGACGGGGTTACTCAGGCAATTTTTAAAATTGCAGGAGTGCCCCTCCTTTAGGGGAGCCTGTGGGGTTCCCACTTTCCGGCCTTGTGCCACATTTTGCTGAGGTGGGCAGCAAATAAATATCTACCCCATTAAAACACTCTTTTGATGGGATGTCTCCTAGCGGCTTCGGCTGCAGGGAGACAGGGTAGTACAGGTCAAGGATTCGTCACTTGACACTCAGCCCAACAGGTGAGGGGCCGGGAACCGGCCCAGCACCTGTTGGACTGAGGTACACCGCCTGGGTAATACCTAGGAGGTCCACCCTCCCAGGCCTTGCCACCGGGCTTTCCGGTGGGGCAAGTTTATTTATCCATTGATATCTCATGTTTTTATGTAGCGTTATGTGGTTCTAGGTGGGTTAATTGGGTCGAATATGTTCTCAAGAGTAAAAACAATGAAAAGAATATGTTGCCGTCCTAGACCTAGTAATCATCGTCATCTCCCAAAACATATGGTGGAAGACTATACTGTATTCTTTAATAATTTTTCTCAATATTCTCTCTATAATTTCCAACATTTGATTCGTTAGCAACAGCACCACCACGACCGCAACATACTTAGCGTCTCTTGGTTCTCTATCAAAGTACAAATAATTAATTTCGCCACTCACTGTAGCACAAGCACTGCCCTGATGCTTGGTTTTAAGTTCGATTCTCATTTCTTCAAAATTCCAACGGTGTTAGCAGCCACAATGTGTTTTAACTTTATGCAGAACAAGAAAACGATGATAACGTACTATGTAATGGCAAATGATATTGCTCTATTTTAAAATCTGAAAATACTTGATGGCTGGCAGACAATCACGTTGACACACTATTCTCGACAGATCACTGAATGTCTACAACGATGAGCTTGGCCGGTACCAGATGGGTGACCATTTGGAATTCCAAGGCGCTGTATGTAGTATGAACTAGTCTGTCATGCCTCCTGCTTTCTAATGTGTATAGTAGTTGTGGGCTCTCACATGGCTGTGACCCAAAAGTACAAAGAAACCCATACTTGACTTCCGGAGTGCAACGACTTTGTACGCTTCTCTTAGTGCACCCCCCCCTCACACGACCTTAATCCGTTAGACTATTTCGTTGGTCATACGTCGAGAACATCATGAGCATGACCTCCCACAACATCAAAGCCAGATTGATCGCCGCGCTTGTAGACAAAGCATGCTTTCATTTCTGGTGAGGCGGTGATTGAGTCTAAAGCAGCTATATTGAATAGATGTCAGTTCTACTACATAAATTAACTGAATTGATTTTTTCAATAAAAGTTTTAAAATAAAGTTGCATTGTTGTTTGAATAAATATCTGAAGATATAAAGAACTTTTCTTCCAAAGTTACTACATGCGGCATTAAATGACGCCCAAAAAGGTTGATATGTCATGAAAACGGAAATCCCACAGTATTTTCTAGATGTATGTATACTCTTAATAATTTAAAAAAAAACTCTGTTGATATTTCGGACGTCCTTGCTTGCATGAATCCTGCATATCTATATCTATCTATATAGATGTTATTTGTTTTTGCGATACGTTTTGAATGAATTCAATTATTTACGAAAAAGCATTTTTACCTAAATGCGAGTTGGGAATAATTTTCCTTTAACCAATTTGGTACCGCCACATGGGGAGCGATATATATATATATATATATATATATATATATATATATATATATATATATATTATTTTAAAATATAATTATCCACTGACACGTGTTTCGGGGAATGTGATTTCGCCATTAGGACTCCCGTCAAGAACACAGCACATGTACTCTTTTAGTTAATAAAAGCGATATTAACGGTATACCAGTCTATTGTCGCCTTTTCAAATACTTGTTCACTCATTTTAATTTTATTAAATAATTTTTTTTTTAAATCGACGTCGAACCTACTGGTTCGCACTCGGAGAAATCATCTAAGCACGCGAAACTGACTTTCAGAAATTATTTATCGACTTCAACCACGGCTAAATTAGAAAACAATCCCTCAAACTTTTTCGCTATGATTAATACCATTTCGAGCGCAATCTCCGAGATAATGTGCGATGCCACCGACTACAATAGCGCGATAGAGCCTTCTGACGTTGCTTACATTTACGTTGCTTACAAGTAACATTGTGTACAATAAACACCTATTACTCACGAGCACACAGCAACTGACACAAACTATTAATGCAACAATCGAAAGTACTCGCAAAGCCTGCGATTTTTAAGCCATAACCACTGGAAAAAGCAAAAGACACTTTTACAATACGCTTTTACCAGTGGCATTTCTTCGTCCTTAATTCGACACCGCTTGTTTGAGAAACCTTTCGTCAATAGCCAAAAGTCTACTCAATGGCCGGACCACTAAAATAGGCGGAAAAACACATTCGGAAAGCCACAGAATACAACCTTAACATAGCCACTTCTGTAATTCTTTCTGAAAACGCCTATTTAGTATCTAAACATAGAAAGAGTCTTAAAAAGAGTTTGCTTCTTCTGTGGAAATGCGCGGCATCCACGACTATTATGCCCGTATCACGACACTGGGTGTAGAAATGTAAAAAATAAATAAATAAATAAATAAATAAATGGACATTTGGATAAAGTATGTAAATCTTCCTCTTCTAACGCTGCCGTATTATTCAACACTGACTGTCCGTCGGCTAGTCTCGCCTGAGTACGAACAGAAGTTAAAGGCATTACATTCATTAAATGGTAAATAAATGCAATGGTAGATTCGGGTAACGTGGGAACATTTATCAGCAAAAATGCGGTCAAAAAACTTAAACTCTTTACTATACCTAAATATAAAAAACCTATAGCATTGGCAGACCCCAACCAATACGCCAGCATTATTAGCAAAATAATTGCACAAAAATATAAAACCTATCCTGGCATGATATTACCTGTGATTAAGGATTTCTTTAGCTACATAGTTCTCGTGAAAGACGTCATAAAAAGTACAAGAGAGAGAGACTTTGAAATTCGACGGTCCTATAGATCAACTCATTATTGGGACTATTAAAAGGATAACCCTTTCAAATCTATAAACTTTTTTCACCTCCTCTATTTTCTCAGCTTTCTTAACGTTCAATTCCTGTTGACACCATATTACGCCGGAACGTCATTGCTGACAATAAATTAATAGCGAAGGACACTGCTATGATATTGAGAGAAGTTAAAATAGAGGTCTCTTTGTGAATTGGTTATCCCGATGTTGTTCTAGCCAGCATCATTTCTAGAAAGACATCGGGAACTTGGGTGAGGGATCACGTACACTTCGTAAATATCCTTAGTAAAAGCGATTTCTACGGAGCGATGTGGATTTGAACTTATAACACCCAGGGCATGAGTCTGTGTGATTAACCCCCTAACTATCGTCACCTTTTATGCTATTCTAAAGATTGCTTTCGGAGATAGATCCATAAAATATTTGGAACCTGTGCGTTAACGTAAATGTTTTGGCCTGGCTTTAAATGGTTAAAAGTTTTTTTTTTTCTGTCATAATCAGAAAAAAAAACTTTTATTCTTTCTTAATCGGAAACTTCTCTCGCGTGCATTTTATCATCTCTAGGAATTCTTTAAGACCAGGGATTAGAATTGTCTGAAAATCTGCGGATATGCAATGTTTTTTTTGTATTTGTCAATGTAACATTTGTCACCAAATGGCATTTTTTATAGTAAAAAAAAACAAAAAAAAACGCATAAAGTTAGTTAGCATTTCCCCGGCTTTTCCTTTGTCAGGCGAAGTGATAATCGCAAATTTTACAACTGTGTAATCTGAATAACTAATTTAATAAAAGGTTGGGTATTTTTTTGTCTTATGTTTCAGTCGCAAAGGAGTTCAAGATAAAGAATAAAAAATAACTCCAAACTAGCTTGTTTTTTTGTACCAACAAGATTTATTTGCTTATTCTCTCTTTACCACTGTCATGCCCCTCACGTGATAGTCTTATCGAGCGTCTTTCACGCCTCGCACGTGATCACGAACACTATCCACGTCTCTCACGTGATCGTTCTCTTTCTCTTTATTTAGATTTTTTTCCCTGGTGACGTCATTTCCCATACAGTGACATTCGCGCATTTGTGCTGTTACAGAAAAACGTTTTGTATTTTTATAGACTCCGAAATAAGGTATACTATGAGCTTCACTAGGTGCACGCCACAAGGTCAACCAGAGATGTCATACAGGATTTCTCAGCCATAATTAACCTATAATAGAATGGAAGGTTCTTGGGGTTATATTTTCCCGATTAATTACCACGGAGAGAATAAATCGAAACGATCATGCAAATGCTAGGGGTGTTCATGTTCTCTATCTCAGCAGATAATTTGTTTAATTATAATGAACGGATTGTCCACGGGATAATATCATACAAATTAATTAAAAAAACAAAACAAGTATTATTTAAGTTGAACTACTCTTCTCATCTTGGATTTTTCCGGTGATTTCCTTCGACCCAAAATTCCATTTCATTGACGACGGGGTTTGTTCTCTGTTAACCAAGCTATGTCTCTGCTTCTATGCAGAGGTGGTCGAGCGACGCAGACCTTGCCTTCTATCTTTGGGAAAATTGTTAATAACGTAAGACGCCCTAACTGGTTAATGCTACCGGAGCTACTAGTCTTTTTTTGTGTTTTAAATTCTATGGCATAATTCCTTCAAATTCCTCTTTCTGGCCATTGTGTTGCATCATCTCGCCGTGGCATCTTAGATGTAATCCTTACGACGTTTTGGTCGATGAAACCTCAGACTATTATATATATATATATATATATATATTATATTATACCAGCAGTGTCCTTCGCTATTAATTTATTGTCAGCAATGGCGTGATGGCATAATATGGTGTCAACAGGAATTGAACGTTAAGACAGCTGAGAAAATAGAGGAGGTGAAAAAAGTTTATAGATGTGAAAGGGTTATCCTTTTAATAGTCCCTATAATTTCTTCATGTGTAGATTGATGGACTAGGGGATTTTTTATGCCAACCTCAGAAATCCGCTCCAAATACAGAATGCGGCCATATATTTAATCTTCCGAGGTACCGTGTTCTCTTTTTGGCAGCCATGACCGGTGAAAAAGTCTTAAGTATTTCGCGATAGCTTGACAAGAAGCATCTGGAGATGGTTCAAGATTACATCTATTAAAACTTTGTGAGAATGACATCGACATTGCGAACAGTAGTTCGAATGATCTAAATGAGAAACATTATTACTCCTCATCTAAAAAAAAAACAAAAAAAAACATAAACACAGGCATATTTACAAAAATAAAGGAAAAATATGACGAAATGCTTTGTTTTTTTTTTACGAATATCGCCTCAGAAGGCATGAAGCAACTTGGAGTAAGGAGCTAAAACAATACTATTGCAAGGCCAAAAGCAAGTCCATAATGAATATTATATAGTTAGACTCTAACATAGAAAACAGCAATTCCCCCTCCTTTCCCAGAAACAATGCCCATGGAATGTGTGGATTAAAAATATACACAATAATGAAAGCGACATTTGCGAGAAGAGATTAAAGAATTCATGAAGCATAAAATGAGAGCAAAGAAAAAAAAGGATTATCTAATAACAAAATACGGGTTATCAACCTTTTTTTTACTGTGATTTAATGCCAGAATATGAAGCATATTTCACATAATTTAAACGAAACTCAAATTCGCTAATAAAGGAAGTTGGCGAGCATAAATCTAGAAATATAAACTGAATGAAATAAATGCGCATGAATAAAACAAGTGTTTCTAATTTTTATGGTACGTCCATTAATTCTGCTCGGTTCTTTTCGAACTTAAATGTGACAGACTGCTAAACACAATGTTATAAATTGTGTGACAAGCCGACAGGCAACATTACACACAGAGATGCAACGGTGCATAGAAGTAAAATGAATGATACATAGTTAAGAAAAATGAATGAAGATAAATGAATGAACAAGAGGAGAAATTAAATTATATAGTAAGCAGAATGACAGACAAGGGAGAGATGGAAAGAGGAAGAGAGAGAGAGAGGGAAAATGAGGCAAGCATTATAAACACTCGCTTATAGGGAGGGCGAGAGAGCGAAATAGTAAGTAGTGGAGCAAGGGAAAATGTGAAAAAGGAAAAAGAGAGAAAACAAGAGAAGAGAAATGTATACAGGTACATAAATAACAAGAAAGAGATCGGGAGGGAGAGAGAGAGAGAGAGAGAGAGAGAGAGAGAAAGAGAAAAGAAGAAAGTGTGTCTGAGGCGAAGAGAGAAAAGTAAGGTAAAGGGAAAGAGTAAAAAATAAAGTTATACAAAAATAAGAGTCCGAAAAGAAATATAAATAGACACCATGAGAGAATGGAATGTATAGCCGGTAAGGTAAAAGCAATGCAGAGAGAGAGTTAGAGGGAGAATTAGAGAGACAGTTAGAGAGGGAGAGAGAGAGTTAGAGAGAGAGAGATATAGATAGATAGATAGATAGATAGATAGATACATACATACATACATGTTTACATAAATAAAGGGGGCTATACAAATGTAAAAATAATGGAGAAAGAGAGAGTTCGAAAGAGAAAAAACAAATAGGGAAAGCGAGAAAACGAAAATGTTAAACTAAAAGAACAGATCTTTGTATAACTAAATATATTATATATATATATATTATATTTATAATATATATATATATATTTATAATATATATTATCAATGTAATATATATATGATATATTTCGTTATACAAAAATTATTAGCTACACATGTGCATACATGTTTCTCTCGCGATCTCTAGTCAGAAATCACACGGCATCAGACTAGCTGATCGAAAACCATTCTAATGGACTCAGATAAAGAACACTTTTTTCTGTAAATGAGTAAAAGTTTTGTTTAATAAGAAAAGAAAAAACTAAAAAAATAAATGAAAAATTATACCTGGCAGTAAATCGAAGGATAGCAAGCGAGAAAAATCACGTTTTTTATATGCATATATATATATATATGTATATATATATATATATATATATATATATATATGTATGTATATATATATACATATACATATTTATATATATATGCATATACATATACATATATATAAAGAGAGAGGGAGAGAGAGAGAGAGAGAACAAAAAGCAAAGGTATCGACGCTGACTGTTACAAGAAAATCAGGAGAACGCTGCAATTGGCGCCAGTCTTTAAACAATGGACACATTTTCTACTCAAAAATCGATTCCTCTGTAACACTCACATTGGAAAAGTAACAAAGACCGATAGGCGATCGACATCTTATTGTAATGGTATCAGCGGAGTTCTGCCACGAAAACCGGTGTCAGAAGGCATCTTGTGTGCGAATGCCTACTACTAAGTTGTCGCCATCAAATGTTCAGATGAAAAAGGGCAACGATGCAAGATTAACTACGCTGGTCAAAATGTAAGTTATCATAAGACTCTGCTGTCCATCTGCGGAAAAACAGAATATTTTTACATACATACTTAACCCAGCAGAAATAAAAGAGGAAATTAGCTAAAACACATATGATGTGTGTGTTGTGTGCGTGTATATGTGTGCGTGTTTGTGTGTGTGTGTGTGTTCCATAGGAATCAACAGAAATAATATAACGTTTTTCAGGTCCGGAAGAATAAATCCTTGATACTATATTAATGATATATAGAAAGCTACACTTGTATGCGATTGCAATTGCACTTGTGTGTGAACAAGGCATTTATTCTAATAGCTTATTGTAACTTGTTTAAACCATATTTTATCTGTGTAAGTTTTTTTGCAGGATTGAACTGAGCACCTTTGGGTAACTGTAAACTTTGATACAACGTCTAGGACCACTCGGCCATATGTAACTAGTTTACTATTAAACATTACGTACATAATTAATAACTGACATCTAAGCTATTTCCTACCAATTTGATTGGCAGATTTTTCGAATATAGAATTCGTTTACTTTCGGACAGTTACAAAATATGGCTGCTCTCTACGTTCCGTTACATGAAACAAAAAACATCCGTTAACAATACACTTCCATCAGAAACTAATTATAATGTCTGGTATAGTATTTTTTTTTATCCTACCGCATTTTCTCCTTATACATTTTCAGTTTTATTTTTGTTGTGCCATTAGCGTTTAAACAACACATACGCGTAAGTTGCGCACAGTTTCTTTTTCATACGTCTTATACTTTTTTACACGGAGGTCACCACTTATTAAGATCGGAGGCCATTCGGAGATAAGAGTTATTGCCTGTACAGTAATCAATGGGACAATATCGTAGTAATAGTTAGTAATGGAGATCTTATAAGGTGTCTTTCTGAAGGGGCGGTTTATCAGGAATTTCTTTATGTTGGACTTGAAGACATCCAACGGGCATACGTAACAGAGTTCCACAGGCGTGCACCTCTAAGAAAGAAGCTTTGTTTATGGAATCTTTGTTTTGATTTAGGAACAGATAAAAAGTGGGGGAAATTACTGACAGTGGTTTCAGCTAGACGGGTGTTTTCGTAAAAAGTTTGGCGAGGGGGACCAGAGATTGGAGCTCAGACGAGCACTTCCCATGGAAATAACGATAAAACAACGACAACAGAAAAAAATGTCGCTTCGTTAAAAAACACGTATGTTATGTGGAAACCATAACAAAACAGCCACAGCTTTCTCTCAACGTACAACGTATCCGTTACCAGGCTTCATGCATACTTTTTTTACGGACGTGGGATTTCTTCGCTTACCATAACAATTGCTATTCAGATTCGTATTTACTTAGCAGTTTAAACAACTCAGTAAAAATAGCTATCAAATAAAACAACTCAGGAAAAATAGCTATAAAATAATGCGGCGATTAAACTCATATTTTGCTGTATATTTTGTTGACTACATTATTACGTGAATTAAAGAATAGTTACATAACACCATACCATCCGCATGTTAAAGATTTCACAATAATGTTATTATTTCGGCACGATAACTCCTCTTCATGAATACCAAATGTTTTTGTAGGGGAGGACATTCCTTAGATTCATTTTTAGATGAGTAAATAGTTACTTTAATATATACATTAAATAAAAACATTAAATTTGCTTTGGATTTTCCATTTATTGTATCTTTTTTATTTACGTTTTTATTAGATGATAAGGCCTCTTTTGTTGATTAATATTCCAAATACATTAGCATTGGCTAATAATTAAATCAGTATATACATTAAAAAACACCAGCAACTACGATGCTTTCAGTTCAAGTTTGACGATATCATTTGTTCCTTACATTAAGGTGGAAGTACAGAAGAGTTGTAAAACACCCTACCCTACTTATCTTAAGAATGGGTTTCGCAATAAAGATGTTTTTATTTCTGCAAGGTAATTTCTTTATAACTTACTAGCCTGGGTGCCTGGCGTTTCCGAGAGTTTGGAGGTGTGTGTTGAGCAAATAAAATAAGAAAAATAAGTGGTAGTAGGCAGGAAGGCTCGAACCCGTACTGCGAAGGAGGAAAAGTACGTGAAAAAAGCGTGAAGTATTTGCTGTTGTGTCTATCGCCAAACTTCATTTATTAAGGTTAATCAATCAAAAAGAGTGGATGCCTTTACAAAATATCGGCGAAAAAAGTTACCCCCTCCCTGTAGAAACGTGCCCAGTTGATCGTGAAGAAATTAATGTTTTTAGCCAATGTTTCGATATTTGTCATCCAAAGGATCGACCTTTAAAACGATGCTTCTCTCGTTAAATTCTGTCGCCTCTGTCGAAAGTGTAAGGCAGGCATACATACATACATAATACACACATACATACATACATACATTAAACAGAGAGGTTCGATTTATATTATAGATTACAATGGAGAAGTGCTTATTATATTAACTTACACATCCCAAAATAATAAATTTAATATATACATGCAATCAAACATGAATAAAATGCGATGCTTAAAAAAAATAAATGCAGTGCTAAAAAAATTAAGTTATACGTTATCTTTTGTTAGATACATTGTTTGTTAACCCCAGCGATATAAAGAATTGACGTAAAAAATATTATTATTATTATTATTATTATTATTATTATTATTATTATTATTATTATTTATTTATTTTTTTTTTCAGAACGGTAAATTCTCTGAATAAATTCCAAATCTCATTATTTTTTGTGGGGGAGCGGACGTTGCTTCAATTAATTTACAGATCAATAAATAATTACTTTTATATAAACATTCTTTTTAAAAAAAAAATAAAAGGTTGTACGGTATCTTAATTTGCTTTTATTATAACGTATGGCTACAGAATATTTACAAACTCCCCTTCCCTCCTTCCCTTATGTTAAGACTATGTTTTAACATAATACTGTTCTTATTTCAGCACCGTGCTTTCTCAGCATAAGTACCGACAGTTTTTTTTTTAATTTCTTTTGTATGAAGGGGAAACAATAAAGGGTTGTTATTATTCCATGTATGTAATCAGTTTTAATATTCACAGATTTTAGAAGACAAAGTTTACCCAAATATAGTTGAAAACTTTGCGCATTCTCAATGGCTGACGCGGAAAGAATTTCTACCTCCTTACATGGCATGATACATATCATCAATAAAAAAAGTGATTGCTGAAATTCAAGGTGAAAAAATTCTATTCTCGACGGTGACTATCCTCTATCATTCCTCTACAAAAATTTCTAAATGTAGTAGAATTACTGGGTATGCCACCACCCAAATTCCAAAAGAAATCGGGTTACACAATTATGCTACTACGGAATTTTGATGCTACGTAACTGTACAATAAAATACGATTGTGCGCTGAATGCACGCCGTCACATGTGTAAGAAGCTGTCATATTCACTGATGTGGCTTAGGGCGAATTTGTATTAATTCCATGGATACCCATTATTCCGTCAATCTGCAATCTATCTACATATCTATAAAAGTGAACGTGCCTGTGTGTGTGTGTGTGTCTGCGTGTGTATATTTCCCCACGCAACATATCTGTCAATTGGCAGTCAACAGACTCGAAATTTGATATACAGGTACTGAGATTTGGGGAAATCGACGTGATGGGTTCTCGGCCAGAAATTTGACGATTAAGGGGTACAAAGTTCAACGATTTGACCTTTGAGAACTCTACCAAACTCCTCCGACAATTTTGGGTCTAAACACGTGAAATTTTTGATATAGGTTCCTTGGACATGGATCGAACTGAATAACTTTATTTGAGCCCAAAACAATAAATTCTAAGGCGTCATAATAGGGGTCAAAGTAAAAAAAAATGACCACTTTTTTTTTGCTCAACATACATCTCCAAATACCCGTGCAACGCCGGGCACCCATGCTAGTATATCTATAAAAGTGAAAGTGTCTGTCTGTGTGTCTATCTGTGTATCTGTGTGTGTGTACATTTCCCTACGCAATAACTCTGTCAATTTTAAGACTACACACTCGAAATTTGATATACAGGGTACTGAGATTTGGGAAAATGGATGTGATCGGTTTTCGGCCAGTAATTTCGCGATTAAGGGGTCAAAGTTCAACGATTTGACCTTTGAGAATTCTACGAAACCACTCCGACAATTTTTGGTCTACACACTGTAAATTTTAGATAGAGATTCCTTAGACATGGATCTAAGTTAATAACTTTATTTGAGCCCAAAACAATAAATTTTAAGGGATCATAATAGGGGCCAATGTTTAAAAAATTTACCACGTTTTTTTTTGCTCAACATACATCTCCAAATACCCGGGCAACGCCGGGCACCCATGCTAGTATAATTTAAAATAATTAATTTCCCAATTAAATTGTTTTACCATGCGAATAAACAAGTCACAACGATAATCAGTGGCAGGGGTTTATCTCAATTTAGATTTCCGTTGCTTTAGGCCGGGAAAATTTTATATAAGACTAGCGGCGGTACTCGGCATTGCTCGGGTGTGGAGAGGTGGTGTAGTGAGGATATTGAAAAACAAATAGACGCAGTAGACAGCTGTGAAAAAGTAGTAGGCAAGAAGACAGACAGGCTTGAACCTGTAACGTGAAGGAGAAAATGAAGGGGCAAAAGACGCTTACAGCTTAGGCCATTCACCCACAGTGACGTGCAGCATCGCTAGCCTTCGAAATAAGCTTAGTTATTGCAAGACGTATGCTGACTTTGCAAAAATGTCGACGCAAAAATCGTCACCTCCTTGTTAAAAATGGCCTAGTAGAGGTTAAAGAATTAATATTTTTGGCCTATTTTTGGATATTTTTCGCCAGGAAAGACCGACATTTCAACCGATACTAATTTTGCCAGGATTTATCGCGTGTGTTGAAAGTTTTTTGCAGACATACAAACACGAACACATTTTTCCTTTTCTATAATAGATATTCACAATGTCTCTATGTATTAGCACCAGAATGTACACCATAAATTAGTGTCTATTCAAAAGATTTTTACAGTTGACAAAGTCTATGCCCCATTCCATGAAAAAGATTCGCTTACAAAAGTCTCATTTAACACATGCCATTTCATATTCTATATATACCTATATGACTGAATATAAACTCGAATCCAATGAACAACAAACAATCGCCAAGCATATATAGCAAGCCTGCATTTTGATCCACTTTTTCGAACAACAATGATAAGATCTACTATTCCAGAATACATTCTTAAAAGAAAACTTCTACTTACAAATAATATCACTTTATCATGCTCATGGTTATCTCACACACACTATCTATCAATGATAAACGTAAAACAGTTTAAAATGTTTAAGAATTCTTATTTCAGCACATACATTTTTACTTCTGTACATATTACAGTTTTCTTTATTACTTCATTATAGAAAAAATTATAATATCGTATTTAAGTCACCTAAACGACAAAGCAATTCAAATACTAGCGTTAGTTAGTTCCAGATATTTATATATTTTTTTTTGGAAACGCAATTTCTATAACTTTTATTTTTTTATTTAAAGATCTGAGTATTTATATACCTAAGAAATCATTCACTTTTTGCGCTATCAATTATTTCATAAATACAATCTTCGTGTTAAATTAATTTAGCAATTTATCCACAGTTAGTATTTTACGCTAATTATATACGATGATGCTCCAGACAATGATAGTGTAATTTTAGGGAGGGTAGATTGTTTTACCAAATCTGTTCTACCTTTATGACATGTTTCCAGCGGGGTATGCTGGTACACAAGCATTAACAATTCACAAAGAATATTTGAAAAAAAAAATATTTAGTTAACATTCGTTCATACATCTTCAGGCAATGCCGGGAAACGGACCCTGATAGTTTACTATAAAATCTATTGTAAAAACCTTTCTGCTCTTGGCAGTCTTATCTAATAATATTCAAAAGTAAAAAAAATGTTTATTCCAAGAACACAAAAACAAAAAAAAAACACCTTATTTCTCTTTATTAAAATAAAACAGTTGCAGAATAATTTCTAAAAACCTGCATATTCTTTTTTACTACAATTGCATCGACCATTTCTTTCTCAAAGACCAGCAATAATATAAAGTCGACAGATTCAACACAATCCACATGTTACCCGAGAACGCTGCATAGACTCACAGAATCAAAGAAGAACTCACTCCTCTTGAAACGACGCTAACATTTGTTAGAGATAATAAAAATGAAGAATATTTGTAGTGAAAAAAACTATTATAAACAGAGAAAAAACTAAGATAGAGTGGTTAAGCCATAATTACTGAAATTATGTGTTGAGGAAAAGAAGTGTCTTTTGCAAAGTTTAGTGTTAAAAATATCATGATTTGGGACTGCTTTTCGGCAAGATTTGTAAAATTTCAATAGCCTATTATTATTATTATTATTATTATTATTATTATTGTTATTGGTGAGAGGGATAGTGAAAAATAGCAAGAAATTCTACAAGAGGATAAATTTGGTGAAATTCTTGTGTAGTTCATAACTTATTGTACGCTTGGATACTTTAATGCCTGATGCACGCAGATGTTTCTGCAGCTCTTTTCGGGAAAATTGCGGATTATTTTTAAATGGCGTCTGTTTAAAAATTCAGCTATCTTCTGATTGAATTTTCAAACAGGATAATGATCCTAAGTATACCGCTACGATTAACAAAGAAATAGTTTGCTAAAAATAAGTTGATGTCTGCAATGGCAAACTAGTATCCAAATTTTAATCCTATTGACAATTCATGCCGATGCATTGGAGAAACAGCACCACCAAATATCAATACTTTGAAGAGAGTATGCCAAAAAGAATGTCACATAATACCTCTGACTTTGTGAACATCATAAATCGAGATGCAAGGAATCGATTTGTAGCTGTTAAAGTCAATAAAGATTATTCCACAAATTATTAAATCAAGATATGTTTTTAGTTTTTCACCAGTTAAAATGAAACAATAATGCACTATCAGAATTAATTCAATGTATTAGTTTTTAAAAAGCACGCATCTTAAAAATAAGATATATTTACATTTGTATCATTTTAGGGTTTTACATACAAAAATGCAATTTTCTGAGTGTATGTATATATATACTTTCTTTTTTAGAAACAAGTATATGTGTGTGTGTATATATATACTTTCTTTTTTAGAAACAAGTATATATATATATATATATATATATATATATATATATATATAGATATATTAATCCTCAGAACCTTGTTTTCATCGTCAACAACTGAAGATCCCTGAAGACTTAGAACTATTGTTAGTTCAGGAAAGCAGGTTTGTTCAGCGATTGAAGGGAATTAAATGAGTTTACAACGAAGGACTTAACATCAAATTAAAAAAAAATATATGCATATAGTTTTCAAGGTTAAGAAACTTTCGAAGAATATATATATATATATATATATATATATATATATATATATATATATATATATATATATATTTATACACACACGAGACGGAAAGTTGTCATATAGACAAAACGGAAGACTTAATATTTATATAGAAATGCGCTTTAAGACTTATATATGATGCGCTCTTTGTAGGTTCGGTTTTTAATGCTTCAATTTGAAATATCATATTTAGCTATCTCCATCCGTTTCTTCTAAAATCTCTTGTTTCCCAGTTTATCTGTCCAGTCATGCTCATGTTTGAAATGAAATTTTATATGATTCTTTGAGTATTTGCCATCGCCTCTGCCGTCGTTATGTCACGAGTAAGTTTGAGACGTATAGGCGTACTCACTTTGCGAATATCAATCTTTGTTAGCATCTACCCAAGAGAAGAAAGGAAAAACAATTCTGCATTTTATGACACGTTTCTTGTGATGGGAAGCAATCAAATCTTCTTAGGAGACTCATACGATTACGGATGAGCGAACAACCCTGATAATAACTGTGTAACTCTGGAATCTGAGTCGTAAATGCATAATCGAAATGAACTGGAATTGCTGTTACTATGGAAAGACATTACTAATGCCTTGATTACATTAGACATGATAGTTCTGGGTTTTACTTTATGGTAAGTATACACCTATATAAGCATACATATACGCAAAAACTACACACGTACACGCACAAACACACGCATATATATATATTTTAAAGGAGATTAGAACAATAGTCTAAAGAGCTTAGTGTATTTCAATGTAACAGTGAAATTACTTGTTTAATTAAAATACAGGAAAGAGAAAGTGTTCGTTGTAATTTAGATATATAATAAGCTCGATAGGTAAATATCCTAGAGCTAATTCAATATTAAGTAACGTGATTGATAATTTAAAATTTAAAAATCAAATTATAATTAAATTAAAAATCCGTTTCATAAGAAGGAACAACAACAGTTGAGGGTTAGGTTAAAAGCTATAGCAAACCTATGAATATTTTAACAATAGTTCCTGATTTCAAAAGGCGAAAAATTAAAAGGTAAATTTTTGTACTTATATTTTTATGTATATACCTGTATATCTATGTATATATATATGTGTGTCTATTTTTTCATATATATGCATGTATATATTTGTGATGTTGCACTTAAAGCAAATTTATAATTTAAATTCAAATCTATATTTTACTCTATTTCTTTTCTATCTCTAACCCATATTTATTTTCTTATCAATTTTAAATCCAGACCTTTTATTTAATTTTTTTTCAGATACATCTGCCTTACTTTTAATGCTAGGTTTATTTATGGTGTCTTTTTAATTTAATAAAAACCCTTCAAAATTTGCTGACGAGGAGCCCTTTCTTATTAAAAAACTATATGTAATAATTATTGTCCGTAACTTGATGTCTACCACAATAAAAAGCACTGTTTTCCGAAACGATCGTACAGGTAATTGATTTTGCTGTTGTTCCTTCTTATGAAACGTATTTTTAATTTAATTATAATTTGATTTTTAAATTTTAAATTATCAATCACATTACTTAATATATATATATATATATATATATATATATATATATATATATATAAATATATATATACGTTCACGATAAGCTCGCGGTAGAAATCAGTAACTAAATATTTGACTTTTACACAGTCACTTGAATTTATCTATCTGCTTATCTATCTTTTATGCTAATTTTTAAAAAATAGATTCATGAATGCTTTTATCCGTCTATTCCATCCGTAGTTTATCAATTTATCTCATAATATATAAATACCTGTCAGTTCAAATCCATGAATATATCTTGGTGATGTATTACCAATCCCTCTCCCTCTCTCTCTCTTTATATATATATATATATATATATATATATATATATATATATATATATATATATACTCGTTTTTTTTATTCAAAAGTAATGGACTAGTGAATTCAACGAGGTTGTTAGATAGTGCTCAATAAAAAGAGCTGATAATACTTGTTTATTTTTATATAAACATGCTCAAATCCCGCTGCTACAAACAGCCACTTGTTTCAATCAAACAACAGATATCATCAGGCAGCGACTTGACTATTCAAATGTTCAATGAATAATTTATTCATTGAACATTTGAATAGTCAAGTCGCTGCCTGATGATATCTGTTGTTTGATTGAAACAAGTGGCTGTTTGTAGTAGCGAGATGTGAGCATGTTTATATAACAATAAACAAGTATATATATATATATATATATATATATATAAACAAATGATTAATAAAAACATGTTAAAAAACATATTGAAAAAGAGTTAAAAACATTTAATTTTAAAAAGGAAGCACTAGATAAATGGATAGTCCTTAATCCGCGGAGTTTCGAAGAAATACTCTCCTTCTCATCAGAGGGCAGGAATTAGCAAAATGCGGGATCGGATTTTGCATGTAAAAGTATTAGGTATATATATAACTACTTATTATATATATAACTACTTAATTTACTCACATAAAATTAATATACGAAAGTATAGATTTATGCGTAAACTTTAAGTATTTACTTCAAAAGTGCTCAATACGTAGGTTTAGCTAGTTAGTAATTTATAAAATATATATGGCGATTAAGCTACACTGAGTATATATATATGTTAAAATCAATTGCGATATGTATATATATATATATAGCCGAATCATATATGTTTCTATGTATCTAGTGATCGAACTATATGAAGCCACGTTGACACGGCGAAACACGTGTCCGTGGATAATTATTTTGTCTATATTAATAAATAAAGCATAAACATCGAAATATGTATATGTGTATGCAACCTTTGAGATTTGAAAAAAATTCACTCGACTGCCGGTTGAGCGTGAGGGAAAAGTTACTCGCCCCAAAATATTTTTACTCGTCCGTCTTTGTTTCAGTTGATAATAGTAAATAATTTTACAACAAATCAATAATTATTATAATCATCTTTGATATAATTTCGAAGTGTTTGAATACACAAAGAGACAAAAAGTGAAAGAAAGAAAACAAAATCAACGCATCGATATCTTTTTAAGTTGGTTGAAAATGTACATTACAGATAGCCAGAATTACAAAAATCCTCTTCCTTTAAAAATCCACACATGCATAAAAAAATGGTAGGCGGAGATTTCAGGCCACGGAGATCTTGTACCAGGAGAATAAAGAAGAAAAGAACTTTAATTGAATGATTTTTCGGCCAACACATATTTCAACATTGAAAAAGACCTAAACCGTAAAAATTGAAAAATTGTGTTGGCCAAAAGATCATTCAATTAAAGTTTTTTTTCTTCTTTATTCTTAATAAAAATATCAACAAACTATTCTTCCGGTACTCAAATTATGTCGTAAAATTTCATACAAAAATTAAAATATCTAGGCCTAAACCGTGGGTGTTGAAAAAACAGTGTTACGAAGTCTCCGGGTATTCACGATTGTGGACTGAAATCTCCTGGTAAGAAATCTCCGATAATCAAAAAAAAATAAATAAATAAAATAAATACCATTTAGCTGAAATTAATTAAATTTCTGAGAAAGTCGGGATGGTTTAATATCTTTTTAAAATTTAAACGGTCAATTTCTCTTTGCAATTTATGGAAAAAAAAACTTTGATATAGAACAGAAATTGGTCTCTTTTGTTTCTATTAAAACAAAGAATTCATTTCGGAACAATATTCTAAAATTTAGAATATTATTTTAAAAATTGTGCATCGATGATGTCTTGAAAGTTGCGTAAAAAAGAGCATGCAAATATCTGAATTTATATTTATTGAGAAAAATATGATTACTTACTTGTTGTATAATTTAGTTTTCGGTGTGTGCTTGACGGAACGATGCGTTTGTTTCCTTTTTCAAATGTTTGTCTTTACTTTTGTAAGCACAAAGTGTATGTAGTTGTAGCCTCGAAGAATTTTTTCCAAATAAATTTCAAAATCAGAGAGCTCAATGAAGGCGACATTTTGACTACACGCCAAATGTGTAAATTTGACCTCTTGTTGACCTTTAGCTTGACCACCCATTTTTCAATACGATATTCCAACGTCTCACAGCTAGAGATGAATTAATTCACAAATGATGAGACATAGGTCATTCTTTGTCACTGCATATTTGAGGGTCGTAAAATAAATGAGTTTGTCCTGTTTCTTTATTTAAAGAAATTTTATCGACTGCCGGGCGAGTGATTTACAACTTTTAGTCGCCCCAAGAAATTTTCAATCGACTGTGGCGACCGGTCCTATAAAGTCTCAAAGGCTGTGTGTATGTATGTGTTTATAAATATGTACATACATGTATTTCTACATGGCTTTATATTGAGGAGCAACTAATCAGTTATAAACGAGACAATTTTCTAAACTTCCAGGGGGGTATAATTTATGGGAAATATTACATGCATTCCCTATAAGTTACTCCCTCAGGGGTTTTGAAAAACTGACATCCTTACAAATGGTTATTTTCCCTATGATTTTAGTATTTGACTAGAGTAAGGCCCCATATGCAACGTAGCATCGCAATATGCATTTGAGAAGTAGAATGATTGGTTGGTTGGTTGTTTTTGTCTTACGGCATATCAACCCTTTTTAGGTTATTTAATACTGAATCCGGTGGTTATGAAGAAAAAAATTTAATAGAATATATTTGTTCTTTTTTTGGTTAAAAGTCAGTGTCTATTTAACCCATAGTTGGGACCCTAACAGGTACTATCACTCCGGATCAAAGTGGACCTGGGAGCAATGCCAATTAAGGGGTGTCTCCACTCCCCAAACCCCGCAAGCTGGGGCGTCACCATCCGATATAGTTCTAGGTCATAACCAGGACCTCGAAGTAGAAGGAACGGCCTATAAAATACACAGTATGTTGTTTGATAAGACAAATGCGCGTCTTAAATATGTTAGAAGAACAAGTCGCCTGTTCTTGTAAGTGAGTAAATATGAGATAGGATAGCCGAGGATTCGAACTTGCGAGCCTAGATTTGGAATTGAGAATTCCGATCCTAAGTTAAAATAAATAATACAGAATGTTATTGAAAATTGAATGTAGATTACCATTGTTTAGTTCACATAAAATAGTAAGATATCTATTGAAAAAAGAATGTAATGATGAAGTTTGTTTCTGTTAAGGAAAAGAAATTAAAATAAGGAATTCAAAAACGAACAGTGGAAAATGTTATTTGTAAAGTGGGTTATGAAAATAGGTTAGAGAAATCGGGTTGTAAACATGGGAAGAGCGATGTATGCTTGAAAACGTGAGGCGTGTCAGGCCCGTGTCTTATATACACGTGTTGGTTATGCAATGAGGTCATGAGTTTTCAATATAGTTATGGCAGAGAGTAAGTCAATGAGTCAGTCAGTCAGAAGTCAGTAAGGGGAGCAAGTGAGAAGAGGAGTCAGAGACATAACTTACACCGAACCTTGGAAGCGAATGGGAGAAGAAAGAATCATGCAGACTTCGAATTCCTTGAATTGAATAAACGAGCAACTTCATCTTTTTGTATCTGCGTCTTCCTTTAGTTATTCAACAGAAAGTCAATTTGTATCATAAGAACTTTGTGAAAATCATCATCTCTAAAATAGGTAAAGATATATATGTGTCAATGTTATAGAAACACTCCCATTCACAGAACTGTAAAACATTATAACTCTCAATATCTCTATCAATCTTTCTGTCTATCTATTTAATATATCTATATCTTCCCTCATCCAAATTGTATTACATGTTCCCGTTTGCTCCTTTAAAATGTACACTATCTCTCCACAATATGAACAGCAGTAAAGATATAATATACGTCATCTTTTCTAATATAACCAGTATGTAATATATACGTATTTGGTGATCGTGACTAGACCACTCATGCGAGGTTGGGTTTGAAACAAAAGAAACTCCGGTTACCACGGAAACTCCCATCGTTTTAGGGTGCATTGTAAAAATACCACGAAAAGAAATATTGGACGAAATGAAAAAAAAGAAAAGAAAAACGCACACACACATAGACACGATGTCAAAACAAAATTACGAGAAAAAGAAGAAAAGGGCCGATATTCCGAAAAATAAAACATTCGTAATGAATGGAAAAAAATTGTCACCATGCGCAATTCATTCATAAAAGAACTGTTTAATATATGTTTGATAATATACACAAAAACACACACACAAGTTGAGCAAAACACAGTTGGTCTGACGTGTTCTTGTCACAGGCAAACCATAAATAGTTTCATTGTTTTAATATATTTTAAAAAATGCAGTTGCGCAAACACACACAAAAAAGAGATCAGTGTGTTGTTGAAATTGGATCAAAATGTGTGTCAGTACGAATTGTTTACATTTTCCAAGGTCGCTGTAATTTAATGATGATCAGAACAATAATACGTATATCGTCAAAAAAGATGCAAAAAGTATTTTCTGTTAATGTGTTTTAATTGTTTTGTTTTTGAAAAAAAGAGGGACAAATTGCTTTTCTTGAGAAACGTTACAACTTTTTTTGTGAAAATCATAGTTTAAATATATAATGTAACCTTTTTAAAAAAATGTTTTATATATTATAAAATGTCATGAATGTGTGTAAATGTTATTGAATTTTTGTGAAAGGAATTCAAAGTCATTATTAGGTATATATATATTAGAATTGAAATGATTTAGGAAAAATAAGATTATACTGGTTAATTGGTTGGCCTAGAATAAATAAGAATTTTAGAGGGGACAAAAATAACACGTACGTAAGCGGGTATTTTTGAAAAGTTTTTTCAAATATGATAAGCCAAAAGAGAGATTTTTTAAAAATAATTTGATTTTTGTATTTTTTTTTAAGTCCATAAATATTTTTCGCAAGAAGAGTAATTTGCCGGGAAAGCATTAGAGATGTCCCGTTCGGAGAATAAGATGGACGCTGTGGAAATTGAGGGCTTGAAAAAAAGCTGGTCACACGTGACGATTCCAAGCATGAGGTAAGACTTGGCTCAATTTATTAGAGACAAGCGTGGAGAGGATACGAGAATCCTTAAGAGTACCAGGAACCTATGAGAGTCGGTACCGTAGGCAAATAACACATTGCTTAATGAGGTGAGAGAAAAGTAAATATACCGTAGGTACGTAAGAAGATATGCCATTTTGTTTTAGAGATGCATGAATGCGGGATATCTCTGCTGGATCTTGGAAGAGTTGATGAGAGAAAAGAAAAATCACAAAAAGCGGGCCATTAGATAGAATGTAGGCGCAAAAAGAATCATGGCGCAAAAGTTGGGGGTTAATTAGTTAAAGGTGATATTCTCTAAATCTTCATAAAAATTCAAAGAGTCCGAGCAAGGAAATCCAAGTGAATCATTAAAGGTATTTCTTAAAATTTGGAAGCCAGCCACGAAGATTAATTATGAGCTTTGAGATATCCCGGCAAAAGTAAAAGTAGTTACAAAATGAAAACAAAGCCATACTTAATAGAACAGCCGGGCAAAGGGTGGGACGAAAGGAGTGGTCAATTTCGAAAGAGGTAATGTGATACCTCTAGTTTACGGAATAAAGGTTGCTGGATAAAGCAGCTGACGTTGATCAGAGGAGGAATACCCTACACCCAAAAAGTAAATGCAAAGAAGATCAGAAAGGGTCTAATCTAATAAAAAATTCAAGGAATTCAAAAACGAACAGTGGAAAATGTTTTTTGTAAAGTGGGTTATGAAAATAGGTTAGAGAAATCGGGTAGTAAACAGGGGAAGAACGATGCATGCTTGAAAACGTGAGGCGTGTCAAACCCCGTGTCTGATATGCACATGTTGGTCATGCAATGACGTCATGAGTTTTCAATATAGTTAGAGCTTGGCAGAGGGTAAGTCAGTGAGTCAGTCAGAAGACAGTCAGGGGAGCAAGTGAGAAGAGGAGTCAGAGACAGAACTTACATCGAACCTTGGGAGCGAATGAGAGACGAAAGAATCATGTAGATTGTGAATTCCTTGATGCAAAGCCATTGACAGTTTGGAATGGAATAAAGAACAACTTCATCTTTTTGTATCTGTGTCTTATTCAACAGAAAGGTATAGTCAATTTATATTATAAGAACTTTGTTAAAATCATCATCTCAAAAATAGGTAGATATATATGTGTCAATGTTATAGAAACACTCCAATTCACAGGACTGTCAAACAGTATAAATGTCAATATCTCTATCAATCTCTCTGTCTATCCATCTATATATCTTATATATCCCCGCATTGTGTATTACATGCCATCGGCTCTCCTGTATTAAAATGTACCCAGTCTCTTTTTATATAAGACCTGTCTTTATCTCACAATATGAACTCTCTAATATGAACACTTACTCATATGAACACCCAACGAAGATATACGACATCACTTCTAAAAAATAGCACCTAGTATGCAACAAATATATGTTACTCTTTAAAGCAGAATTGGATCATGATGCTTGAATTTTGCGTTTTAAACTTTTATTCAAACCATCATATAAAACAATGTTATAAAATGAACAGTATGTTCTTTACATTGCAATTTAGACTACAATGTGTTGTGAGCATAGTCACTACAGAGAGGCATATGAAGCTTCTTTTTAGTTCAGCGTGGTTGGTCCCGGACTAGTGCATGCAACCCATCTATTTAATTTCATCGATTTAGATTACAATAGGTGTATAAAAATACGTTAATTCCCATTCAAACATGGGCAGCGTCAGCACTCACTGCTAATACACACACACACACACACACACACACACACACACACACACACTATATATATATATATATATATATATATATATATATATATATATGCGTGGAGGCGGCCGGATTTGCTCGGGTGTAAAATACGCTTAAATATATTATTTTGATTAGTCCAGATTTCGAATCTATTATTATTCTAGAGTCGTGATTTCAAAATTAAAAAAAAAACATGTACTTAGGTGTCATCAGCTCGAATCTAAACCGGAAATGTAGCATTCTAAGCTGGTGACGTTACCACAGTACCAACGTGACACTCACATAAACCAATCAAAAATGAAGTAAGATAAATATACAGACTGTGTAACAGGTTTTTCAATTTTGAACCCTTTTGACTTCTTAAATACAACTTTTTTACCAGCTAAGATCCATAAAAGCACGAACCGTAAAAAAACTCAATTATCTGAGGTCTCTAGCGCCGCTCTCTGACTTTTAGTTTCAGAGAAGATAGAGTTTGAAAATATTGGAATATAAATACATACATACATACAGACAGACAGACATATAGTCTTTATATATATATATATATATATATATATATATATATATATATAGAGAGAGAGAGAGAGAGAGAGAGAGAGAGAGATCAAGCACTTCATCTCCTAATGTCACGGTGTATAGGTCATGACACAAGCGCAAAATTAGCCGTGCATTCTCATTATCCAATAAAATTACACAGTAAGTTCAAATATAAAATGAGGCACAATATGACATTCAAGAATAGCATAATTTTAGTTAATGATATTAAGTAATAATTCATTATGAATTATATGTATTATTGGCCTTGCTTGTAAGTGGTTAATTTAGTCGGATTTACCAAGTATAGTAGAGATGCCACTACAACAACGTTACAATTCTGAAATAGATTACTTTATTCATTTCTCTTTCCTCAATATTAAGAAAAATTTAACAGTAAGAAAAATAACTTAAGTCAGTCGTGAGAGTGAGTTGCTCCGATTAACAACGTAAGGTTAGATAAAAGTCTAATTTGGATGTTACTCTGCAATACTTATTAAGAATACATGAAGTAATGTGATGAAAATTAGCATAACTCGAGAAATATTTCTCTTATTTAGCTAGAATTTTTAATTGAAGTTTATATAGAGAATTTTGAATAGAGGTTAGCACATAATAGACTTTTGAAAAGGGTTACCACATATAATTTTGATTGGGGTTAGCACATAGAATTTTGAATAGGGTTTAGTACATAATAGAATTTCGAATGGGGTAACCACATATAATTTTGATTGAGGATTAGCACATAGAATTTTGAATGGGGGTTAACACATAATAGAATTTTGAATGGGGTTACCACATAGAATTTAGAATAGGGGTTACCACATATAATTTTGATTTAGGATTAGCACATAGAATTTTGAATAGGGTTACCACATAGAATTTTGAATGGGGGTTAACACATAATAGAATTTTGAATGGGGGTTACCACATAATAGAATTTTAAATAGGGAGTACCACATAGAATTTTGACTCGCGGTTAGCACATAGAATTTTGAATAGGGTTACCACATAGAATTTTGAATGGGGGTTAACACATAATAGAATTTTGAATGGGGGTTACCACATAATAGAATTTTAAATAGGGAGTACCACATAGAATTTTGACTCGCGGTTACCACATAGAATTTTGAATAGGGTTACCACATAGAATTTTGAATGGGGGTTAACACATAATAGAATTTTGAATGGGGGTTACCACATAGAATTTTGAATGGGGGTTAACACATAATAGAATTTTGAATGGGGGTTACCACATAGAATTTTGAATGGGGGTTAGCACATTATAGAATTTTGAATGGGGTTACCACATAGAATTTTGAATGGGGGTTAACACATAATAGAATTTTGAATGGGGTTACCACATAGAATTTTGAATGGGGGTTAGCACATTATAGAATTTTGAATGGGGGTTACCACATAGAATTTTGAATGGGGGTTAACACATAATAGAATTTTGAATGGGGGTTACCACATAGAATTTTGAATGGGGGTTAGCACATTATAGAATTTTGAATGGGGTTACCACATAGAATTTTGAATGGGGGTTAACACATAATAGAATTTTGAATGGGGTTACCACATAGAATTTTGAATGGGGGTTAACACATAATAGAATTTTGAATGGGGGTTACCACATAGAATTTTGAATGGGGGTTAGCACATTATAGAATTTTGAATGGGGTTACCACATAGAATTTTGAATGGGGGTTAACACATAATAGAATTTTGAATGGGGTTACCACATAGAATTTTGAATGGGGGTTAGCACATTATAGAATTTTGAATGGGGTTACCACATAGAATTTTGAATGGGGGTTAACACATAATAGAATTTTGAATGGGGTTACCACATAGAATTTTGAATGGGGGTTAGCACATTATAGAATTTTGAATAGGGGGTACCACATAGAATTTGTGATTGAGGATTACTACATATAATTTGAATAGGGGTTACTAATTTGCATGGGGTTACATAATAATGGCAGTTAAAGCAGTTGTGAAAGTAGTAACTGTTTGTATTATTAATAAAAGTTGTAGTACTGTAATAACTATCCCCATTGTGCTAAACAGATTCTAATTCTAGTCAATAGGTTTTGCAGTTCTATTCGAGTCTAGTTTGGACGGCTCTGAGCTTTGCGTATGACTATTACCAGGATTGAGATTTGTTAAATCACCATAATTGCGAGACTAGCGAATCAAATGTCACCCACTGAACCCACTCAGGACTTTTTGGTTGATCGGAAATCTTGGAATACTCGAATACAATGTGTCTATCGTAGCCTGTCCGACCACTTTCCCCGAAATTGTTCACTTTCCTCGCGAGTTGTCACATTGTGGCAGCTACACCATCTGTAGATTATGAAGCCTACTGATATTAATACATCTCAAATATTTGACATAAACGTCTTTAAATAAGAAACGCCATCTGTCAGATTTGATTTGTTTTGTCTCAGATTTTGACCGATAAACGAAATATTTGACGCCAGCCGTCTCCCTTAGTCGGTTTCATAATATAACCACTCTTTTATAATACAACGATTTATGAAATAAGTTTTATATAATAGCATATGATGCAGAAGTGGTTATTGATAAGATATTACATATAATAAAAGAGGCAGCAGAAATACCTCCCACATTATAAACTTTCAACTATATGTTGCTCATGAACTTATCCACGTGCTTAGGATTGTTTCATTTAACTAATTACTTAACATTTATCCAGGTACCGTCATCAAGCTATAGGGTTTAAATTGGTGCACGCAGTGCTTTTACTGTAGAAATGTTTCTGAAGAATGGTGCACCCGTAACTGCCACACACAGAGATTTCCGAGTTCGTTACAAGTAAGTACGACATTATGCTGTTCTATATAAAAAATCAATACAGCTATAGGTTGCAAATTTCAGAGCTAAATGTCCATCGCTTAAAAGAAAGCCCCCACCCCCTGGAAGGCCTCGAAACACCCAGACGTCAGACAGTATTCGAGCTTCGTGACATTCTCTTACTCAGTCTCCTATACGTTCAGCTCGCAAATATGTTTTTGAAATTATTTGATCGAACAATCAGAAGAATTCTACACACTGATATGCAGTTCCATCCATATAAATTAATGATCGCTCAAAAACTGCACTGGCGCCGCTGAGATTATCACATGTCAAAATGTGAGCGATGTTTCTGCCGCACCCTATATAAATATAAGATTAATACAAAGGTCATGTTCCCTCTTTATACTGTTAATTTTTAATCATATTAAGATGTTTTCTGATCATATTTTAAAGAAGAGCGCGAGTCAGTTGTGAGACTGCATACCTCCGTCTGACAACATAAGGATGAGTCTAACTCTTATCTGGATTCAATACTCTTTATTGCAGTCGTAGGGTATCCTTTTTGCCAGAGGCCAAAGCGTCCACTCGGCTTCTGCTGAAACATAACGTCATCAGCCGGATTATGCCGAGCGTCGCCGATGAAATCATAACAACGCCACGTAGAAGAAAATTGGCAAAATTTGAAATGTAGAAACATCGAAAAAAAAGAAGAAAAACGTATCGTAAGTTTTAATTTTTGTTAACTGCACGAAGAAAAAGTTTATGAGAAGCAAAAATTAAATAAAAGTAAATTCTTTCTTACCAAGTGATTTTTCAATGAATATTTTTAAAATTTGTTTTTTATATGTAAAAGATTTCTAGAAACAGAATTTGTGACAGAAATGTTCTATCTGTGGAACACACTCTCAAAACCCTGCTTCAGAGTAGAACATAACATGGTCGTATTCAAAGTCAATGTCAACAAATACGGTAGTATTGGCATTTTTTCGCTCACACATCCCTATTCTGCATTCGCGGACGCAGGCCGCAATCATTGGACTGTTTCTTCTATAGCAAACGACCATAAACGTTTCAGATTTCATTTAGACGATTTAAACCATTATGAATGGTTGCACTTTGAAAATAATGCAATTAAAAAAAACGAAATCTTTTTTAATTTTAAATATTTGAAAATCTCAGTAATTGAGTAAGAGTTCCATTTTTACTTGATACATAATTATCATTTTATAAATTATCTCAACATATTTTTACAAATTTTATAAATATGATTTATAACATTTTATCTGAAAAATATTTCATGTGAATTTGTGGTTCAAAGAAAGAGTCTATTGGTCGGCCCAGCGCCACGAATTCAAATCAAGGGCGTGTGAGCAAGTAAAGTCAATATATCCAAATATGCTTTTCAAGTCGTCCCTTACAAACGAAATAAAAATTTCCCATTCAATTATTTGTTTCGATTCTTTCATAGTACTATTCATCATCCTATTACAATATTACGTTTTTAGTTTTTTTAGATGAGGAATAGTTTCACAATGTTTCGGTCGATGTAACCTCTGACATTCTTTAGGTGCATCTTCTCAAACTCGGAAATATTTCTGTCGAACTCAGGAATTTGGACGGATTTTCAAACGGAACCCTTTATTTACTTCACAGGGGTAACGTGATCTTGTTCCTTCAGCCATGACTTGTTAGAGGACATCAGAAACATCCCTGCGTTTTACAAAATACACCTGAAGAAAGTCGGAGGTTACATCGACCGAAACGTTGTGAAAAAGACAGTAAAGATGACAACACTAATTCGATGAATCCAAATAATACGACTCCAATTACAACTGCCAATTACTTTTCTACATTTATTTGTGCGCCTAAAACAACACGATGTTTCCAAAAAAAAAACTCTCACTCTGGAAGATATGGTACTCTGTCGATGTCCGACCATGTTAGGTACACGCCTTTCTATGTGACTCTCTGTCCACGTGGGTCACGCGTCTACCTCTGTCTCCTCTCTCAGACCATGTGTCTAAGATGACTCTCTGTCTCGCTGTCCTCTCGGACCACGTTTTTTATAATCTTTTTCCTTCCATCTTCCTCACTGTGACATTACCTCGCACACGGCTCGGTCATTTGCATACGTTGGCTGTTACATAGTCGCTGCTACAGTCATATGTGCGTTCGCGCTCCGTTAAAGAACGAGGCAGCATATTCTCGAATGATGCAGACAGCGCGGGGCATATTAGGTTAGATATGATTTTTTTCAAATTATACGTAATGTGGAGATTAATAGCGGTTTGTGAGTAATAAGTTAATTCTCCTTAAAAAAGGCCAAACAAAAAAGGCGGATTTGTATTGAAACCTTCATACATGTGAGTCTTTGTAAAACTATACGGATTAATCATTTCAGCCACTATTAAAAATGTCGAGAGAAAAACGTGAATTAAACAGCTTTACACCACTCCCTTCTTTATTTGGGAGACGCCACATACAAAGACCCGAATGCAACTCAAGGATGAGTGTTAATGAATGTAAGATGGTAAATGGTGTAAATTGAGTGGAATTTTATTATTTCTGAGAACGGCTCAACAAGAACTTGTTTACATTGGATTTGAAGGCTACTATGTTCTATTAAACCGGGAAGAAGACCAACGGAACTGTTCCACAGGCGGGAAGTTCTGGGAAAGAAGCTTCGTTAATGGAATCTGCGTTTAGATTTAGGCACAGGTAGAGAGTGGAGAAAATCGTATATAGTGGTTGTAGCCAGTCGAGCGTTTTCTTATGAAAGTCTGGCAAACCCCAGTGCACATTTGTCTCCAAGAATACGTGACACGACAAATCGACAAATTAAACCGGCCGAGAACGCAACAATATTTATTCTGTATTTACCGCAACGTTCTCATTCGTTCCTGTTGGTAATGTCTTTTTAATATGTTTTTTTTTCTTGTATTTTTCGTTTGTAATTATGAAGCGAATAACAAACCTAGGCGAACAAATTGCTTTTCCAATAACTCATCATACAGGATTCTATTTTGATTCGCCGCCCGCTTGTGTACAGGCTTCGGTCAGATTTGTCAGCTTATGAAAAATGATATCAATCAGATTACGTACATTTATTTCTGAATCTCCTATGTCAGCGTTTGCGAAGATTGGCAGCAATAGATTTGCGCCAAAAACCGGAAAAGAAATTAACACGCGTAAACTCTTTCGACGTCTGTGCGGAAGAATCGATGGAGAAAATGAAAGACAAGTCGACAGGAATTTAACAGTAGATACTAAGAGGATATATATATATATATGAAAGGATGAAACACTAGTGTCTGTAGGTATTTAATTATTATAGTAAAAAAATAATTATGACAGCCCCTTTAAGAAATACGTTTCTTATCGTTGAGCACTTTCTGTTGAATTAAAAAGTCGGTCAATTTAGCTCTTATGCGTAGATCATCGTATAACGATTTGATCACTGTCTGTCTGACGTAATGAACATTTAAATTAAAATGTTTAAAATTCAACGCTATTTCACATGATTAATGGTAGCCGAATGGATACGGCCTCCGCTAATCGAGCCAGAGATGTCTCGTGTCGCGGGGTTCGAATCGTTCGACTGGTAGTAATCGTGACACCCTGCACTGAAGAATCCCGAAAGGATGAAACACTAGTGTCTGTAGGTATTTAATTATTATAGTAAAAAAATAATTATATATATATATATATATATATATATATATATATATAAGATCGTTCTAAAAGTAATTTCTTCTATAATTCATCTAAAAATTTCGAAGAGATGCGTAGACAGGTTTGTTACCGTAAAAAACGAGCGACCTCTTGTGCAATATATCTAAAATATTCTGGGTGTTTGGAGTTAATCTAAATTGGAAAGGGCAATATTCTGGGAATTATAAGACAAGGCAGGCTAATAGGAAGACCAAGATTTTGCTTGTAGAAATTGTTATTTAAGCTTATATCTTAACCTTACGATTTAAAAAAAAATGACGAGTGCGAACTTTTCTTTTGGCGCCACTATATATATATATATATATATATATATATATATATATATATATATATATATATATATATATTATTTTATTTAAATAAAATAATATATAAATAAAATGAAATATTATTTGTTTACGTCTAAATAAAAAAAAATGGGAGATTTTCTAAAAAAACAAAAACAAAAAAAAACACCAGATCTCCAATTTTTTTTTACATGGTGGTCACCACTTATCAAGGCCCATATGCCACTCGGGGATAACGGTTATTGTCTGTACAATAATCAATGGGATAGTATCGTAGTAATAGTTAGTATTGGAGATTTGATAAGGTGCGGTTCATCAAGAATTTGTTTGTGTTGGACTTGAAGACATCCAAGTTGAAGTTGGAGGGGAAACAGACAAGCGGCAGAGAGTTCCACAGGCGTGCAGTTCTGAGAAAGAAGCTTTGTTCATGGAATCTACGTTTTGATTTAGGCACGGATAAAGAGTGGGGAAAATTATTGACGGTGGTTTCAGCTAATCGGGTGTTTTTCGTGAAAGATTGGCGAGGAGGACCAGAGAATGGAGCTCAGACGAGCACTTGTCATTGAAATAACGATAAAACTGGGAAAGGCTCGCAACGTCTCTTCTGTGGGAGAGAGGTTGCAGGGAAGAGCATCCCCCACCAAGCCACGAAGTCTATTTTGTATTCTGTCAAGGCAGGATTGGCTATTTTAGCAGCTCCTGTCCAGATGTTGCAGCAGTACTCCTTCTTTGGACGTACTTGGCTTTTATATAGATAGGTGGAGACGCTAAACTTAATGCCGTTTAAAAAATCTACAAAAAATCTACGTAAATATATTAACGATAAAGACTAAACAATGAATGGTCTATGTCATCATAGCTAATGGATTAAGACGCTGTACTGAATACATAGTTTTCAGGGTCCAATTCCTAATAACAGTCAAGCTACTCTGAAGAGGGGTGGGACCCCGACACAAGCATGTACGAAGATTGCTGTTTTTAAATAAACAAAATAGAATATATATATATATATATATATATATATATATATATATATATATATATATATATGATCCGTGTGTATGTGTACGTGATAAGTAATGTTTAAAACTAAATTTTCTTCCTTAAATTTTGTGTCCGTTCTTTAACACCCAGAAATGATTTCATCGACATAGCTCCTTAATTTAAAAAAAAAAAAAAACACCACACTCTATTATTGTTTGTCTGTGTTTTCATCCTCTCAAGTCGAAAGAAATTACCCAGATAATGATAAAAACACGAACTGTCTTTAAATATTTCATCCGTAATTATCATCTCATCTTTCTGTTTTATTTTTATTTATTTATTATTTTTTTTGTAAATTGTTTCATTTAATTTTCTATTCATCGTCTTTTTCAAGTGCCCGACTTGCATTCGCTAATGAAGCTGTCGTTCTATTATCAACATTACAATCGCAATTTCTTCTTGTCCCTTCCTCCCGTTACAGCATCCATTATACGAAATTAATCGAACATTCGTAGTTATTGCGGCCTGGTCGTCATTAACACACACACACATAAACACATAAACCACACACGCACACACACACACTCACACACACACACAAACACACACACACACACACACACATATATATATATATATATATATATATATATATATATATATATATATTACATTTATTGCATTTTTACCCCAAACAGGGCACAGTGTAACTTTGATATCAGGGACATAATTTGCAGGAATACTATGTAAGGAGTTACGCAGCAAGATGTTTGTTCCTATTTCGCTTACACTTCTACTTGTTAGTAGATTTGAGGAGGCAAGAACCTGAAAGGGAATTCCAAATTCTAGCAGTTCTGAGGGAAAAACTGTTAGAATAGAGGATTTTCTTATATCTAAAAAATAAAGAAAACTCTGTATGATCTACATACATGTGATGCAACAAAAATATCATATTCCTAAAATCACTAAATTGATCAAGTTTTATTTTTAAACAAGAAAATCAAATTTTATGAGTATCTAAAAAGTGACTATTTCGCCTTCTTTTTTTTTTTGAAAAAAATCTGAAAAAAAAACAACTACATAATACAAACTTACTAGATTAATGTTGTAATGGCTAAGAATTCTCATTAACTGCTTGAAAATGATTTTCTTTATAAAAAGAAAACTACTTGATTAATTGACGTGATTTTTTGGAATATGACATTCTCAGTTTGTCATGGATATACCCATTATGTGTAGGGGTAGGGCTTTGCTGCTTGTCGGGTTTGTCCGTGCTATTTCTGGCGAGTGGGGGTACAAGGTCTTGTAGTTCGTCGGTGCATTTAATATTAAAATACATGTAAAACAGGTGGTAGGATGCAACATTTCGTCGATGAGACAGAGGTTGAATCTTAGATGACAGTTCAGGACCTATTGGCTGGCGACATTCTTTTGAACCCTGTCCAGGAGTGAGAGAATAGTAGCAGATGCACCCTCCTAAATGTGAGAACAATACTCCATACATGGGCGAATGGTGTTGTAGGGGTACATGACACTTTCAGGCGTAAGTAACTTTCTAGCACGGTAGGGAGAGGCCACCTTGGCAATGCTCTCGATGGGTCTGTTTCAACTCATATTCTCAATGGACGTGAAGTCGACGAGTTTGTAATATTTGTCCAGTTAGCATATAAACAAATCATGAATGCATAAAATATTATAAAAGTTCAAAGGGCAATGATTGCCTGCTGCGATGTCTGAACAATATAATATAATAAACTATTTGTTATTTTCTAAATACCATGATGCATGAGTCATGTAGACCGTAAACAATTTTTTTTATATGGATTTAAGGTAAAATCTTAGTGAGTAATCCAAATATGCGGTAAAGATATAATTTTACATTCTCGTTTTATACTAATGAAAAATATCTGTTTACCTTGGGAAAATAATTTAAAAAATACGAAAATCATGGTCATTAAAAAATAGGAAGTCATATATATATATATATATATATATATATATATATATATATATATATATATATATATATATAAATGCAACTCTTGGTTCGTTCGCAATTAATAGTCTAAACCACTGGACGGATGGTTTCCATGTTTTGGTATAATATGTTTACTATACCCATGTGTGTTTTTATATATTTCTTTTTACTTATAACATTATACTTAATTTTTCTATAAAAAATAGGTTGTTTTCTTTGTACCGATAGGCCACTTTTTTATTTAGGGACAATTATTTATTACCGCTTTCCGTCACGTGACCAGTGTTTCCAATTTAGCGGTTTTCTTGCTAGATCTGGAGATTTCGTTTGCAATCTAACGGGGAATTCTAGAAAATCTGGAGATATTTCGCACCCACACACCCGCAATTTTAGATTAAAAAATAAAGAAAAGCGCTTGAAAATACTTTAAAACATAAAATAAACTCATTCGTGTAAGTAAAAAAGTAGCATTTATTGCCTTTAGTAATAATTATTTATTGATTATTTGTGTTGTTTTTCACCTTTTTTTCGGCTAACGATTCTTAAATCTCGCTATAAAATCGATTTTTCCAAGTACATTTTAGGTGGGGGCATTTCAACCTCCGAAGTTTAGTTTAAAATAGGATCTAAGTAACCCCGCTTAATTTAGAAGTATTTAGTCGAAAATTGTAAAAAGCAAGAAACAACCGCAAAAAAACTTATACCAATACAGTAGAATTATCTACCAACCTAAATACTTTTAACATGCTAAAACAAAGTTTTTTTGTTTTTTATTTTTCTAATTTCAAAATATGTTGCACTATTATTGTGATGTTTAATTTACTGTATATTTCAATTTAACTTTTATTATAAAAAGTTTTAGTTTATGATTTGTTTCTTGCAAAAAAAAATACCTTCTCTAAAAAATCGGGTAAAATTAGCTGATCAAATATGTAAGTCTTCTGGGGGAGCTAACCGCTTCAATATAATTCCAGAAACATATAGTGAGAAAACACGGAACATTTTATATATTGAATATACTATATTTATAATGTTTTATTGGAGAAAGTTAAAATATAGTGTTTTTTTTTTTGGGGGGGGGGGTTAATTAGCGATTTTTGAAAATTTAAGACGATAAAATTTAAAAGTCTAGCGATTTTCTGGAGATTTCTTTCTTCTGATCTCGCAGGGTTTTTTTTAAATCTAAGTTGCCAACACTGCATGTGATATCACTAAAAGGAGATTTTGGTCTCACCACTACATAGAATGTGATTACAATATCGGTAAATTTTCAATGGGTTTCATCACATGATTATTGATAATGTAACCATGTGATTGAAATTTAATTTAAATTAACCACACGTGGTCGCTTTCCTATCAAATATTCATCAAAAAATGGTAGGTACAGACAAAATGAATGCCGACGCTCAAAGTGTATACACATTTTCACCCCTCCCTTTACTTAAAAATTCACCAAAAATCAGGAAATTAACCAATTTTAATGAAAATTTCAGTATTTATCAAATAATGATCGCAGACTATAATGAACGCATTATTTTTACGTAACTTTTAGTGAAAATGTTTTATTGTGTTTAAACAAAAAATACCTTTACTAAAGTTATGGTTTCCAGTAGTAAATAAAAACGCAAGAATTTATTTTTGCTTTTTTTATATAAATAAAGCATCGTAATTTGTAACAATAAAAAATAATTTTTACATGAACATTACGAAAAAAGCCCCTAAAGTCCGTATTAATGAATTCGATATAACTCGAAGAAAAATGAATTTCTCGCATACTATTCAGGAAATTATAGATTCAATGAGATTCCTATTTCAGTCACCTAAATTATTTAGGGTGAATGAGTTTAGGAATTTATAGCCAAACCTAAATATTTTTTTTTGCTTAAAATAGCATTAATACAGTCAGTTAGGTAAAATTTGCATAGAATGCTCTGCTTTACGGTTGTTGTAAAAATGGAACGGAAATTTGAATTTCGTTCTCTTTTAAATTCGGTACATTTTTACATTACTTCCAACTCATCGTTCACATTCGACACGTCAACTTTTATATCTTTTCGGGTATGCTGACAAGGTTAGGGGTGTCTATTCCGAAATCCGTTCTTAACATAGATTGGAGTGTTTATTCGTTGTAAACGTACGCGATAACCTTAAAATGTCGACATTTCCAATGTGAATGGTAAGCTGGACTTATGTAAAAAATAACAAAAAGATATACCAAACTGACTTTTTCGTTTTAAAATGGAATTATTTCCCTTTCGTTATTAACTTTTCCTTTTTTTTTTTAAAATATTTTGTGTTTTCTATACATAAAGTACAATTGTTGAATGTTACTGTTTTGATTATATTCGTTTGGGGGGGAATTAAAAAATTAAGAGAGATTAAAACGGAGCGAAATTTAAGTTTCCGTTCCATTTTTACAACAATCGTAAAACAGCGCATACTCAGCAAGTTTTATCGTAAATTATAAGCATAATGCTGAAACACTAAATCAACATTTTATTTATTTTTTTGCATAATTAATGATGGAAGTATTTTTCTGTTTATTAAAAAATAATGTGTACATTCTCTACTGTCACCTAACTATTTACAGTGTTCATGTAAAGCATTCATCTGTTCTTTTTATAATAAAAATTCCGTTTTCAAAGAGAAACGTTTACTGCCACACTTCTTTTAAAAAAAGTGCAAGTTTTCCCGAAAAAAAAAATACTTTCACCTACAAATTTATCGTAAAAAATTATTCTTTTTTTTGGGGGGAAAAATAACAACTTTTATTGATTAAAAAAATTGCAAAAAATAATAAAAGTAAATGAACGAACAAAATGCAATGTTTCTTGAGGAATGTGATCCATTTTAACAAAGTGAGCCACAGCAACGCGTGGCCGGGTACAGCTAGTATATATATATATATATATATATATATATATATATATATATATATATAAGTACATAGAAATACGTTTTGAAGCAATCGCTACACGAAAAAAGAATAACCAATTTAAAATTAAATTTTATTCAATATATTTCGGTGAAGAGATTCGCCCTTGTCAAAATTTTTTTTTTCATTCCGCATCATGGTGGTAATTTTATCGAGTCACGTTCGTTTAATTGTTATTTTACTTATTTTTTATAATCACGGAATTGCTAAAGGACTAATTGTTAGGTTTCTGTTAGAAATTCAGATATCTCACTGCTGATGCAATTCTCTATCTATATAAGAGCCAGATACGTCCAAGGATGGAATACTGTTGCCACATATGAGCAGAAACTGCTAGAAAAGACTTGTCTTGTCTTGATAGGGTTAAAAATAGACTTCGTGGCCTGGTGGGAGATGTCCTTTTCTCTTCGCTGCAACCTCTATCTCACAGAAGAGATGTTGCGAGTTTGTCTCTGCTTTATCATTATTTTCATGGAATGTGTTCGACTGAGCTTCAATCTATGGTCCCCCCTCGCCAAACTTTCACAAGAAACACTAGACTAGCTGAAAACATTATCAATAATTTTCCACACTCTTTATCTGTGCCTAAACCTAAACATAGATTTCATGATCAAAGCTTCTTTCTTAGAACTGCACGCCTGTGGAATTGTCTTCCGTTTTCCTGCTTTCCAGCTGTCTATAATATGGTTGTCTTCAAGTCCAACGTGAACAAGTTTCTGATGAGCCGTTCCACTTAAGTTAACAAATTTACCGAACTTCCATTACTATCGATTACTATATTGTCCTTTTGACTACTCTACACTCTTTAACCCTTATCCTTGAGTGGCCTATCGGCCTTGATAAGTGGTGACGCCTATGTAAAAAAGCGTTAGTAAATAGAAAATCAAATATAACACATACATTGAAATGAAACATTTCTATATGCGTTTTATATTTGATTTTCTATTTACCAACATTTTCTAACAGGAACAAACAAATTATATATATATATATATATATATATATATATATATATATTCCGATTAAAATGACATCAGCTAGATCCTTTTATTCTATTAAATCAACTAAATACACCAAACATCAAATCATTAATAAAGTCCGCTATCATTTCTGAAATAACATTACGCGTTGTACAATAAAGTCGTAACCTGTCAAAACAAATTCAGTCATGAATGTTAGACAATTGTTGTTTAATCGAAGTTCAATTATTCAAAGGTAAAAGTGGTAATCCTTCCCCTAGTGTATATTGTGTTCCAGAGTTTTCTTTTTACCGCTGAAGTTGTCTCAAAAGTATATATATAAAAAATATCCCAACGTTATTTTTTAACGTGTGCTTTCACCTTCAATTTACTAATGAAATGAGCTTAGCTTTAAAAATGCATGACTCGTAAACAGACGATGAGACAAGAAATACCGTAAAAAGAAATTAACTTAAAAATCTTATCAAAATATTAGCACAGTGTGTAAGCTTCAGAAAAACCAAACTATCGGGAACATGTGCAATTTGTGTAGAGTGCTGAAATATAAAATTTATGGTATATTTCGTTTATTAAATTGTTACCTGAAAATAAATAATGCTATACATGTTAAAGAATAGGTTTCTAAATAATGACGTCATTGGGTCAGCCTAGTCGCTTAACTTCAGTTCCCAACGGTAGATATTCAAATAATATTCACTATGAAATTGAGAACATCAGACGATTTTGTTGTGCAGTTAGATAAATAACATGTAACTAAAAGTTAAATTTATCTTGTTCATGTTCACAGCATAGATTAGTACACACAAACTGAATCAGAGGAACGAGATCCCACCGAATGTTCAGCATGGAATTTCCAGAGTTAATCTTACTTCTCGGGCAACGCTGGAACACGGATCAGCGCAGTATTATTATTTTAATAAAAAAAATGAAAGTATCTGAATTTTCACGAAGAGCTTGCACTCCTTTTACATCCTTCGGATAACACTGAGACAACATAGTAGCTGCATTCTAAAATCATAATGTTCGGTTAAATTCTTTATGGGTGAATCATAATTATATATATATATATATATATATATATATATATATATATATATATATATTATTTAGTTCAAATTACATTTAAATTACTTCAAATAGTGAAGCATCTTGTTTGCATAAATACGTTTTAACGTCTAAAGAACGTGGCTACCAAACTTAAGATACATGTATGCAAAATTTTATATATATATATATATATATATATACACATATATATATATTTAAATAGTAATTATTCATTAATAATTATTACGTGTATAAAAGTAAGCCATCTATATAGATGCATGTTTCGAGGTCTACTCCTCATCAATATAGCTAGACTTTTATTGCCAAGGATCGAACCTAATCGGAATCTATTAAAAAAATAAATAAAAATTCAAACAATCCTATATATATATAAATATATATATATATATATATATATATATATATATATATATATAATTCTAAATAATTATTTTAATACTTACAGCTATTACTGTTCCATCCTTCTGCAATCATCAGTATAGAATTTATGATTGCCGCTGGTTGTCGGATTCAGACGCTGCAAGGAGGCCATCTTTGTCTCAATTAGCAAGAAACAAACAACAAAGCCACCGCCCTCTAATTTCTAATACTCACTATGTTTATCTGTCCGTCTCTCTGTCTCCATATATTCAAACTCTATCTCTCCCGAAACTAAAATAGCAGAGGGGCACTAGTGGCCTCAAGTGATTTGATTTATAATGGTTCGTTTTCATGGCTGATTAGCAAGTTAAAATAGTTTTTAAGTTGGCAAAAATAGGTAAAAATTGACAAAATCGTTCTACATTTTGTACTTTCATCTTAGTTTATTTTTAATAAGTCATAGTTAACTATTTGTAGAAGACAAGGATATATAAATCCTAATCCCATTACAAAAGATAATAATGACACGAATGGAATTGAAGGAAACAAAGACTCAATTGCTGGAATAGATAAACGTGTCGTTTATTTACTGTTGAAAGAATGAATGTTTTAGATATAACACGTGTTCATGTCCGCGCGAGTGTAACCATCGTTTGTTGCGGGACTGGTGGTGTAGAAAGAAAAGGAAATGTGTGTTCATCTCACTATCATCTGTTCGCGCGTGGGAAGAGAAGTGAGTAATATAGTAGAAATGAGACAAACACAAATAATAGAGGGTTGACATCAGTTAGCAGTCAGCTACGCGAAGGTATTCTCAGGGACAAGTTGTATATGTAGAGAGAGAAAGAGTGAGAATGCCAATCCAGTTTATGGAGAGAGAAAGCATATAAAGTGTACATACTGTCTGTTAGCTCTTTGTCCCACATAGTACAAGTGGCGTGAAGTACGCGCGGTCGCGCGCCCGCCAAAACAGCGGTGGCTGGTGCGCCGACCAATTACCCCGGAAGGCCAGATGGAAAAGGAAGATGCTGCTTATTGCTCTTGCTTATATACTAGTTTCCGGTGGTCTTTTGCGTATGTGTGGATTTCCTTTGAAAGGGGAAGTGACATTGTCCTTGTGTGCGTACGTGTGCGCGTGTGTGAGTACATGTGTGTACGTTAGCGTGTGTGTATATACATGTGAATGTGAATGTATGTACGCGAACGTGAATATATGTAAGTGTGTGGACGTGGCCGCGTATGTTTGTGTGCGCGTATGTATATGACAAGTAATATAGCTTGAAATGTGAACTCGTGTTTTTGTGTGAGACTAGAAAAGGCTCGCGCATATTACATGTAATTATGTGCATGCAGATATTCTATATGATTTATATTTGCGTGATATATACATAAATATTTGTTTAAAAAATTACCTACCAAACTCCTGTCGGTTTTTTTTTTGTCTACAGACATGCAACTTGATATATAGAGTAGCCGAACCCAAGCGAAACTTTATATATATGAATTTAAGCCGGGGAAAATCGGCGCAAAGTGTGAAAATTTAATAAAAAATGGAATTTGCCAAGTGAAGGTCCAACCACGGCATTACGAACATGCGAGCGTAACGTAATAGCTATCTGTTCATGTTTTAATTTTTAGACTTGCAGCAAAGGAAAAAGTACATCGTAAGCTAAACGCTTTGGCTTTAGTTCTCAGTGGTGGCGCACGATTCATTTTATTTTTAAAACTATTTTAACCATTATTATATCTTGGGTGCAATATAATATAATAATAAATACGAAATCTGAATTACGCAAAGTATAAAATCTTAGCGTATTTTATGACCGGGCAATGCCGTGCAACCTGCTAGTATATATATATATATATATATATATATATATATATATATATACTAGAACAGATTATTCCAAGGGTTTTATATATTAAAAATCAATTAACCAATGGTAATGTATATATATAAAAAAAAAATTAAGAAATGTGAATTTACTCAGGTTGCTTTTATATATATATATATATATATATATATATATATATATATATATATATACATATATTATTATTATTATTATTATTATTATTATTAATTATTTTTTTATATTTGTAGCTTTTTTCGCATATTTGATCTCTACGTGTCCATATTTGTTCTTCAACAATGTTTTCTCCATTTTTCCGGCCCTTGTTTTCGTTTGTCGTTTGCTATGTTTTTAAATTTCATCTAGCACTTATAAAAAAAATTATTCCGAAAATAATACTTTGTTTTGTTTCTTTATCTAACTTAAAAATAAACAAAAACAAAAAAAAAAACAACATTTATTATCGTTGTCTCATTTTATTCCCTCTTATGTGATAACGTCACGTGACACGATTAGCAAATCAAACAACAAAAATAACCAAATCTCATTTCGGAAGGAGTTATTTCCCTTGAGTATCAAATCGCCGAACGGGATTTTGGATTTTAATCAAGTGTTGTTCAGTAATCAATCGTTAACGACGAAGGTCGGCCTTCAGCTGTGAGAATATGGGTTACTTAAAAAAAAAAAAAGATTCACTGAATAACCCTGGACTAAATCTAAAAATATGATATTACAATATACATGGCAAATATGTTTTTACACACTTTCACCCCAAACAAGACATATTACTACCTGGTTGGTTGGTTGTTTTAGTTTTACGACATATCAACCCTTTCCGGGTTATTTAATGCCGAATCCAAAGATTTTGAAGAAAATTTTTTTTAATAGAATATATTTGTTGTTTTCACGTTGGTTTCTGTTTAACCATAGTTGCGACCCTAACAGGTACTACCACTCCGGGTCAGAGTGGACCTGGGAGCAATGGTAATTAAAGGGTGGCTCCACACTCCCCAAAACCCACAAGCTGGGGCCTCACCACTGGATATAGTTTAAGGTCATGTCCAGGAACCCCATTGAGGGACTTTTACCCTCTGCAGGGGGGCAGTCGGCGTATTCTAATGCCCCACCGACAGGGCCGATGTAACTACCTGGAATGGAAGGGCCTTCTTTATAAGACAGTGTCTTACACGAGATTGTATAGGTCTCAGCAGCTAGTTAACTGTGCACATTACATTTTAACTTCAAAAGGTTAGTTTTTTTTTACATGGAGTTCACCACTTATCAAGGCCCAATGGCCACTCGGGGATAAGGGTTATTGTGTGTACAGTAATCAATGGGATAGTGTAGCAATAGTATTGGGGGATTGATAAGGTGTCATTACTTAGGGGGTCGGTTCATCAGGAATTTGTTTGTGTTGGACTTGAAGATATCCAGGTTGAAGTCGGGAGGGAAACAGGCAAGCGGAACAGTACAGAGAAGGAAGCAAGAATAGGAAGAAAATTCCAAAGTTTAAGCAGTCCGTGTAAAGACACTATTAGAGTAGAGGGCTTTCCGGCCTCTCAGGTCCTCAACGGTGAAGGTGTGAGATTTTGCCGCTTGTCATTTAATCGCGACTATGTACGTCGAGAATGCACACCCGCAATGAGTTCAACAGTGTACATCCCATTAATGTACATGTAAAAACAGTTTGAAAATATGAAGATAGGCATATAGTCATATAGCATTTTACATATTAGATTAATTTAATTACGCTTTAAACTTATTCAACTCTGAAAATGGATACTGTCAGTGAAGTGTATTGATTCATCAGTGTAAATTCCATTAATGTAATTAATTCTCTGAAAAGAACCAGGTAAAAGTAACGATGACAAACTGATTGCCGTCCGGAATTGAAAACATGGGAGTGCAAAGTTCGAATCCAGAGCGTTCCGTAGAAACGTGGTTTATCAAACGCGTACCTTACTTTGTGCCTTATCTATGCAGAAAAATCAAATAGATACTCTGATAAGAGCCACTTTTAAAGGTACGCAACCTAAGAATTCAGTTAAGCATCAACATGTTTGTTCACATTGATTTGTAAAAGTTAATAAAGTTTGGAAAAACAAAAAGCAAGAATAAAATTCTACAGGCAATCCGATATCCGATTAAAAAACTCTTCCAACATCTAAGGATCTCTACAATGAAGGGGTGAGATTTAACAGCTAGTCTGGTGGATTAATGTCATTATTGTTTTAGCGGGTCGAGTGCTTAAAGTTTATCGGAGTAGATTCCGTAAAAGTTCTTATCAAACAGATACAGAAGTACAAAACTGCAATGATGCAACTCTGTAAACTTGGTAGACCGTGAAAGACAATTAGGTTATAAATCATTGTTGTCAGAAAGGCCAGGGTAAATGGTTGGTGCAATAATGCTAATTCTAAAAAAAATACGTTACTGAGCATCAAAACGACTCAATAAAATGCCATGCCATTTTTTACACCGCCGTATTTGGCAGGATAAGGATCAACATTCAACTAAATCTTCTAACGAAATGTGCTACCACCACAACTCCTCCTTCTCCTCCCCTTTTTACTACTACTACTACTACTACTACTACTACTACTACTAATAATAATAATAATAATAATAATACGGTTACTAATAACTAGGCCTATGGCAAGAGAATATTCTTTCCATTGTTTTGCTTCTCGAGTATATATCCGACACAGTTAGACACAGTTACTCAACCGTGAACCACATTACTCTATATAAAAAAGACACGTAATATATAAACTGATATATACTCGAGAGTCAAAATAATGAAAAGAGTATTTTCTTGTCATGGCCCTACAAATAATATTTGGCAGGAAAGAATTAACATTTTACGAAATGAAAGTTGCTACAAATACACCTCCTCCTTCTCCCTCCTCCTCCTCCTCCTACTACTATTAATACGATTACTAATAAAATTTATGCAGGTGGTACTGAAACATATCATGTATCTAAAACAGTCTTGTAAAGGAAACATTTCGAGGTCAAGTATCCCATAAGAATACACTTGTGTAAATTATGCAACTAATTCTATTATTGTATTAATGTGATGTATACAACCACTAACAATTAAGCCTTAGAGTCAATAAAATATATTGTGCAGAATTGCACTGAATTAAGGATGAATGATTACTGGGATGCACAATCAGTTTATTAGTACTACTACTGCTACTACTACGAAGACGACTGCTACTACTACTACTAATGATTGTTATTAAATTATTTGGAGTTCTCACACGCGTCATTGATGAGACGAAATGCATCTAACATTGATGCTTTTTGTTTTTCTACTTCCTTTTGCAAAACTTAATTATGTTCTGCAAAACCAAAAACAACAACCAACCTTTCCCTTTTCCTTCTTCCCATTCCCCCTTTCTCTTTTTACCTCCCCCACTTCCTGACTGGTTTCCTAACTTAAAATATACCAAACATTAATACTGTAACCCCTTTTCATCTTCTGTTGCAGCAACTCATTTATGTTCTGCAGGGTAAGCAGAAAAAAAAACAAAAACAAAAACAAAAACAATAAAATCCACTATAAAACAACCAAACCAAAAACTACAGATTAGCAATTGGAGACACAAAGAGCTTGAAGAATAAAAATCTTCAACAAAATAACCGAATGCAACATGAATATTATTTGCAAAATCACTGGGTTCGGCATTAAATAACCCGAAAAGGGTTGATATGCCGTAAAACAAAACAAACAAACAACCAAAACATTGATACCTTACTGGGAAGAACAGCTGGTTTCTGAAGATTTGAGTAAACCTTACAAACTTCCTAATATTCCCCGTTTCTTCCGATAACAATTACCACGTATTTTGCGTTCTAGAAGCAACTGTTTTCCATTTTGATTTGTGATAGCCAAAATACGAAAAAAAAAAACATCGCGGAAATTGTTTATTAATTGATAAAGTTCATGCTTATATTTATGGAAGTAAAGTAAAATGTGCCTACTTGAAATTTACCTTATTTACCCCAAATATTATCAAGGAAATTTTGATTGAAATGAGTTGTATTCATACCAGTAAAATAGCGAAGAAAATAAACAGGAATGTGTCAGCCCGAATCAAATAGCGATATGTGAGACTGATTGCTATTTAGGCCCGATTCAAAAAAAAATCAATTGACATAATTTTATAGAGTAGGGAGCCGTTTCGTATTCTGATGGCGGTTTAACTAGTATACGTATATTGCGCATGCGTAATACATTAACTACAAATATATATTTATACATGTATTTTTTCTTTTATCGATTTCTCTCAAGCGGATTTTTTTCTACATACAATTGCTTACCATTAAAGCCTATTGTAGTACATACTATATATATATATATATATATATATATATATATATATATATATATATATATATATATATATGTGTGTGTATATACACACGCATATATATATATATATATTAACTATATATATACATATTAAATACTTGTTCGTATATATATATATATATATATATATATATAAAGAGGGTGCTTTTGATCTAGCACCAGACTGAATACATCAGGGGGGTTGTTAAAACCACAAAAGATTGGACCGTTTTTGTATGAACATTTCTCGAATGCAACATCGCATTGAGAATATGCAAAAAAAACATTTCGATTAGAATTTTATAAACTTTATATTAAAAAAGCCCAGAAATATGAAATATATTTCCTAGAAAAAAACAAATCAAATGTGGCGAGCACAAAAAAAAAAAATGGACAAATATTCGAAATAAACTAAAAAAAACAATCTTAGCTTTATCTTCTCTGTCATCGATTTATCAAACCAATTCTTTGTCCGCCATTTTTTTAGGGATTGGATTTTTCGTACGTGTTCATCCTCAAAGAATGCATTTCGTCCTTTTATTCTGTCTGTATGTCTTTGACTTGTATTTTCTGTTGATGTTACTTTTTTCGTAAATATTTATCTATATCTACATTTGTATCTATACCTACTTGTACCACACACCTTCTCCATATCCTCCCCCTCTCTCTCTCTCGCACACACGCTCTCTCTATGTATCTCTCACTCACTTTCTTACTCTCTCTCTCTCTCCCTCTCTCTCTCTCTCTCTCTCTTATAAAAAATAAACTAACCTGCATTGGACAAAGTATTCAACTCCATTCCTCCTTTCTACACTGGAATACTCTTTTCGAACTTTTATAATATTTTTTCTGATTACTATATTATCCAAAACGTATGAACTCTTCAAAATCAACTAACTGTTTTGGGTGTGATACAATGAATCTACTACTGAGGTCTCAATTTGAAAGATCTTGAGGAAAATACTTTCTGTTATTTTTTCCTACTAAATATTACTGCCTTGTTCTGCCTATATGTCTGTCTGCCCCTCTCTCTCTCTCTATCTTTTTCTCTCTTGTAGTGCCATCAGCTATAATCGAAACCAAACCATTTAGCTCTCCAACGGTATAAATTACCACATAAATGGTATATATTACCACATGAAATGGATATTATAACTTCACAGTTTAACATATCAAGATATATTTGCGCATGCGTAAATGTATACTTGAAATCAACTTATACATGCCGCGTTCTAATTTTTCGATGTTGACCCTTTAGCAGCTATGTTCCTGGCTAAAAACGAATGGGATATATTTCACAGGTTTGAATTCCTTATATACAGTGGCACGCATAGTATTGGATACATGTTATTTCCTATTATAACGGCATTTTGTTAAGTAATACCTCGTAAAGTTGTTTTCGTTGTATGTGGAAAGAAAATGAAAACTCATGTGAGAATTCATTTTTTAATCAAAGTTTAAAATTACTCTATACAAAAGTATTTGATACATCAGTTTACTGAGAAGGGTGTTATAGTTTGGTTGAATCAGTTTGCGTAGCGTGAAAGGAGTTTTTTAAAGGCTATATCAATGCGGTTCGTACAAAAACTAAGGACACGAGTTTGCATATGAAAGATTAATGACAATATTGTAAGTTCATTCTGATATTGTCATTATTCTTTCATATACTAAGTCGTATCCACGGTGTTTCCTACGAACTGCTTTGATATAGTCTTCAAACACAACTCCATTTCACATGAATGTAATATTTTGCGGCGTACACTATGGTTGGTTTAATTGCTTCTAGTCGCTTTCTTTAGTTGGCCAAACGTTTTTCACACTGATTCACTGTTATTTTTCCCGATGCTTCTTTACATAATTTCTTTAATTGCTTTATATTTTGGCGATTCAGATTAAGGCCCTTAACAATACAATATTACACAAATTGTCAATTAGAATCAAAACAGGAGCCTGACTTCGCTAATTAAGTTACCGATACCGCTATTTTCAGTCCATTTCTTTGTAAGTTTGGCGGTATGGTTTTGATCATTGTCGCGTTGAAGCAAAACATTCCGACAATGTCCTGAAAAGTTTGAGAGTTAAGGTTCTTTTCGAGAATCTTCTTGTACGTGTTACAATTCATTCAACTACGGATAACTTGTAACTCACCAGTGCCAGTAGACAAAAAGCATCCTAATTCATAACGGTATCACCCCAAACTTTACTCTGGGAATAGTATTGTGCTTGTTAAAAGGATCGTAGTTTTGTTGCCAAACACTTGTCGCTGCGTTCTTCCGAACCGTTCAACGTTTGTTTCATCTGATCAGGTTACCTTTTCCCAAAACAACGTACCTGTCTTTTCATATGTTTTAACAAATTTTAATTAGTATTTGGCATGTTTTATTTTCTGTAAACGTACGTGGTGAATAAAATCATGAATGATAGAGAACTCTGCTTGTGGTATCCTTATTTACATTAATTCCAGCGCCCTCAAGACCAGTTTTACTTTTAGAACGAGTAATGAAGGTGTTTATTTGCGCATTTCTCTTGATCAACCATGAAGTACTATCATTTATTTTTCTCGGTTTTCCATTTCTTGAAAGGTTTGCCGTACCATCGCAATACTTATTATTCTTACTGATAATATTTCCTACTGCATACAGTGCAACATTTATCTATTTGCTAATTTTTCAGCAACTTGATCGCCCTTTTTGACATTCAATGATTCTATCTCGCATACCTCTGGATGATTCTTAGGTTTTTGCCACTTTAATTCCTTTAATTGCAGCATGAACATCAAACAGTAAGGTGATCAGTATCATATTATGTAAACTATTGCGTGATTATATGCTTTATAAGATATAATAGTGTTATACTATTGAAAATTTGAATATTTAAAGTCTTTAAAAAAAACAACAAATTTCGACTATTTTTTTTAAATATGGCATGTATCCAATACTTGTGCAGAGTATATATATATATATATATATATATATATATATATATATATATATATATATATATATATATATATATATATATAATCTACAGGGTTGAAATTTGATATATAAGGTATTTGAACCTTTAATCCACTTTCGATTTGGTTTTCAGCCGGTAAAATATCTACTAACATGGTTAAAATCGAAATAAAAAAAATAATTTAGCTTTGCGTAAGTTAACTATACCCGTTGGTGTTTTTTTTTGTACGTGCAATGATTCAAATTATAAGTTCAACAACCTTATTTTTTTTTCTGTATTTGTTAGGTATGGCTTGGGTCATTCTGTAAGGAAAAAGACTTGAGAGCTAAATGTTTTGGTTTCTCTTCTAGCTGATGGTACAAACATCATTTTTTCCTTTGGAAATCTCTGCTATATATTAGGTACAATACAATAATCAATAGATAATTGGCACTATAATAACAAATATGAAATCTGCAGCAATTAAACTATAATATTACAGCGTAATTTACGATCGGGAATCACCGGTTTGCTAGTATATATATAAGAACAAGTAGTTAATAAAACATGTTAAAAACACCTTGAAAAAGAGTTAAAAGCGTATTTAATTTTAAAAGAGAATCACAAAATAAGTGGATAGTCCTTAATCCGCGGAGTTTCTAAGAAACACTTTCCTTGTCATAAGAGGGTAGGATTTATCAAAATGCGAGATCGGATTTTGCTTGCAAAAGTATTTGATGAAATTACAAGTAAGTCATAGATCTTACTTGGTAAGAAATAGTGAAGCAGAGGGAAGATGGTGAAGAAAAAGGTGATTTATCGTGAATGGATATATATATATATATATATATATATATATATATATATATATATAAAGATAGATAGATATATAGATTGATGGACGGATGGGTACGTGCGTGTGTGGGGTGCTCATGCGACCTTGGTGGTGTGTTTAAATCTCTATGTGTTTCTTAATCATAAACAAAATATTCCAAAATTCCTCCCGCCATTTCCACCCACACAACCGCACGGGAGAATATATTCTCTGGTTTGTATTTCTTCCTTTTTATGTATGCAGTTATCTTTCTATCTATTCAGCCATCCATCTGTCTACGTTTCGAGCTATATCTTCTTATATGCATCCATCTATCTCGCAACATGCACAGCGTTCTGCTCATTTGTCTGTCTATCGACCTATCTATCAACCTATCTGTCACTCTATCACTATCTCTTTATCAGTCTAACTCTCTCTCTCTCTCTCTCTCTCTCTCTCGGTCCTGGATATGACCTTAAACTATATCCGATGGTAAGCCCCAGCTACCGGGCTTTGGGGAGTGTGGAGCCACCCTTTAATTGCCATTGCTCCCAGGTCCACTCTGACCCGGAGTGGTAGTACTTGTTAGGGTCACAACTATGGGGTAAATAGAAACTGACTTAAAAAAAACAAAAATCAAATATACTCAATTAAAAAATTATTTTTCAAAATCACTGGATTCGGCATTAAATAACCTGAAAAGGGTTGATATGCCGTAAAACAAAAACAAGCAAACAAAAAATCTCTTTCTCTCTCTCACTCTCTCTCTCTCTCTCTCTCTCTCTCTCTCTCTCTCTCTCTCTCTCTCTATATATATATATATATATATATATATATATATATATATATATATATATATATATACTAGCATTTCAGCCCGGCGTTCCCGGGTGTTTGGAGGTGAATGTTGAGCAAAAAAACAAAAAACAGAAAAAAAACGGTCAATTTTTTAAAACTTTGACCCCTATTATGACCCCTTAATATTTATTTTTGTGGCTCAAATAATGTCATTAACTTAGATCTATGTCCAATGAACCTATATCTAAAATGTCAAGTTTTTAGACCCAAAATTGGCGGAGGTGTTTGGTAGAGTTCTCAAAAGTCAAACCGTTAGACTTTGATTCCTTAACAGCCAAAGCTCTGGCAGAAAACGGATGACAACGATTTTCCAAGATCTCAGTATCCTGTATATAAACATTAGAGTCTGTAGACTGAAAATTGACAGAGTTATTGCGAAGGTAACCCTAACACAGCCACACACACACACGCACGGACATACACAGACACGTTCACTTTTATATATATATAATATATATATATATATTTATTTATATATATATATTTCTGTAGAAATATATTTTCTTATAATATATATCACTCCTTATTTAAGAAGCTCAGTGTAATTACAGAGCAATATAGAGAATAAATGACAAAAACATATATTGCAAAATTCATGATGTTTACCATGTTATACTTTATTTCTTTAATTCAGTTGACTCATTCTTGACAGTATCTGTTTCGTAGCGCAAAATCAATCACTTAATTATTACATCAATCACTGAATCTATTATGCCCTTAATTCATGAGAAGAAATAGCAACAATCTGTCAATTTTAATTATGTCAAATCCCATTTCAGTTCCTTTTGACGGATTGATTGTTGCTATTTCTTCTGATGAGTTAAGGGGATAATAGATTCAGTGACTGATGTAACAATTAAGTGATTGATTTTGCGCTACCAAACAGATACTGTCAAGAATTGTATAACTCAACTGAATTAAAGGAATAAATTATAAGATAGAAGACATTATGAATTTTGGAAGATAACTTTTGTAATTCAATCTCTCTCTCACTCTCTCTCTCTCTCTCTCTCTCTCTATATATATATATATATATATATATATATATATATATATACACATATATATATAGACATGGATCTAACTGAATAACTTGACTTGATCCCAAAACAATAAATGTTAAGGGGTCAAAGTTAAAAAATTATATATATATATATATATATATATATATATATATATATATATATATATATATAGTATTCATCTCCATAACTATTCACGCCTATGTTTATCTATTCACACATGGATCAATACATCTATCTTGCTAAGCGTTTATTGTTTATTTATCTACTTATCTGTCTATTCATCAACCAATCTTTCGATCCACAATGCATCTATCTATATATGTATCTACCTGTCAATTTTTCTATCTATCGATTTATTTCCCTAAGCGTCTATCTTTCTGTTTATTTATGTATTTATTTATTTATCAAAGTAATCTAACTACCTGTCTGTTTATTCTTCCTTTATCGATCCCGTTTGCTGTTCCAATGATTAATTTCTAAACACAACTCACTAATTCACAAGGTCATACCGAGGAAATCCCCTCTGATGTTTCGAACTCATTCCACCGACAAATTGGTCTGCGAATCGCAATCTGCTAAAAGCAGCCAAATAAAAGCTCTATTAATCGATCGAAAAATCCGATAACCTAACCCTCGCACCTGTTTAGACATTCTTCTTCGCAGATACTGCTGCTGTTAAGTGACTCTGATGATCGTGACTTTGTCTACAGTTATAGACTGCTGCGTATTTTTCATTGAAATAATAACACATAAACAGATTACTTTGCTTTTACTTTAGGGAGGGGGAGAAATTGTTTTAATAATTTACACCAGAAAATGACATGACAAAGATGGATTGATTGTTATTTTTGTGCTACGTAGATTTATAATTCGTCATGTGGCCAGTAAGAAAGAAAAAAAAATGTTTACAGATACACGTTGCGAACATACGAAGGTTCTGTGCTCCAGGGGTTTGACTTGACACGCGTAGAAATCAAAGGGACAAAATAGACAAATTTAGTCTTGTCCGAAGTGTGCCAAACTCCGATGACAGGACCAAAAAATGAAAATCAAGGGAGATATCTAAACTCATATTCAATTTAGTTAGAGTTGATTTTTACTTTTCCGTATTTTTACTACGTGATGATTTTTAAATCTCAACTAAGTTTAATATTGTTTTTGCGATAACTGATTTTAACACAAAACTATTTTTATATGGTGGACTGCTTTATCGGATATTTACTGTATGTTTGTTTATAAAAGCAATGAGCAAACTATTGTTTAAACGTCATCTTAAAGAATCTAATAATACCAAATTTCTAATACTAATGTTTAATACGCTATTATCTCAACACATGAAACCTTATCCTCGAGTGGACCCCGGGCCTCCATAAGTGGTAACCCCTATAAACTATATTAATGCAATATATATATATATATATATATATATATATATATATATATATATATGTATATGAACTATAAAAACTGAAACGTATCGGATAGTTTAATTGCTTAAAACTTTCAATATAAGATTAATACTAAATTTTAGGACAGTAGAATACAAATGTTGGGTTTACTTTCAGTAGCCTTGTAACTACCGATTCTCTAATTTTATTCTTTAGTCCTCAAATTACATGAGCAATGTTTCTGACAAATGATGAATGACTGCTGTCTCCTGGATGAAAATGCATCCCTCTACTACGTAGTCCTGACAGTGAAGTTTCCTTTTTCTTTTATTTTATCTCCTTACATTAAGTGGCTTAATGCCTTGTCTAGAGCGGTTTTCATGAAAACAATATTTCAAATACCTATGTAAGATGAGTCCTGTTTGAAGGCTATGTCAATGCAGTTTTGGAGGAGATCACCTTTAGGTACGACGCGAGAAAATATCATATATATATATATATATATATATATATATATATATATATATATATCTGTGGAAATATTCTTATTCACTGTTACTTCCCTTATTAAAGAAGATAAATGTAATTACATAGTACATAATGGATAAATGACCACACACACATACACATACACACACACACACACACACACACACACACACACACACATATATATATATATTATGTCAGCCGGTTAAAAAAAAACAGTTTCTTAACGTTGAGCACTATCAGTTGAAATTAAAGTCGGTCAGCGTAGTTGCTATGTTCAGATCATTCTATAATGATTAGATCACTATGACAGACGCTAAAAACATATAAAATATATGTTTAAATTTAAACAGTATTTCCCGCGGTAAACGGTGGCCGAATAGATCAGTTCCTGGCTAATGAAGCCGGACGTAACTTCTGTTCCCGTGGTTCAAATCTCTTGATTGGCGCTAACCGTGACACTCTACATTGACGATTCCCGAAAGGATGAAACACTAGTGTCTGTCGGTATTTAATAAGTATTATAGTAAATTGCATTCACCTGCAAAGGATCTTGCTAATTTGCACATTTATTTAACATTCATTTTAATAACTTCCCTATTATTTTTTTTCGGATTTCTTATGGGATGACCATCTTTAGTTAACTATTTCGTGGAATTATATTCATGCAGATATTCTGCAGTATTTATATTTGCGTAATATTTACATAAAATTTTCATCATAAACACAAAGCTTTTTCTATATATTTGTTTAAAAAATGCCTACCAAACTCCTCTGTAAGTACCGTAACTTTGCTTCAAGATAGTCATGCCATATTTTCTCTCCTTATAATTTGAAAATGGTCTTGAACCTTTTTAATTTTTGTATTTTAACTTTTCTTGCCTAATGAGATCAAATATGATTGAAACGGTATGCGCACTGTAGCAAGATATGATTGCATTTACATAAAGAATATATATATATATATATATATATATATATATATATATATATACAGGGTGTCCACAAAGTCTGGCTACATTATGTAGCCAGACTTTGTGGAAGCATCCTGTAGATTATGTAGCCAGACTTTGTGGGCACCCTGTATATATATATATATATATATATATATATATATATATATATATGCACACCCACCCACCCGTGCGTGTATATGTATATATATATATATATATATATATATCTATATATATATATATATCTCTATATATATATATCAGAGAGGCGGTAGCACTCTCTATATAGGGATGGCCCGTACACGCCTATATACGCCTACAAAACAAAACTATCCAAATCTCAACTAAAATCAACTTATAAGTTTCAAAAAGCACATATTCTTACAGAGAAGTGTCTTACGAATCCAGCGAGTGTCAGAACGTCGGTTAAAATATCAAAAGAGAGCAGAAAAAAAGGGTACAAAAATGGCCAATTGTTCTTTCTTCTTTCTCCTTCTTTCTTCTTTCTTTTGAGACGATGTATCTCGGTGTACGGACGGTCTCTGACAACAGTTCAAACATCAATCGACTGCTCTTTACACGGAGAAGTGCAGTGACCCATCGCTTTTTAGCTAACTCCATAATTAAATAAGATTACGTGTAATAACAAGTTTTAAACACTATATACCCAATGTAGACAGACCACTTCGAACACGGAACTTCTCTCAAAAGGGACAGCTCCAAATAATACACCGGATGCTCACAGACGTTCCAGTTTGCCAGTGGCGTATATTTCTTGGACGCTGAATATTTGAGGTGAACGTTAAGGTTTTTTCTTTAAACAGTAACCCACCAACGTTAATGAAACCACGAAATCTTTATCTCATTTGATCAAAATTGTTATAAGAATAACCTATCAGCAAGTACGACGTCAAAAAACAATGTTATAAAAACAAATAATTCTTCAGATTTTGGACTGTAAAATATGTACAAAATGTCAATGCTGTGACCAGGATTCGAACCCAGGTTAGCACGGCCACAGCGTGGGGGATCCTAACCTCTAGACGATCACGGCTAACACTGACGTCTGTCGCTCTTGGCAGAAAGACACATGACTACTGTCAAACTATTGAAAAATAAGGAGGAAACTTGAAATTCTCACGCATGCGCAAAAATACACTATAGCAACCATTGTTAAATGCAGCTGAATCTCTTCGCTCGCTAAGAAAAGTAGATCAGACCAGTTCTTCTAAGAACTCACCAAACGCCAAAGGAAATAAGTTAAATTAACCGCAAAAGAAACTGAAAGAAAGTCAAGAAAAATTTAGTAGTGAAGGTATGAACATTTTAGAACTTTATAATACTCTAACTGTTTTATCAGAGAGGCGGTAGCACTCTCTGTGTAATATAGAACCGATGGAGGACCAAGAGGCAACTCCTAAGGCCCAAAAACCAAAGACCTAAAACCCAGCAGGAAGCGACCTGCTACTAATGGAGGCGGCAATGAGCCGCCTCCTAAAAAAGACAATACTATCATGAATGTAAGTTTAAAAATAAGACTGTAAGTAAAAATACTAATTAACAAGAATAAAAAAGCATTGGAAATGCAAAAGGATATAGGGATGGTATGCCAAAAAGTATACAAACAAGATAGCTATGAATGGCTAGGCACATGGAAATAGAATTGCATCCAAAGTATAGCCCTATAGCTTTTTACAACTGTAATGATGGCACCGGATGAAGATTGGAGAAAAGCTATAGGGCTATACTTTGGATGTAATTCTATTTCCATGTGCCTAGCCATTCATAGCTATCTTGTTTGTATACTTTTTGGCATACCATCCCTATATCCTTTTGCATTTCCAATGCTTTTTTATTCTTGTATATATATACAGGGTGCCCACAAAGTCTGGCTACATAATCTACAGGATGCTTCCACAGAGTCTGGCTACATAATGTATCCAGGCATTGTGGACACCCTATATATATATATATATATATATATATATATATATATATATATATATATATATATATATTCGCATACTTTTTCAGAGAATTCATTGTCAATCCTATATATCAGCGTTTTTTTTTCTTTTAAATAAAATTAAAATAAGTTTTTTTACAGGAAAAAATAAACAAACGTACAAAACAGGGAACTAAAGTGGTCCCAAAGTGGGTGCTTACTGTACGCTAATGTCTTAGAAAAATAGAGTTCTCTCCCTCACATCAGTCCGGATATATCCAACAGCGTCGACAAAAACGTTATAGCCGTTGACTTACGTAAAGTGTTTTCGTTAAGATTCGACCTTTCTTTGTTTATAAACCCATTCGACGGAAATGACGTTATGCAAAGTTTAAGGTTTGGGAGACCAACATTGTATATGATGTAGCTTTTTCAAGCCAATATAAAAGTAGAAGTTTTGGTTTCCACCTGAACATTTTCGTTTAAAATGACGACATTTAAAAGTTTTAGGATATGCTGAAAACGAATATCGCATTTACATTTTCCGCAAATAAGTAGTTTTCCGGATATTACGAAATGTAATTCTTTATGTTTAAAGTGGTGAGCATAGTTGTATGCACAATCGCGCATATTTTGTCATAATTTGTATACTCACTATTCCATCGCTAGCCATAACATATAATACCTCGACGGACCGCAGGTAGTCTAGTATAATATTGTTGCGTAATGTTGTGTATATGAATATATTTATAAACTTATTTCCACAGCCAAATAACGTCATAGCTCACAAAGGCCAGACAAAAAGTCCAAGACTCGAGTTTCTTCCTTATTTAGGATCATCAGTTAGACATATACGCACCCAGGATTCGAAACCCGAGCCTCTTTCATGCGAGGCAAGCATTCTGCCGACGGAGCAAACAGCTCGCACACAAGAAAGTTAATGAACTAACGCGGATCAATCAAACCGCGGTGAAATCCGACTGTGGAATGGACCTATTTCATCTCGAAAAGGGACATGGTCACCCAACCACCTATAATCCAAGCCGATTATATATTTATAACTATATATGTTGAGATAAATCTCTTAAATTACTGAGCAGATCCTTATGACTTTTGGAATATATATTCTAAGTAACCTGGCCAATTTTTTTGTAAATATTAACATTTAAATGATGCATATAGATTGCTTTTTCAGAAACGTATTCTTATGAAGTTTATAATATATATTCTTGCCAACCTAGTGAGTAACGTGGACACATTACGGTTTAAAAAAAAAAGTTACGAATGATGTTATGCAAATTTGCCCCCGACTTAAAAAAAAAATAAAGGTGTTTGATATTAGACAGTGATTTTGCTAAGAATTATTGTTTAAAGAAATAAAATTGGCCACTGGAATGTAAAAATAAGTTTTAGCTCAAATGTTTTCAAAAATTAGCTTAGCTAAATATAAATAAAACATGGTAGATAGACCGTGAGCAGTTGGGTACGTGACCATAAGTCACGTATAAATAAGACGTGTCCTTGAATCACATATGTCACCGGAACACACGTGTCCTTTTGAGGATGGCGTACCAGAACTGACGGGTCAAAAGATCAGAGTTTAGAGTTGCATTGATACAAGCTCCGAAGCTGGGAAGCGAGGCTAGACGAAGACAAGTAGGTAGACACGTAAAGCAGGATCTGAGAATCTTGAGACAAATCTGAAATAAACGGTTCAGAATCAGCATGTAAAGAAAAGTTTCAGGAATGTCTCATTAATTTATTGTGTTCGTATGGTATACCTTACACAGCAGCCCAGCGGTTGAAGACAGCGGACCTCCAGACAGAAAGATACGAAGCTTCTTCCATATTCTTCTTTTTATATTACATATCCCTGTTTTGAACTCCCGTCATATAACAAAGGTACTTAGATACAAAACATTAAGGTAGGTTGGTGGGTTCTGAACTTTATATTATGTGACAAAGCTTGTAAACATATTGTATATCGATATACGTCTATTTTATATTGAAAACAATAATACAATAATTTAAACAGAACAGCTTGTCATCAACAATATAATTTGAAATGTTTGCATGACAGAGAGTAATACTAGTTCAGTCATAGGAATTCGAGACCAACAAAAATACAAATTAGTTTTTAGCGTGACAAATATACAGACGGACAGACCCCCTTACCAAAGCCCTACGTATTTAGAATCTATTTATTATATAAAAGGTCTGCATGTATTTCTGTAGGCGAGTTCGTTCCTATTGATCCCGAAAGTGCTGGGCTGATTTTTTAATTAAATTTCACACAAATATACTTCATCTGTCTGACAGTGTTCCTAGATAGGCTTTGTATCGGAATGTTCTCGATAAGTATCTAGAATCGATTATCGAAACACTCTGATGAAAGAAGGAACAGACAATTTTGAGCAAAGGTAACATCTTATGCAATCTAACGTGACAAATGGATTTGAGAAGTTTTATTGCCGCACAAGACGAAAGGCTCGACATATAAAATCAACAGTAGCTTCTTTGATATAACAAGGACGAAATCGAAATTAATGTTTCAAATTAAACCACAATTGAATCATGATACTTAATTTTTGCATCTAAACTTTAATTCAAGCTATTAGTATAACCATTTTAATAGAAACAAATGTAGATTATCCCGAGTGCAATGTATGACTAAATCATTGCGAGGCGGCATGTGAAGCTTCCTCTCGATTGTCCCACGATGGATCCCTAACAAGAGCAGGCAATCAATTGATTGGATTGAAAAACGGATTATTTCCCCGATTTCTATGAGAATAAAAATAGGGGAGTGTGAAACATTCGTTGATTCTAATTCAACCCCGTGCAACATTGACTCTCCCTGCTAATATTAAATAAAGACAAATGTTGCTGTAATACTTGCTGAGACTATGTGATTGTTACTATTTAGCTGAGACCACGTGACTATTAACTAAGATTTTGTGCCCACCAACTATTACAATCACTGAGACTGAGTCATGATTATAACTATCGACAAAACTATATTACTTATGGTTGTTACTATGTCTGAGATTATTTCGTTGCTGTGTATTTTGATGCTGTGCATTTCTATGATAATAAAAATATAGGAGTGTTTTTTTTTACAAAGGAGTCACCACTTCTCAAGGCCCAGACGCCACTCGAGGATAAAGGTTAATAAGTGTACAGTGGTCAATGCGACAGTGACGTATTAATTGTTAGTAGTGGAAATTTGGTAAATTGGATTAATTAAGGGGAACGGCTCATCAAGAATTTGTTTACGTTTGACTTGAAGACAACTATATTATAGTCAGCCGGAAAGCAGCCAAATGGAAAAGAGTTCCACATGTATTCTGTTCTAAGAAAAAAAGCTTTGTTCATGGAATCTACGTTTAGGTTTAGTCACGGATAAAGAGTGGGCGAAATTATTGATAGTTTTCAGCTAGATGAGTGTGAAAAGTTTGGCGAGAGCGGGACCATAAATTGGAGCTCAGAAAAAATCATCCCATGAAAATAAGGATAAAGTAGAAACAGCCTCGCAACGTCTCTTCTGTGGGAAAGATTGAAGGGAAGAGAAAAGGGCATCCCTCACTAGGCTCCGAATTCTATTTTGTAACTCTGTCAAGGCAGGATAAGCCTTTCTAGCAGTCACTGCCCAGATCTGACAAGAGTACTTCATCCTTGGACGAACCTGGCTCTTATATAAATAGAGAATGCATCAGCAGTAAGATATCTACTGGATCGATAGAAGGATCCTACAATTTTCCCAGCCACCTTGGCAACAGATTTGATGTACGTGTTCCATTTCATATCAGGTGTAATGGGCAAGCACAGGAGCTTGTCAAAACATGGAGCCTCCTCAAGACGAGAACCATTCGTTTAAATTGATGCCAGATATGGACTCAATACCGGACAACGTCAGGTCTTCATTTATAGCAATATATATTCAGTATAACCATGCAAATGTTATCTTAAACTGATGCATCGCAGATCGACCGTCTGACGCTTTAATCGATCGATAGACAAAGTATTTTATAGATACACAAGAGCGCACCAAAAAAATGGCAGACTAGGATTAACGAGTATCACTTGTTGGAGAGACCATTAGCATTAATCTTTGTATTATTTGCTTTTAAATCGTTTTACATCACGACTACCGAGGCCACGAATTTAACATCCAAAATTGACGGACTCATTTAAATTGTAAAAAAAAAATAAGTTCTAAATGGTTACGAAGCAATTGCGTGCAAACTAAATAAACACGATAATTAAGTGAGCGCTCAATTTATTACCGAGTGTTTAAAATATAATTTAACATTGTTATTGCGTTTTTTTAACTTTTATATTAGTTTCCAAATGATAATTATACTATTCATAGAATCTGGTATGTACCGATGTTAGCGAACCGCTACACAACATATACTTTAGATAATGACAGCGTTTTTATTAAGGTAAATATATAGTGGACTACAAGAGTCGTGCTAAATGTAATCCATCCTAACATATAAGTTGAAGAGGTATGATGACAGGAGTGATACCATAAAATCGAGCAGTTTTTTATGCTCCAGAATTTATTTTTAACATAGTCGCCACCATTCTCAGTGCACTTTTTCCAGCGATCGGGTGATAGCTGTGCATCGGCATCTGGAGCACGTTCTGTAATTCACATCCCTGTTGCAACTCTGAAATCGAGGAACCAATTTCCTAGCTGTTCTAACATCAGCTACATCAACTTTGTAAACGTAATATTGATTCACTTTTTTTTTGGATGAAGGAATTCACTGGTTCTTGAGGCACATCCATGACGGGGATTGTTTCTTAGAGTTTCACGTCATCAATATCGGCAACGGAGAAATACAACTTTCAAGTAATGAATGCATAAGTTCAGGTATAATAACAATACAATGCGTAATACTCTCTGATCCATTCGGGCGGAATAAAAATAGGAGACATTACTTTTGGAACGCTCTTCGTACACTCACTTAGCAAGTGAAGATTGTATTTGTAAATAATTAGGAATATAGAATAATCCGTTAGTTAGCATTACTCCTTGGTCAATGTTAATTCGTAATGGAAGCACCTGGTAAAGTAAAATCTATATAATTTGATTTACTTGCCCCCCCTCCCTCGAAGGCAGAGTAAAATCGATGTCGTTACTTAATATGGGAAGAATCCAGCTCTCGTAAATGGGCACGTTATAATGCAACAGCAATAAATATTGCTTCATACTAGGACTTCAGTTTATATCCGAGAACAGAAAAGATTAAGTAAAATCAGAACAGATACTGCACGGGTTCCGATCCATATTAATTTAAGTTGTTTGAACACTATTTATTTACAAAATAACATAAATAGAGATACACATAACATATACAAAACGCAATCTACATAAATCCGTCATGATAATGTATTTTTGGTTCTCGACCAAAAGAGTGTGAACCTGTAAATTTACACTTGTCCGTTCGTCCTTCGTCTGACCTGCACTTTTCTCAATAACTACGGCTTGGTATTTTTTGAGATGTTGCACAAACTTTAAACATGATATGAGTAAAAAAAGTAACTGAACGGATTTTCCGGGGAAACACCGGTTGTCTTCCTGGGGGTGCCTTTCGGGTTAAAATGGCTTAAATTGACACTTTTGTGCTTATAAAAAAATGATGCCGTGGATATTTATAAAACTTTCTCAGGAGTCGTAACTAACTGATTTCTATTTAATTTTGTTTTCCTACATCACGATAACACTTGGGTGTGCCCCAGGGGCTGTTTAAGGGCTAATAAAAACACTCCATTTTGGGGGGCTATTTTACCATATTTGTCCAGAATTTTCTGTGTATGTCTGTTTAGCAGTGTTGCATAATGTTAGACTCAAATTTAAATATGTTAAGTTCTTGCGGACTTTTGGGGCTAAATAGAGGAGCAAATAATGGATTTAGTTATTTCTTTTTTTTTGCATGGTGCAAACTCAAATTTACACATGTTAAGGCCTAAAACTGCACTAGTTGTTCATTTTCACCAGAGTTTGACATCCCTGAAAACAATTTGGGCTAAATTGAGGGGGGCAAATACTGAACTTAGCCATTTTGTTTATGCTATGTTTATGTTAATTTTGTTAACAAATTCCTAATGAACCGCCCCCCTAATTAAACACTTCATAAAATCTCCTCACTAACGTGATGTACTTACAATAACCCTTATCCCTGAGTGGCTTCCGGGCCTTGATAAGTGGTGATCACTGTGTAAAAAAAAAAAAAAAAAAAAAAAAAAAATGCCCCGTTCACTGTAAACTCACGGGGGATCATGCATGCTCTACTTGTTGCTCTTGGCAACCATCAGTCCCAGGAGACGATGGTATAGAAGCGGAGCTACTTAGTATGGGCAAGGTGATAGAAAGGATATCTTTTGACCGTGCAGCAGTCTCCCCTCTCCAAGAAGACAGAGGATCCAAGAGAAAGAGAGTCCATAAAGTTAGCTCTAACTGCGTCGTAGTAAATACCGGTGATGACAGTATAAAGTTAGGCAACCTTAGAGAACCCGTCTAGCTTTTGTTCTGATTGAGTAATCTCTCAAAACAGCGGAGGTTCTGAATCAGAGTTGCCTTTTCCTACGTAAGCTACCCCCCAAAGTTGACGAGCCGCACCTAACTGAAGTGCCTGATTTTAAGGCGCCAGTGGACCGCTTTATTCCCTGATGTCAGTAAGTATAAACAATTTCGCCGGACTTTACAACTACACCACATGAGAAACCAGGTGCTAGACTTGGCTGACAGAGGCTATTTACGCCGCAAAGCACGAGGCCATTTTTTAGGGACAGGCAGCTTACACCCACTATCATCCTCGGTTGTGATCACCATCAAAACTTGATATTGCATTCAACACACGAGATACGGTATAAGGTATTCACAAATATATGTCATGATAACTCAAAACTATTAAACTGGTCATTTTGCTGATAATTTGTATAGAGATTACTGTTATTTCAAAAGTAGTGGAAATGTACATCAACTTTGCCAGTCATCAGAACTTGAACTAATCAATTTTCGTTTCAACCAGGCTTTTGAAAACCAAGGCCAAACATCAACATGAGTTAACTATTGAGTTTTTATACATAATCTTTTTAAGATGGTGACTGATAATGCGTATTATTTGTATTATTCGTATTTTTTGGATTATTAGTATTATGTGGATTCTTTGCATCATTTGATTATTTTTATTATTAGTATTTGTATTATTTTATTATTTGTATTATTTGTATTATTTTATTATTTGTATTATTTAATTATTTGTATTATTTTATTGTTTGTATTATTTGTATTATTTTATTATTTGTATTATTTCATTATTTTATTATATTATTATTTGTATTATTTCATTATTTGTATTATTTTATTATTTGTATTATTTTATTATTTGTATTATTTAATTATTTGTATTATTTCATTATTTGTATTATTTGTATTATTTTATTATTTGTATTATTTTATTATTTGTATTATTTTATTATTTGAATAATTTAATTATTTGTATTATTTCATTATTTGTATTATTTGTATAATTTTATTATTTGTATTATTTCAGTTTTTGTATTATTTTATTATTTGTATTATTTGTATTATTTTATTATTTGTATTATTTGTATTATTTTATTATTTGTATTATTTTATAATTTGTATTACTTTATTATTTGTACTACTTCATTATTTGCATTATTTGTATTATTTTATTATTTGTATTATTTTATTATTTGTATTATTTTACTTTTGTATTATTTGTATTATTTTATTATTTTTATTATTTTTATTATTTGTATTATTTTATTATTTGTATTATTTTATTATTTGTATTATTTGTATTATTTCATTATTTGCATTATTTTACTTTTGTATTATTTGTATTATTTTATTATTTGTATTATTTCTATTATTTTATTATTTCATTATTTGTATTATTTTATTATTTGGATTATTTTATTATTTGAATTATTTTATTATTTGGATTATTTGTATTATTTTATTAGTTGTATTATTTGTATCATTTGTATTATTTTATTATTTGTATTATTTCAATATTTGTATTATTTTATTATTTGTATTATTTGTATTATTTGTATTATTTTATTATTTGTATTATTTGTATTATTTCATTATTTGTATTATTTTATTATTTGTATTATTTTATTATTTGTATTATTTAATTATTTGTATTATTTGTATTATTTGTATTATTTTATTATTAGTATTATTTGTATTATTTAATTATTTGTATTATTTAATTATTTATATTATTTGTATTATTTGTATTATTTTATTATTTGAATTATTATATTATTTGTATTATTTTATTATTTGTATTATTTGTATTATTTTATTATTTGTATTATGTCATTATTTGTATTATTTTATTATTTGTATTTTTTCATTATTTGTATTATTTTATTATTTGTATTAATTGTTATTATTTTATTATTTGTATTATTTGTACTATTTTATTATTTGTATTATTTCATTATTTGTATTATTTTATGATTTTTATTATCTGTATTATTTTATTATTTGTATTATTTCATAATTTGTATTATTTGTATTATTTTATTATTTGTATTATTTGTATTATTTTATTATTTGTATTATTTTATTATTTGTATTATTTGTATTATTTTATTATTTGTATTATTTAATTATTTGTATTATTTTATTATTTGTATTATTTTATTATTTGTATTATTTCATTAGTTGTATTATTTTATTATTTGTATTATTTTATCATTTGTATTATTTTATTATTTGTATTATTTGTATTATTTTATTATTTGTATTATTTTATTATTTGTATTATTTTATTATTTGTATTATTTCATTATATATATTATTTATTATTTGTATTATTTTATTATTTGTATGATTTGTATTATTTTTTATTTGTATTATTTTATTATTTGTATTATTTTATTATTTGTATTATTTTAATATTTGTATTATTTTATTATTTGTATTATTTTATTATTTGTATTATTTGTATTATTTTATTATTTGTATTATTTTATTATTTGTATTATTTTATTATTTGTATAATTTCATTATTTGTATTATTTTATTATTTGTAATTTTTTATTAGTTGTATTATTTTATTATTTGTATTATTTCATTATTTGTATTATTTTATTATTCGTATTATTTCATTATTTGTATTATTTTATTATTTGTATTTTTTGTATTATTTTATTATTTGTATTATTTTATTATTTGTATTATTTTAATATTTGTATTATTTTATTATTTGTATTATTTTATTATTTGTATTATTTGTATTATTTTATTATTTGTATTATTTTATTATTTGTATTATTTTATTATTTGTATAATTTCATTATTTGTATTATTTTATTATTTGTAATTTTTTATTAGTTGTATTATTTGTATTATTTGTATTATTTTATTATTTGTATTATTTTATTATTTGTATTATTTCATTATTTGTATTATTTTATTATTTGTATTATTTGTATTATTTTATTATTTGTATTATTTTATTATTTGTATTATATCATTTTTTGTATAATTTTAGTATTTGTATTATTTGTATTATTTTATTAATTGTATTATTAGTATTATTTTATTATTTGTATTATTTTATTTTTTATATTATTTTATTATTTGTATTATTTCAATATTTGTATTATTTTTATTATTTGTATTATTTTATTATTTGTATTATTTTACTATTTGTATTATTTGTATTATTTTATTATTTGTATTATTTTATTATTTGTATTATTTCATTAGTTGTATTATTTTATTATTTGTATTATTTTATTATTTGTATTATTTTTTTATTTGTATTATTTTATTATATGTATTATTTCATTATATGTATTATTTTATTATTCGTATTATTTCATTATTTGTATTATTTTATTATTTGTATTATTTGTATTATTTCATTATTTGAATTATTTTATTATTTGTATTATTTCATTATTTGTATTATTTTATTATTTGTATTATTTGTATTATTTTATTATTTGTATTATTTTATTATTTGTATTATTTGTATTATTTTATTATTTGTATTATTTTATTAGTCGTATTATTTCATTATTTGTATTTTTTTATTATTTGTATTATTTGTATTATTTCATTATTTGTATTATTATATTATTTGGATTATTTTATTATTTGGATTATTTTCATTGTTTGAATTATTTGAATTATTTGAATTATTTTTATTATTTTGATTATTTTAATGGTTTTATTATTTAGATTTTTTTATTACTTAGATTATTTTATTATTTGGATTATTTTATTATTTGGACTATTTTTATTCTTTGAATTGTTTGGATTACATTATCCAAATGATTCAATTTGGATTATATAGATTATTTGTATTATTTAGATTATTTGGGTTATTTGGATTATCTGGATCATTTGACTATTTTGATTATTTCGACAACTTTTCGCAATGATCCATGACATAACGGATAAATACTAGGTGAATTCCGAAAGATTGAAGTCTAAACCTAGTGTGGAAGAGACTAAAAATATAAATGTTATTAAGAATCCTTCCGTTCGTAAATCTGCGCAGATTCCTGGTTCGGCAATATAAATTTGAAGAAGATCTAAGGTTAAATTGATGGAAATATTGTGAGAATAACATTAAAGATCTGAACAATAATCGAAATAATAAAAAACCATTAGTTTCGTACAAATTGTGACCTTCACCTTATTCATGACCTTGCCCTTTCACCGAGATATCTCAGAATCAGATCGTCTCTATGTAAGATCATCGCAGGAACTGTCACCAAGATTAGGTATGATTGGTCATAAGACCAGTGACAAATTCGATGAATACATAACCTCCTTGTAGATGATTAATGCGGTAAACTGGCACTTCGAAATTAATCACATTATTCAACAATAATCCCAAATACTGAGATATGGATCTTTCAGAGGTGTGGAAATAAATGGGCCCTAATAGGACTAGACGTCAATTTCATAGTTTGAGACATAGCAACACCGGAACAGAATAGTCTCAGACATAGCAACTGCCATAAGTCATATAGTCGTCGATAGTAATGCTCATGATTCATAGTCTCAGTCATAATAATACCGGACTTTGGGGTAATTACACCAACTAACTAAAAGTGCTGTTTTGCCAACCACGCATATAAAGAGCACTTTCTTTTTAGTTGATGCAATTACCTCCGAATTTGGCGGAATTACCCCAAAATGTAGTAGTCGATGTGTTCATAGTCTCATTAATCTTAATAGATACGTGGTCTCAGCTAACTAGTTACACTCACATAGTTTCAGCAATATTTAACGAATATTATGTCAGCATGTATCATTATTTAATACTAACAGGGAGACTCGATGTATTCCGCTATTGAATGATAACCAACGAATGTTTTACAATCCCATATTTTTAATCGGTGAAATCGCACATTTTTCAATTAAATAAATTGGTTGACTGCTCTTGTTTAGAACCCATCGTAGTGAACCGGAAGAAAGTTTCCCACATTTCCCTGCAGTGATTTAGAACACAATATATTATCGCGTAAATTGCACTGTAGAGAACCTACTGTTCATTTTATAAAATTAATTTTTTTTATATAATGACTTTAATTAAAATTTAAAATTAAATGTCGAGTATCATATTTCAATTGTGATTTAAACGGAAGCATTCATTTCGAACGCAACCCTGTAATAACAAAGAACCTGCTGTCGATTTTTTATACCTAGCCTTACTGCTTGCGTGGTGATAATGGCGTTAATTAAAGTGTATGATAAAAAAAGTTATGTATTGTAGTGTAATTGTGCCTCAAGCAAAAACATACATTTCGAACACGTGACTGTCATATCCACGAACCTACAGTTGGTTTTATATATTTGGCTATGTCGGCTTGTGTGGTAATAAAACTTATCCATTGCACTTGTGATGTTAGGCTGTGTAAGATGTTAACTTCGATTAAAATCGCTAGCTCCATCTTTCATTCGGATTATTTCGATTATCGATTATCGGTGATTATCGAAGACATTCCGATACAAAACTTATCTAAGAATACTGCGAGACACATAAAATACCTTCGCGGGAAATTTTATGAAAATCGGCCCAAACGTTTTCGAGATCATAGGGAACGAACTCACCGACAGAAAGACAGACACACAGACAAAATTCAGTTTATATATTATTAAAAATATTAGAAAAACTATGTCCCCGTCGCTTACATATATTTGCTATTAAATGTAAAATGACGTAATAACAAAGAAAATGTTTAAGTTACACCCGAACGTTACTCAGTAGAGAAAGTCAGTCAAAGAAGCCAGACGCGAAGTCGCGGAGAATATACCGTGGAAGCCAGTGAAATAGAGATGGAAACGTGAAGTCAAAGCGTTGTAATCTCTCTCTCTCTCTCTCTCTCTCTCTCTCTCTCTCTATATATATATATATATATATATATATATATATATATATATATATATAAACAGAGATGTGTGTGCCACAGACGATTTCTGATTGGTTAATCCAATAATCACATCTCCTAAAAAAAGTATAGTTCTTACGCTCTTAACTTTACCATAAAATATTTTGGTCTTATTTATTGTCCATCTTGGAAGGGTTTAATTTTTTTCTAACTTGCCATTTACAAATTACAAAAATACGAAACTTCACAATCCAACCTCCGACTCAACGTCCGCCATTCACACAACAAGAAAGCAAACCCTGGACAGATTATTAGTACTACTACTACTACTACTACAAACAATACAGCACGAAAACACGCGCACACACGCACACACACTCACGTCCACTACCGTCCTTGGCTACGTCACGTTGTTATGGCAACACGATAAATACACAGTAAATTTGAATTGCTTCATTTCTACGCAAATATTACGCAAATATAAATCATATAGAATATCTGTATGAATATAATTACACGTAATAGTTAAATAAAGATGATCATCGTATAAGAGAACCGAAAAAGAAACTAATAGGGGATTTGTATAAAGTTGTATTTTCTTTTTAAATAAATAGAAAAAAGGGGTGTTGATAAGACTATCGATACTTATACAGTTTAGTGACGACATTAAAAAATGGAAATATTGAAAAAAAATTTATTGTACGTAACTGTTATAGACTGAAGTTCTCCGAAAAAAAAATTCACTTCATTTGGTCAAGTAGTTTTGTTCTTACAGCGAAAAACAATTATTTATCACGACGACGTCAACGTGGCCATTTTGGAAATATACCTAGCAGAATACCTCCATTTTAGGCCAAATTTCGCAATCTAGCCTTTTTTTTCTCGCCATATTGAGATGCGCACAACACATCTGCAATTTTTTTACGTTTTTTTTTCTTTTTTTTTTAAATCTGCAATTTTTTTGCGTTTTTTTTTTAAAATAAGAATACTATTGAATATGCAAAGAAATTGAAGAATGCAAAGAATTGAAGAATTTTTATACGAGATTATTTTCGAAACATGCTCAGTTGGACACGCATGGATAACTTCGAAACTTCATTTATTTACTTGTTACAAATTAGAAAAAAAAACACCCCCAAAATGGCATCTGTCTTGGCAAAAAAAAAAATCTCATTCTGGTGGGGGGAAAAAGGGCTAGATTGGCCTAAAATGGAGGTATTCTGCTATGTACGGCAGTTACCTGCCCTTGGGGAATTCCTGGGCCTGCAATAACATTTCCAAAATGGCCACGTTGACGTAGCCGTGATAAATCATTGTTTTTCGCTGTAAAAAAAAACTACTTGATCAAATGAAGTGAAATCTTTTTCGGAGAACTTCAGTCTATAACAGTTACGTACAATACATTTTTTTCAATATTTCCATTTTTTAATGTCGTCACTAAACTGTATAAGTACCAGACTATCAATACACACAAAAAAATATAGATTTATTTTTGGGTAAAGTTCCCCCGGGTTTTCCTTTCACTTCAGTAAATAATGGTCTTTTGTTATATATATGGCGTACTATTATCCTTATATATATGATGTTTATGTTTATATATATGTATAAGTGATAGTGTCTGTGTGTGTCTGTGTGTGTCTGTGCGTCTGTGTGCATTTCCCTACGCTAAAACTGTCAATTTTAAGCCTACAGATTCGAAATTTGATATACAGGGTACTGAGATTTGGGAAAATCGATGTGATAGGTTTTCGACAGAAATTTGGCGATTAAGTGGTCAATATTCAACAATTAGACCTTTGAGAACTCTACCAAACTCCTCCTACAATTTAAGGTCTGAACACGTGATATTTTATATATAGATTCCTTGGACATGGATCTAACTTAGTAACTTTACTTGATCCCTAAACAATAAATGTTAAGAGGTCATAATAGGGGTCAAAGTTTAAAAAGATTGACCGTTTTTTTTTCCTCAGCATACACTTCAAAACACCTGGGCAACGCCGGGCACCGATTGCTAGTATATCTATAAAAACAGAGATGTGTGTGCCACAGACGATTTCTGATTGGTTAATCCAATAATCACATCTCCTAAAAAACAATCGTTTCTACGCTCTTACCTTTACCATAAAATATTATGGCTTTATTTATTGTCCATCTTGGAAGGGTTTAATTTTTTAATAACTTGTTATTTACAAATTAAAAAAATACGAAACTATTATACGAAACTAAACTACACGAAACGCGCACACACGCACACACACACGTTCACTACCGTCACGTTGTTATGGCAACCAAACCCGCTGACTTACATAAACAGTAAACACACACAGTAAATGTGATTTTCTTCATTTTCTCATTTCACTCGTGGTCTTAAATTCATTTCGGGTTTGTATTACTGTACACATAGATTCGAATAAGTTGCCAAAAAACAAATATATAACAAATAAATGTTATCAAAGGCAAGATAAATTACTTTTCTACCAAACTGGATATATTTTTCGTGTTTTTATTCAATTTAACATGTTTATTCAGCTCGAAAAGCATACAGTGTTTACCGATGTATTGGAAAATTCAAGATGGCGGCCGATTCTCTCTTTAACACGGTAAGTTTGGAAAAATGTGTAATAAATAAAAAACCGGTTAAAATACTGTTAAAAACTCGCTCAATATATGTTACCGTGACATACATTGGCATATATTCGGCGGGTTTTTAATAGTATTTTGTATAGTTTTTTATTTATAACACCTTTTCCCAAACTTACGGTGTTAAAGAATGTGTGAGACGCCATCTTTAATTTTCCAACACATCGGTAAACACTGTATTCTTTTCGAGCTGAATAAACATGTTAAATTGAATAAAAACACGAAAAATATATCCAGTTTTTATCGGTTTTTTACCTTCTCTGCAGAAGTACAAAAAAAACAAAAAAAAACGGAAAGTACTTTTACAGAATGTTAAACTAACCCTAACCGATGTTTTATGTTTAGTTTTGGAAAAGTCAGAAGAAACAAAAGTCATTATTGCATGAAATATACGTATTTAGTTGAAGTATTATTTATGTCAATACTTTCGAAGAAATTTAGCAAGAATACCTGTAAACCAGGAAATCGGTAAAATGTCATCATGGATGAATACTTGTCTATTATAATTTCTACCCTTGACAAAAACTTAGCCATAACAAAAGAGATTTATTGTTCAGATTGTTTTTGAGATTGATTTCTAAAAAGATATTTTATAAATAAAATCGACTTTAAAATTAAAGACTTAAATTACAATAATTGAATTTAAACATTCTTATTTCAATATTTGGCACATAACACCTGCAAAAATGATCACAATGTCAGGATTTCATTTTATTTCAGAATCGATGGCAAATTGTGTAGATTGATATCTCATTATATTAAATACTAATATTTAACATTAGTTTATCATTTAAGCCGATAAAAAGCCCCCTTTTTTTTTTCGAGTCATAAAAGGATTTGGAGTTTCCTAATCAACCTTTCGGGTGCAGTTGCACGCTCTCAAAATAACTAAAGTGTTGGCTTTAAAAAAATTGGTTCATTAAAACTAAACAGGTTTAGTTTTAATAAATAAAAAAAAATTAAAAAAAATCGCTTTGGTTATTAGATATGTCGTATGGTTATCCCTAATCGCTGAATAAAACCGCTAACGAGTTGAATGATTACGACATAAAATTAAACTCGGGTTCCTGAAACGGAAACTTCGTTTGTTTTTGTTTTTTTTCTTATCAATATATTTACATTGTTATTTTGTTTTCATTTTCAATCATTCGAACAGTTTTCTTTTTAAAGTAATCCAAGTTACAAAATTCCCACTGTTTACTATGCTAAAATCACAATGACTAATGTATACCTATTAACCCTTATCCTTGAGTGGCCTCTGGGCCTTGATAAGTGGTGACACCCATGTAAAAAAAAATAACTCGAACAGTTTTCTTTTTATAATGTACAGTTTTAAAAGTTTAAAAACTATATAATTTTTACTTCAGGAAAATTAATGGGTCAGTTTTTACGATGTGCCCTGTTAAAATACTTTTAAAAACTCGCTCAATATATGTTACCGTGATATAGGTTGACATATATTCGGCGGGTTTTTAATAGTATTTTGTATAGTTTTTTATTTATAACACCTTTTCCCAAACTTACGGTGTTAAAGAGGGTGTGAGACGCCATCTTGAATTTTCCAACACATCGGTAAACACTGTATGTTTTTCGAGCTGAATAAATATATTACATTGAATAAGAACACAAAAAATATATCCAGTTAGGTAGAAAAGTAACTTATCTTGCCTTTGATAACATTTATTTATATATTTGCTTTTGACTATTTTTTCGAATCTATGTGTACAGTAATACAAACCCACGATATGAATACTCACGTTGTTATATATATACATATAAATGAGATTATAGCAGTTAAAAAACATTTTTAAAACACACACACACCTTTTTCAAAGTGATCAAAAATCGTATAAAAGTAAAAAGGGTAAATTTTTACTTACTTTCCAACTTAATCACCTTTAACGTGACTTTTACAGTTTTTTTTTTTAAATGGAATTCATTTACCGATACAAAAGAAATGATAAGTAAATAAATCCATAAATAAATATTATAAATGGTTTATTTTAATACTTGCCAGGATGCGGAGGAAAATGAATGAAGGGGGAGGGGAATAAAATAAAAACATTTTGGAAACAGAGTAAGTTTGAAAGAATTGCTTTGCACAGAAAGAAATTAATGAAAAAATAAAATTAAATTTCTTTTCTTTCTTGATTTTTTTTAGTTTTTTATGAAAAAGGAAGTCAAAATTAAGACTATAAAAAACAATTTTTATTAAGAGCGAACCTCAGTCGTCAGGTCTGTAAAAAAAGACGTGGAATAATAAATGTTTTCTAATACAAATTGTTTTTACTTATGTGTTCATTTGTCTCTTTGAAGTTCGTTTGTTTAATATATCGGTTTGCAATATAATTTTGTCATTCTGTCAGACTCAAATTTTAAATCTATATATCTATAAAAGTGAAAGTGTGTGTGTGTGTCTGTGTACATTTCCCTACGAAATAACTCTGTCAATTTTTAGTCTACAGACTCGAAATTTGATATACAGGGTACTGAGATTTGGAAAAATCTATGTGATCGGTGTTTAGCCAGAAATTTGGCGATTAAGGGGTCAAAGTTCAACGATTTGAGCTTTGAGAACTCTACCAAACTTCTCCGACAATTTTGGGTCTACACACTTGAAATTTTAGATATAGCTTCCGTGGACATGGATCTAACTTAATAACTTGATTTAAGCCCAAAACAATAAATTTTCAGGGGTCATAATAGGGGTCAAAGTTTAAAAAATTACCCCCTTTTTTTGCTCAGCATACACCTCCAAACACCCGGGCAACGCCGGGCACCCATGCTAGGATATATATATATACATACACATACACACACATATATAAATATATATGTTGTATATTGGTTTATATCAGAGTAGATGATATATTAAAACGTGTCATGTGTTATCTAGTGGATGTAAATATTGTTCTTTTAACAGACAGATAATACACGTATAAATCGTATGTATGTTGTTTAGCTAGGAGGACATGATATTGACGTGTAACTTGAATCATGTTGTATGAGACTTATCACATGGGATATTTTTACAGTTCATATGTAAGAAGAATAATATATGCTTAATACCTTTTTTTATCGAAGAGTTCTTCTGTATCTTCCCGCTGCTCCGTGACGAACATGAAACGATCAGCATCATCCAATTGAGACATCTGTTCTTATTTGTGAAAACCATAAAACAACTCTTTATATCTTTATTGTGTAAATTTATTACAGTAGTCTCTAATGGTTTTCACAGGATCTGCAGTTAGTCTACATTTTCTATTCTTACAGCTCGCTCCCTAGCCGTCTGTCCACCCTTGTCTAGATGTCTGTTCTCTGGTGGTCAATCCTCAGCTCTCTGAATCTCTCCAAAACTAACTACATCACGTGTTCTCTTACGTCACCTAATTACGTGTCTCAGAGCAACCTAATCCCACAGCTAGTTATTTGTTTATTCAAAACCCAAAAATAATGTTTGCATATATTTTCTATTTTCACATTCGTTTTGCGATTCACACGTCAATCATTTCTTCCCCAATTTACTTGTTTATTCTTCTAATCATAATAACTGATCCTGCAACCATCCGTCACTTAAATCAATTAATAAGAATACAATAACAATAATAATAATGTTTTGACCATTGACCCCGCTTGCCACAGTTAAAATATACTACGCTATGATCACAGCCTAAAGGGTCATAACATTACATATATGCATGGTATCATCTTTTTGTATATCACTTTTTTTGTAATATTTGTATAGTATCATCTTCTGAGATTAAATGTAAAGCTTATTATCGGCGAAAATATTAAATGAAAAATAGATTTAGATTCATAACATTAAGAAAATAAAGGCAATGTTTTATATTTGCGCTTCCAAAACAAAGATGGCGGAAATGCCAACGGTTGATGCAAATACGGAACGGAAGCCACCAATCATGAAACGAAATACGAGACTATAGAGAAACACTCCATTTCAAAAAACTGTCCCACGTTCAAAACTTCTTGTGTTAATATATTTAATATATTATTTTAAAATGACTTCATTTAAGAAAATGTAAAAAATACATAAATATTTTTTTTAAAATTTGGATTCTCGTGCGAAGTGCGAAACAATGTAGAGGGGTTTTGTTTCAAGAAATTGTTTTTGTTTTAACACTTTTTTGTTATCATGAAATCAATTAATAAAAATCTAGTTAAATGACGTTTTAGGAATTTAACTTCACTAGTTTCTATAAACAATAAC
>NC_136503.1:71918829-72018829 GCF_053919585.1 Euprymna scolopes
TTAGAAGGATTCAGAACCTGGTGACTTCTGGCTACCTGTTCCAATGCCTGCTTACGTTCGGCTACCTGTTCCAGTACTCAGTGCCGTTAAGTTATCTGTTCCAGTGCCCACTGACTTCTAGGTGTCCGTTCCAAAACTCACTGACATTCAGCTCCCCTTTTCAGGGCTTCGGATATCTAGTTATCTTTTCCAGAGCCTACTGACGTTCAGCTACTCGTATCAAAGACTACTGACACCAACTATTTTTTTCCAGGACCCACTGACATCCAGCTTCCTGTTCCAGTGCACACTAGCGTTTATCTATCTGTTCCAGTACCCGCTGACGTTTAGCTGTCCGTTCCATAATTCACTGATGTTCAAGTTCCCTTTTCAGGGCTTCATGATATCTAACTTTCTGTTCCAGACCTCACTGACGTCCAGCTACCCGTTTAAAAGCTCACTGACGTCCAACCACTTTTTCCAGCAACCAATGAAGTCCAGCGTCCTATTCCAGTTTAGCCATATGTTCCAGTGCCCACTGACGTTTATCTGTCCGTTTCAGAACTCACTGTCCGTTCAGCTACCTTTTCCAGTGCTTCCTGATGTCTAGTCATCTGTTTTAGCACACACTTAAATCCGGCTGCAAATTCCAGTGCCTACTGACATCCATTTACCAGTTTCGAGCGATTGAATATTCGATCTATATTACCTACAAACTTACCATTTTGTTTCTCGTTAAACGAAACAGGATATCTATGGTATTTAAAGGAATATCAGAATATGTTATTCCTCACTGCTATTACGGTTATTTTTTTCCTTTCTGCTAACCTTGTAGTTGTATGGTGGGTTAGAAACTTAACACCTCTCGACCGACTGCAACAATACCTTTCTTCAAAAGGGTGTTGCTAAAAAGCCGTCGAAGGTTTCGGTTTTTTTTTTCAAGTGTCATATGGCTTAATTAATACAATAAATGCCCTATTGTTCAAATCGATGTGTTATTTCTTTTTTGCCGCACATGAGATGTATATCTTCTGCATACACTTATGAAATAAGAGCTTATTGATTACTTGCAGCTATTTTCTTATTATGGAGAAAGTTGTTGCTATTGCAAGAGCGTCTGTCAGTTATTAAAAATTAGATTTGTTCTTAATTATAAAGTTCTTATTACAAAATTTGTCAGGGTTATTTTTTGATTAAATAGAAAATATCAATCCCGAGATGTGTTCCTTGACTTTACGGTCGCAATAATTCTAATACGTCATTCTCTATTTGGCGCGAGTACACTTACTGATCCGTGCTATTTTTAAAATCCTATTTTCAAGTTCAATTAAAGTTTTATGCTATGTTTTTTTTTTATTAAATTGTAAGGTTAAAGTATAGAATAGGTACAAAACACCCTCCCCTCTCCATGTTAAGAATGGCTTTTTAAATAATATCGTTATTATTTCAGCACGGATCAATAAGTGCTCTAGTACACTCTATTTTGATCTGTCTGCCTGATTCTCTCTCTCTCTCTTTCTACCCTTCTCTTTTTAACCCTCCCTCTTTTATCCGTCTATTTCTTTTCCTATCTCTACCTCTCTCTTTTTACCGGTTTCAATCTTTTAACCACTTTCCTTTTTCTACTCTTTCTTTTTACTAGTTTCTTTCAACCTCTCTATTTCTATTTCTCTCTTTTTCTCTCTTTCTACCATATTTTCTCTCCGTCTTTCTTTCAAGTCGTCTTTCTCTTTATAATCTCTGCTTCTACCCCTCTCGCCTACTACCCCTTTCCCTCTCGTTCTACCTTTCTTGCATTTTATCCATCTATCTTTACAACACTTTCTTTCTAATTCACTCGCTATATTTCTTTATCTTTTACTTCCTTCCTCTCCTTCTCTCTGTCTCTCTCTCTCACTCGCTCTCCCTATCTCATTCTTAGTCTATCGTTTTTCCTTCATTCACCTTTTCTCTATTTCTAACATTCTCTCTCAATTTCGCCATTTCTCACAATTTTCCATTGTCGTCATATCTGTATTTTCCTTCATTCTCCCTTTCTCGATTTTTCTCTTCCTATCTCGTATGTTCGTTTCATTTTCTCGCGTTGGCTTTCACAACCACTCCTAAATTTCCCCTTTTCTGCTCCTATCTAAAGAACTCAATCTCTATCACCTTTTAGCTGTAATTCACCCTCACATTTCTACCTATCTCTTGACTTTAGTTGTTTGTTTTTCCATACAACCTGGAGGAAATTAAAACTTTCCATGAGATTATATTTCCGTTCAACAGATAGCAGAAATCTGTTTCCTCTTTTAAAAAATTTCAATTTATAGTTATATCCACTGACGAAGAAAAACCAAGTTTTGAAAATCCATGAATTAAAAGAAATTTTATATTCGTTGTTTGAACATTTGAAAAACTAAAATACTAAAACTTTTATTTTTATCATCTCAACCCGTGTTATATACCAACACACACACACACACACATACACACACACACACACACACACACACACACATATATATATATGTATATGTAAAGTGAAGGTGTCTGTGTGTGTGTGTTTGTCTGTGTACATTTCCCTATGCAATAACTCGAAAAAGACTCGAAATTTGATATACAGGGTACTGAGATTGGGGAAAATCTATCTGATCGGTTTTCGACTAGACATTTGGCTGTTAAGGGGTCAAAGTTCAACGATTTGAACTTTGAGAACTCTACCAAACTCCTCCGACAATTTTGGATCTAAACACTTAAAATTTTAGATATAGGTTCCGTGGACATGGATCTAACTTAATAACTTGATTTGATCCCAAAACAGTAAATGTTAAGGGATCATAACATGAGTTAAAGTTAAAAAAATTGTTTTTTTGTTTTTTTGTTTTGCTCAACATACACCTCCAAACACCCGAGCAACGCCGGGCACCCGGCTAGTATATATATATACATATATATATATATATTAGTGATGGGACTATTCCAATATTTTCCCGATTCCGATACAATTACCGATTCTGTACTAAATTCCCCATTCCGATGCAATTAGCAATTACCAATTCCAATTCCGACTCTTTATAAATCTCTCAATATTTATCTATATAGTTGAATTTTTTCTCAGATTAACGTAGAAACACTCATATTAAATGTGTAGATATTTTCCTAAACGTAAAAATATACTTGTGGGGTTGATTTATCGATTTTAGATTCACTGGTGGTTTAAAATCAATCAATAATTATTATTTTACCAGCAATGGAAGATTTAGCTTTAAACAAAATCATAAAAAAATGATAATTAAAAGAATTGTTTTAGCATCGAAAAATCAGAAGGAATTTTTCCGAATCCGATACCGATTCTGATGGCCTCAAATATTCCAATTTTTCCGATTTCGATTAATCGTCCCAACACATATATATATATTTATATTTACATATGTAAACATATATAAATTATATACATATATATATATATATATATATACATATGCATATATATACATATATATGCATATGCATACATATATGCATGTTCATAGATATACATATACATACATTAACATATACATATATATACATACAAATATACACATATATGCATATATATGCATATGTACAGACAATTAATATGCATATGCATATATTTATACATATGCACATATAAATATGTGTCTTTATTTATGTCCGTACACACACACACACACATATGTATATATATATATATATATATGTATATATACATATATATATATGTACATGAAGAAGAAATCGACAACATTCTTATCTTAAATCGGCTATAAAAAACGGGGAAATTATATATTATAAATATGAAATTGAGTAAAATAAAAAAAAAGTTGATTAAAAGAATAACGAAATATAATAATCATAAGTGTTAGCCCCTTCGCCTCCTAATTTGTGCAAGCAGAGAAACCTTCAGTTAGTGTGGGAACTATTTGGCGGGACACGTTCCTTGTATTATTTTTTTTTCCCGTCGCTATCCTATTTGCTTTTTAGTATTTCTACACATAGTATTTCTCTTCTTTCTGGAAACATATTTGGTTGAAAAACATTGTCTGACGAAAAGCGCTTCGGGTTTTATTATATTTCGTGATTCTTTTAATCGACTTCTTTATTTTACCCAATTGTAAATTTATAGTATATAATTTCCCGTTTTTTTTTTCTCTATCCCCTATTTTATTTTATTCGCATTTTAGTCGATTTAAAATCTGAATACGGTCGATTTCTTTTTCATTATTTTAAAATTCTGCCATTGTCTTAAAGATATATATATATATATATATATATATATATATATATATATATATATATATATAGATAGATAGATATGCCAGCGTTTTAGCCCGGATTTCCTCAGAGCTATATTCTTTTCATTACATTATGTGCATATATATATATATATATATATATATATATATATATATATATATATATATATATATATATCATAAGTTTGACTCATGTCCAAAACTGGCTGAATTCTTTGCTTGAGACCGCAAATGTCAAATCTTTTGAACTTAGACCCCTTAACATCCAAACCTAGGCAAAAAACGATTAAAAACCGTACGCTACGTCCGCATATACTTTATATAAAATTTCAAATGTTTAAACCAAAAATTGGCTGAGTAATTTGGTAGCGACCGCAGATGGCATTCTTTTTTTTTTTAATTTGACGCAATACTGACCCCATAACATTTATTGTTTTGGATTCAAATAAAATTAAAAAAGTTTGATCTATGTCCAAGGAATCTTCATCTAAAATCTCAACTGTTTAGACCCAAAATTGGTAGAGTTTGGAAACGACGAATCGTTGAACATTGACCGCTTGACAGTCACATTTCTAGCTGAAAACCGATTAAAAAGATGTTCCAAAATCTCAATACTCCTGAGGTAAAATCTCACGTCTGTAGACTGAAAATAGACAGAGTAGGTTGATAGAGAAATGTACACACAGACACACACACAGAGATCATTTCACTTATATATATATATATATATATATATATATATATATATATATATAGAGAGAGAGAGAGAGAGAGAGAGAGAGAATGAAAGCGAGAGGTTAAAAAAGTTTTTTTTTTCCAAGATGGAGATTGCTCCTTTTAATTACTTTCAATTGAAATTAGATTACACTTTTCTTTCGTGAACATCACCATTGTCACGACTTATTTTAGTCTGCATTTTCTTTTCGTATAATATTCTTTCATTTATTTCGTTTTCTATACGCATGCGTCGTAGTGTCTGACTCCAATTTTGAAAATGTATCTAAAACAGTTGAAATTAGAAACAGAACCGAATGATGTATCTAAAAATACTTGTTTTGAATTCCCTTATTGTTTATAAAGTGTTTTGTCCTAGCATTGTTTTATGAATTTCTATCATCATTCGTGTTTGTTTTATTCTAAACAACGAAGAATGTTGTTGTTAAAACAAAAAACTGTCTGTGAACAATGTAGTGAAAATGCACGTAAAGTGCTAAAGAGAGATATAGAGAAATAATGACAATATAAAGAGTAGAACGATGAAATTGTCGCCATAGAAAAGACGACATTACTCCATTTCCGTTTGATGAAAACCGGTTTTCTTTTTTATTGCAGATTACCTACTAGTTGGCCGGTTATGTACAAACCCCAAACACGATAGTAGTCTTTTATCATGTCTCAAAGTGACACAATCTTCAACGAGAGAGATCGGAGCATGCACTCTACCTATCCAAGCTATGACAACAGTACCATTGCCAGCACCCTAAAAATGTAAATCCGGACGGTTCAACCCTTGAGAGCACAGATCAATGAATTTTTCGTCCAACGTTATGGTTTTTGGTGTGGTTTTAAGTAGTGGTGGGACGATTCCAAAAAAAAAATTCCCGATTCCGATCCAATTACCGATTCCGTTCTAAATTTCCGATTTCGAATTGATTCCCGATTCCGATTCCGATTATTTTAATATTTATAAATATTTAATTTGAGATTGGTTTTCTTTTTTTTTTTCTTTTTTTTCATAAATTTTCAAATTATTACAAAAATCCCCGGGTAATTTCCGGGTATTTTGTTGTAAAATGTTTTTCTTGTAATGTATTGCAAATTGAAAGACAACAAGCGGTTTATTTTGATGTAAACAAAGCTAAATTGTATCAGCTCGTCGTTAGTATACAACATGCTACTTGAAAGTTTTCATAAACAGTTGAACATTGTCGACGATTGGTGGGTAAAATAAGAAGGCGATGTAAGAACAAATATTAACAACGCCATCCATTGTTACGAACGGATTTCTAAATAATAATGTTACTATGTAGAAAACCATTTTTAACATGGAGAGGGCGTTGGTCTTCGTTTACTATTATGTGCCTTCCTTCTATGAATGTTTAAATTTTATTTTAATTATAAAAAAATTGATGCGTTATTAAATTGATTTGCTTTGCTGTAAAAAAACAAACAAAACAAAAACGAAACTAGATGCAAATAATAACAACTAGCGGGACCTGTGGAAATTTCACAGAGAACTCATTCATATGTAATATATTGATGTTGGTATTCATGGCGTAAATAGAAATGCTCTGATATTATTGTAACACTTGTTAAAACTGCAAAAGTATTTATCTAAACTAGCAAGGACGCCCGGCTTAGCAAAGTCGTTAAGTGCGCTTAAATATGATATTTTATTTCTAGCAGATTCGTATATATTATTATAAAGTTAATGTTCTATCGATTGCGATTTTCAAAATAAAATAAACTATATCAAAATGACTTTGGTGCATCAGCTTAAGTTCCCTCAGCTATAATCAAAACCAAAACAAAAATTTATAAAGAATTCTTGATAAAATTATGTATTAAAAAAATGGATTACTGGAGTTCCATCGTCTATAATCGAAATCGAACCCGACACTTATGAAGAATTATTGGTAAAATTATTTATAAGAAAATAAATGACTTGAGTGTCACCAGCTATAATCGAAATCAAAACTAAAACTTATGAAGAATTCTTGGTAAAGTTATTTATTATAAGAAATGGAAACCCATAATTAAACAAAAGTCACTTGGATGTAATCGTGACACACAAAATAAATAACACACACGCTATCGAATTAATATATAGTATCGTTAAAAGTCATAAAAACCACGCTCCTTTCCTACTACTAACCCTAAGTACGGGTGGCAATACGAAAAATATTGCAATTACATGTGGTTTTATGATTTTGCTGACCGGCCTTAGAATAAGTGGTAAAAATTACTTAAATGCTTAAAAAGTTATAATGTACCGAAATGGGATACGTTTACATTATATTTATATGCACAACTGAACCCCTATTCAAAATTCTAAAATAACGCTTCAGTGTGTTCACACATACTCGTCTAAGAAAGTAGAATCTCATATCTTTTGGATATTTTAAATGTGAATGAAAGTTGCTTTTTAAAGTTTAGAAACTTCTGAATCTTTGTACTTCCAAAGTTTTGATAAACCTGTGAGATTTTCATCTGTATTCTCACTTGTGCCAAAACCAAACAAAATATAAGGAAACAAGAAATATTTCAAAAGATGTGGTGATCTGACAAAGTCAGTGCCAGAAAAAAAAAATGTTAAATCTTTGATATTAATGTCCAAAGCCTATAACAGACCCCATATGGCCATTTATCAAATTAGTGCCAAAAGCTTTTAAAATCTGTGATATTGAATAGGCAAGTGAACTCTAGCATAAATTTAATTTACTTACAATAAAAACTAATAAAAACAAATTAAATTAAATTTGTGGAATCTGAAGATTTTCTTGTGTCTAAAAATGTGCCATAAAACTTTAATTATTTCAGAAGAAGCTGATGACAAACACCCCAATGTACATGTGGCGCTAATGAAATTTACCTCCTCCCTCGTCCAATAAATAAAATAAATTAAACTCTGCTAATCAATGTTAAATCTGTAAATGAGATTTATTACTCATTCTGTGGCCCTTATTAGTCTTATGTTGTAAAGGATCAACTTCTAATAAACAATTTTAAAAAAACAAACAATTTGTACCTGTTTCATTTTTTATTTAAAATTTTAAAGAATCGGTTTGGAATTGGAAATTACACTAGCATGCGTCCAGTTCTAGATCTGTATAAGGGCGTTGATTGAGGCTAAATAGATGTTAACTTTTATACATTTTATTCACTAAAAGCTATACTGAACAAAGAAAAATTGAACAAGGAAACTTAAGCGAGATTAATAACACAGAACAAGACATTTACTTTAATAAATGCTTAGGATGGAATTGCATTCCGTTTTGATTTCTTTAAAAGTAATTGTTTCAGACATGCTCTCAACCAAAGTGGAACACTGTGAAGAGGAGATGCTATTCCATTCGCCTTTGACAGCTTCCCACAGCTTGTCGTTGTTATCAAAAGTTCTTTCGGCCAATGCACGAGATATTATGGACATGGGTTTTAATCGGGGGTTTGACCTGGCCAAAATATATTCTCAAATAGCAGATATAAACTTTATTTCTCTCGCCTGATGCTGAACAATTGCCTTTTGAATATTCCAATTTGCTCCGAAACATTAGCATGTTTAGTGTATTTAGCACGTACTACTTTTCTATATAAATAAAAATAATGTATATACATATATATATATATATATATATATATATATATATATATATATATATGAAATACTCATTATATAAAATATTAGAGAAGCCTCTCAATTAAAAAAAAATCACTCAAGAGAAGGCAACCAAACACTTGTATACATATACGTCCTAAAAAAAAACGAAAAAAAATAGTGTAAAGATAGGATATATCCAATAACCTCATGCATGAAAAGTAAAATGATATAGGTAGGAAAACAGTCAACAGAAAAAGAGTTCCACAAATTTACAGTTCTTGGTAAGAGACTACTGGAATAGAAAGCTTTATTGTAACTGAGTATCAATACAGAGAACACTACACAGACAAAGAATTAGGGAATAAATCATACAATTCTGAAGAACATTAGATATATGATATAGGAACGAGAAAAAAAGCATGGGTGGGGGGACCAAACTTTTTTCTCAACCTTATCGAGCACCCTCAAATGGGACATATTAACCAACCGAGAACTGTATTCGATCCGAGGTCTGATAATAGATATGTGAAGATAGAAAATAGCCTCAGGCTTGATGAGAAAGAAGGACTAAGGCGTTTAAAGGTCGATTTTTCCTCAAGAACATGGCGTGTCATGAGAATGGGACGATACTCGATATGCCTACAATTGAAAAATACGAACTTACTTTTGAATATGATTATACAAAACAAGCCATTTTGTACCCAAGTACTCATCTGACCCTAAGACCATTCAGAATATGACAAACATGGTTAACGGGACAGGGTAGCTAAGGCTTGATATCCAACCAGATCAACATACATAATAATTTAATTAAGAAACAAAATTAAATAAGACATTAAAACTAAATAATGAAACTAGCGGAACCCGTAGTAATTCCACGGTATTAGAAATAGGTTTAATCAACAAATATATTCTGATAAAATTGGTGTTTTTTCTGGATAGCGCAAAAATCATTTTTAGATACAAGACAAATAACACGGAGCAAGTATGAGTTTGATATTTCTATGAAAATAGTGTCCCTTATATTTATAATATAGAACTTACCCACATGACATAAATAATTAAGTTCCAATACCCAGAAATTCATTGGGGTATACGGGCTTTGAGGAGAGGTTATACCTTTGTTGCTTGGTATGCTGCTCCCGATCTAGTAGGGTGGACGGGCATCACTAGTCCCCACTCATCTCTACATCTCTCACAGGTTGACTCCAAGCGTCATGTCCCGATAAACCGCTTCAGTTGTAGGCTAAACTATATGAGGGAGTGGTGTCTAACATTGCACCACTGGGCGAATGAACTTCATCCGAGGTTACAGGCTAAGGCGAAGGGGTTTCATGACGAGTTCAACGGCCAATATATTCTCCGTGCCCGCGAAGAAGGTTTTTGAGCCAGAGGCAAAGAGAAGGACAGTCTGACGTAAAATCTATTACCCGATGGCCTCGCTGTCACCGTTCCAGTTTGCTAGGCCATGACGGATGAGAAACGGGTTTAAAGGTGTAAACGAGTACTGTGCACACATCACTTCACTATAAAATCCACTGCACAGGCTTTAAGGACACATCTACGCCCACTTGTCACCAGCTTTAGCAGACCCTGTAGCGATGGGAAAGGGGCAAAAACGGAAAGTGAAAGATGATCACTGGACGTCGCAGTTTAAAATCTTGCATGCAGGCGGTTCAGGATATTGGTTGCCTGATATTGACACCAGAGACGACAACATCACTCGGCTGCACCCTGAATGATAAAGCAGCCTAATCTAGGGACAGCACTGCTTGCTCAACAAGTAGAGGGGTCTAAAAAAGTGGCCTAACCGTAGCTCGTTTCCGTCAACTCCAGTTTGCTTTCCACAGTCAACGGGCATCTCCCTATGCGGTCATAATATAACAAAAAAAATGAAGGTAGCACCCACCTTTAAGGGTGCAAGAACATTGAAGCTGGTATGTTGGAACATCAGAACTATGCTTTAGAAGGACGACAGCAACAGACCTGAGCGTCGCCCTGTTGAGATTGCACTTGAACTGTCCCGGCTGGATGTCAACATCGCCACCATTAGCGAGGTTCGCTTTGCATGGGATAGCAGCCTTCAGGAACACGGTGCCGGATACATCCTCTTTCGGTAAGGGAAACCTGCAACGGAGGGGCGTTTCTCAGGCATCAGCTTCATGGTCAGAACCTTTATCACTTTCACACTAGAAAGCCCGCAAACTGGTCATTCTGACCGCATCATGCCCATGCGCCCCCGTCTGAGGAATAAGGAATATACTACGCTTCTCAGTGTGTACGCCCCAAATCTTCAAGCTGAACATGCAGACAAAGACAGGTTTTACTCAGATCTCCGCGATGTCCTGCGGCGTACCCCTGCATCTGATAAGGTGATAACTCTTGGGGACTTCAACGTCAGAGTGGTCCGGGACACAGTTGCCTAGAGATAAGTGCTTAGTAGACATGGCGTTGGCGACTGTAATGATAATTGGCGCTTGCTGCTGTTGCATGGAGCTGCAACTTGTCATCACAAACACCATCTTTTAGCAAAATGATAGACTAAAGACAATATGGATGCATTCTTGGTCCAGACACCGGCACCTCATTGATTAAATTCTAGTACGCCAAAGAGACACGATGTCTTACACACACGAGTGATGCCCAGCGGAAAATGCCACACCGACCACCGTCTAGTGTGTTATAAAATCCGGCTGCACTTCAAACTCAAACGAAGAAAGGAAGGAACACCCAGGAAAACGTACAAGCTTAGTGAGCTACGAGCAGCTGAATTGAAAGCTGTCTTCCAGGTAGGCTTGCAGTCCATACTCAAAAAAAGCGGCCCAGAAGAAGTTCCCATCACCTCACCTAAGCAACAGTGAAATCACCTGAAAAGACCCATCGTGCAGACATCTGAGGAGGTCCTTGGTATTTCCACTAGGAAGAACCGGTACTGGTTTGATGAAAACAACGAAGAGGCACGGGAATTGTTGGCGAAAAAAGAGATAGGACCTCTGAGCTTATCCGGCTCAGACCTGCAGCAACCTCCAGCGTGATACGAAACGAGCGCTGGTCCAACCTCGCAGTAAGAACTCAGCAGTAGGCGGACGCTGGATATTACAGAGGAGTTTTTGAAGCCATCAAGGCACCACATCCAGAGTCCTCTGTATAGTGCAGACGGCCAGACGCTCCTCACGGATAGAGCGTATATCCTGAACCGATTATCTGAACACGTTCAGGCCTTCTTCAGCGCTGACTGAGTCATTCAGGACTCAAAATCCTTCGATTGCTAAAGGGCAATTGGATCAACCCCGCCCCCTGGATGAAATCACTGAGTCTATAAAATAGTTGATGACTGGCAAGGTGACAGGAATCGACGGGATTCCACCAGAGATATAGAAATATGGAGGTCAAACGTTGTACAGCAAGCTCCATGCGCTCCTTTTCTGTTATTGTGAGCACGGAGAACTTCCACGGGACCTCCGTGACTCAGTCATTGTTGCCTTTTACAAAAACAAGCGGGAGAAGTTACTCTGCTGTAACTATCGGGAGATCACATTGCTTTCCATCGCAGGTAAAATCTTTGCCCGTCTGCTCCTGAACAGACATATTTTCCATCGCAGAAGACCACCTCCCAGAAACACAATGTGGTTTCAGAGTAAACAAGGGCACTAGAAACATGGCCTCGTCCTCAGACAACTGCAAGAGAAGTGCAGAGAACTAAACAGGGGGCTGTATGTAAAGGTGGGCAGAAGGGGGGCTGATCTTGTATCGGATCGGCTGCTCCCCAAATCTCCTGAGCATGATCATTTTGCTATATGAGAACCAGACGGGACAGGTTAGAGTAAATAACAACCTCCTAGAACACTTCCTCATCGTCAATGGCGTGGAATTGGGATGCTTCCTGGCACCAACTCTTTTCAGCATCTTCAGTATGATGCACAAACAAGCAACTGAAGATCTTGACGATGACGACGCTGTCTACATTCGCTATCATCTCGATGGCAGTCTTTTCAAGCTCATAAGGCTACAAGTTCACACAAAGACTTGAGCAACTTATCCGTGACTTCCTCTTTGGCGACGATTCTGCCCTCGTTGCCCATACTAGAAGAGACTTGCAGCGCTCATATCCTGCTTCGCAGAGGCTGCCAAGCTTTTCGGAAGAGGATAGCTTGAAAAAGACGTATATCCTCCGCCAGCCCGCTTCTCGGGTAGTGTACCGCACCCCACATGTCGCCATTGTCGAGACTAAACTATAGATCGTTCACCAGTTAACCTACCTGGAACATACCATCACATCAGATGTCAAGCTCGACATGGAAACTAACAACAGATTGGCCAAGGAAAACATCGCTTTTTTTGCAGATTGTCCAACAGAGTCTGAAAAAACAAGCACTTGAAGAAGAGCACAAAAATCAGTGTGTACATAGCCGTAGTACTCTCCACCCCTCTGTAGAGCTCGGAGTCGTGGAAAAACGTCACCAACTACGAATTCTCGAGCGTTTCCATCAACGCTGTCTTTGCCTCATCCTCAACAAAGTCACCAATGTTAAGGTCATCGCGCAAGCGGAGATAACCAGCATTGAGGCTATGCTGCTGAAGTCGCAGCTACGCTGGGACGGGTAAGTCTTCAAAATAGAAGACCATCGCCTGCCCAGGATAGCGCTTTATGGCGAAATCTCTACTGGCCGCCGTGAGAGAGGGGCACCAAAGAAACGATATAAATACTTTCTACAGAAGTCCGTCGGTGACTGTCACATTGACAACCACCATTGGTCTAAACTCGCTGTTGACTGTGAGACCTGGCAACGCACTGTCCAGCAGGCTATCACAGAGAATCTACGGAAGAAACGTTGCAGGAGCAAGATCCGGGAAGCCTTAGCAGTCGTGCCTGACGTGACTTTTGACTGTAACCGCTGCGGTTAAATAGGCTTGCCCCGCATCGGGCTCGTCAACCACAAGCGTGCTTGCAGTTGTATGTGGACAAACCCTATTCATAGGATCTAGTATTATTATGCAAGATTAGAGGCTAAAACATGCTGCCAATGTTTTAAATGCTCTAAAATAAAAGCAAGGAGAGATTTGATTCCAAATATTTCTTCTATGTTATATCACCCCTCTTTTGAAAACAGGGTAAGATTATAAATATCTTCAGTATCAATTATTCCTTATACACTGCGAACTATACTTATGTTTGAAAAACCAAAGAAGGGAGATATAACATATGAGGAATATTTGGAATCAAGTTTCTCCTTGCTGTTATTTCAGAATCATTCGAAACCACAGCATAAAGTTTTAGTCCCCCTCTATCAAGACGCGAGGTTTTGGAGAAATATCATATATTTTATAATTTATATTCAAAGCTACGAAAACAAATAGCTATGATTGAAACATTTTATAGCTGTAAAAAGTGCTAAAATAGGCACTGAATGATGGATGATAGCAAATATCACGAAGCCCACTGCACAATTCAGGTATGTACCTTTCGAACGGGACTTCATTTGTTAAATTCTGATCAATAGTCGCTGAGATTTTGACCTTATAATATTGTCCAAAACACTATATATATATATATATATATATATATATATATATATATATATACATGTTTTGGCAATATTATAAGGTCTGAGATTTTGACCTTATAATATTGCCAAAAACATATATATATATATATATATATATATATATATATATATATATAACTACTTCGTTTATTCACATAAATTTAATATACGAAAGTATAGATTTATGAGTAAACTTTAAGTATTTATTTCAAAAGTGCTCAATACGTAGGTAGAGCTAGTTAGTAATTTATAAAATATATATGGCGATTAAGCTACACTGAATATTCTGCGTTTCATCCAACTATAGGATTCGTCAGGCTTATGCGCGAATTCTGTGGTTGCTTCTTGTTTTTATATATGTTGAGGATTTCTAGTTAGCCAATCAGCTTTCTAGTATCCACCGCGCCCCCTCCTATCAGCCAATGGGCATGCATTTTATCGAACAAAGGATCTGTTTTAGAACTAGGTTAGTGGTTTTAGTAGACGTTCTCCTTTATATATATATATATATATATATATATATATAAATATACCTATGTGTACACACATACATGCACATATATATATATACATATATATACATATATGTGTGATCGTTTATGTATATTCATGTTTATTTAATTTATTTATTTGTTTGTTTTCTATTGTTATTGTTAGTTTTAAGCTATTTTGTATCGCTATCCTAGAGTAAGTTTTATTTTGTGAACACAGTTGTTTGCTATTTCTCGCCTACAGTTTAATAGATTTTTAGGTTCTTTAAAGTACAGGATAGAAAATATTTCATGGAAGCATAATTTACATGGGTCGTCTAAATGTCTGCATGTGGTAGCTTGTCTCATTATTTTCCATTCGACTACCGGCGAATGTCCGCTTTCTTTGAGTTCCCAGTATTTATTCGCTAGTGTTGTTTTTATACGGTGTTTTTTAATTTTGAATGTATTTTGTAGTCATAGTATCGGGTTTTGAAATCTAAAGAAGTCATGCCTATGTAATATTTCTTGTTATTCGGGTTTTCTTTCGCAAATATTGTTGCTTGATAAACTACGCTTTTTGTTAGACATTTATTTTGGCCTGGGCAAAGTGTGCGGTGTCTACAATTGCATTTATCTTGTTCGTTATTAGTATTTTTATTTATGGTATGGTTGTTCTTGTCCGGGGTTGGTTTGTTATTATTATTATTATTATTATTATTATTATTATTATTATTATTATTATTATTATTATTATTTCTGCTAGTGTTGGTTTTATTTCTGTCACGGTGTCTACTTTTTTATTGTTTATTTTGTTGTTGTTTACATTGTTTTCATTTAGTATTTTGTTATTATGTGCTTTAATTATCATCTCTAAATTTTCGCATCATTGCAAAGTATTTTTTAAAGATTTATATATCTACATATTTTTGTATCTCTATTTAAAAAAGAATTCAAACTAAATATCATACGGTGTTACCACTAATTACCTATGCCCATTTACTAGGTTTTATTAATACTATTCATTGATTTATGTTTAATGTAATTGTTTTTTTTTAATTTTTAATTTTTTACTTTTTAAAAATAAAAAATTAAAGAAAAATAAAAAAATAAAAATAATAAAATAAAAATAAAATAATTTTCTGTTAAAACAGTATATATATATATATATATGTATATATATATATATATGTATAAGAACAAGTAGTTAATCAAACATGTTGAACTGCTTTGAAAAAGAGTTAAGACATGTATAATTTTAAAAAGGAAACACTAAAGAAGTAAATAGTCCTTATTATATACTCTATCACTTATTTGGTTTTATCGAGCTTTTACATCTGGTTGAGATTACTTTATAACTATTAATCCTTTAATATTTATAATTTACTTTAGTTTTTGCATCTTGGATCATTTTGGTATACTTAACTGTAATTCTTTCAGTTCTATGGAATAAAACCTCATAAAAAATTGCAGGAATTTTGCAGATTATAATAAAATTGTACGTTCAAAATTATATGAAAAATTATAAAAAATGACCTATGTTTTCAAACTAATAAAATATGCTTAAATTTACCGACATTTGTATACAAATTAAAACCTTGAACTCTTATCTAAACTCAAATAAATGTAAATTAATACAAAATAAGCTGGCTTCACAAATTGATAAAAGTTCATTATTGAATTTTAATTATAAGGTGAAGCTGGAAGATTCAAACTCGAAATAGATAACGCCAAAAACATCCCCGCATTAATATGAGAGGGGAGACTGTCTCCAAAAAGCGTCCTAAATTAGTAAGTGAACACCGGAACAATACAAAGTAGATATTAATAAGTCCCTCGTACCTATTTTTTGCTAATGGACAGTAGATAATGCGGTGAATGAGTTATCGGCAGCTCCAGGAACTCTCGCTTCTTCTTTTTTGTCTCTCAGTCCTAATTTTAATGAGTGCTTTTTCTGACAGCTCGGTAGTACTTCGTGAACAGTAATCTAAGATGTCGGAAATTTTTCTATTTCTATGTTTATCCTTGTGACCATGTTACTAGTAAGGGTGCTGGAGGTAAACGTTTCATCTGGGCTGACCTTATCCGCCTGATAGTCAGGCACCCGAACCTTGGATTAACCACTAAGGAGGTTGTCCTATCAGCAGGTGAAAAGTACTTGAGCCACTGTATTGTCATTTGGTGAATGGATTCTGGACCATGCAGTAGTCTCATGTGGGGTCTCTCGATACCATACTAGTGGGTAATTGGTACGGCTTTACCTTATTATGTGCTACAAAAAATTCCTGGCCTTTTCTCTCTTACTTTCCCTCTCTATTCTGCTCTAACCAAGTATGCCGACCTGTTCCACAAATCCCAAAACCTCAACATGAAATATCTAAAAAACACAAATAAACCTAGAACGCAATCCTCCAACGTAGAGCCCACTACCATGTCTCCTTCCCCAACATCAGGCGTCTACGTTCCAAAATTCCAGAGGTTTAAACACAATTACAGGAGACAAAACGGAACATATTCTTTCTAAGTGAAACTGGCATAGGGCCAAACACTTCCCTAGACGAGTTCATAATTAAAGGATACTCTAACTTAACATCTAAATTTGACCCCAAGATCGCCATGGGCATGGAATATGTGCCTACATTAAAGATGGCTTCCCCTCTTGCAAGGATATCTCCAGAGAAGGCCCTAATGTACCTCATATGTGATTCCGGCTTGCACTTGCTAACACCACTGCATTTATATTTGCCTTCTATTGCCCTCACAACAGCGGAGTTACTATCTTTAAGAGTATATCTGAGAAAATTGACCACATCCCTCGGCTAACATTCACATTTGCGGTGACTTCAATGTCCATAACGTGGAATAGCTGACCCACTCAAATAAGACAGATGATGAGTGAGGGGGAGGTTCTGTCTTGATGTTGCCATTGCCTATAACCTCACTCAGATTGTTCGCGAGCCAATACTACCGATCAGTATGCAAGCCTTCTAGACCTTTTTTTCTCAACTTCCTCCGAGCTTTGTTTATGTTCCGTTCTATCTCCTCTAGGATCCTCCGACCACTCCGTTGTATCAGTTAAGATAAAAATGAAATGTAATAAGTCCTCAGACGTACCTCTCCACCGTACTGTATACCGATACTCTATTGCTGACTGGGATAGTTTCCGTGCATTCATATCTGATCTACCTCTGAATTCCATGTTTAAAAAGGATGTGCCCTCTATAGTATGATACCCTACCGAATGGTTAATTGTAGGCATAGACTGTTTCATACCATCCAAAATATTCCAACAAAAACCTAAGAGCAGGCAATGGTTCTCCCCAGAATGTGCTGCTGCCATCGCGAACAGAAATCACTTTTTCCATAGCTACCAACGTAATAGATGCACTGAGACAACTACTTTCAGAAACACCAGCAACTACTATAAAAGAGTAATAAAATATGCTGGAGAGCTATATGCTCAGTCCGTTAAATCCAAAGTAGCTGATCAGTTCCCACCAGTTATGGCAAATAAAAAATAGGATCCTGAACAGAAGCGTACGTTCCATCCAAACCATGATCAATGGACCAGAGGTCATTTAGTCAGCATCAGACAAGGCCAAACTATTTGTCAAGAACATTGCAGCTAATTCTACCCTATGCGACGAAGGCCGTCAACTCCCCATATTTCCTCCTATAACACACAACACGCTAGGTAACATACAAATATCTGTGCGTGAGGTCGCCAAGCTAATCAAGAACCTTGATTCCAGTAAAGCAACTGGCCCTGATAGCATCCCAATTATAGTGTTAAAATAGCTTCAACCAGCCCCATACTTACAAAGCTGTTTGAGCGTTGCCTTAAGGAGAAGTACTTACCATTACCATGGAAAACCTCATCAGTATGCCCTGTATTTAAGAATTCAGGTGATAAGACATCTCCCTCTCAGTACAGGCCAATAACTCCCCTGTGTGTCATGAGTAAGTTGCTGAAATCCATATTAAATAAAGAAGTAGTAAACCACCTCAGCAGAAATAACATTCTTAGTGAAACGGAATATGGTTTCCGCTCTGCAAGATCTACAACAGATGTGCTAACGGTTATATCTCATAGGATTAGCATATCTCTCGACAAAGGCTTCCTTTCTAGGCCAATTGCCCTTGACATATCACAGGCCTTCGATAAGGTATGGCATAAGGGCGTACTTCACAAGATTTCCAGCTACGGTATTACTGGAAATGTTTTCTCAATCATTAAATCATTTCTCTCTAATAGGCTAATAAGATTAGTGGTTATTGAGCAAAAATCAGACACCCGCAGTGTTTATTCTGGAGTCCCTCAGGGGTCCATGGTGGGCCCAACTCTCTTCCTGATCTACATCAATGATCTCCAAAATCATATACTTAAAACATTCGTTGACATCTATGCTGATGACACAACAACCTACGGCAACACATCAAAGGCGGTAAACGACAAAGTTCTCTCTGATTCTCTCTCCTCTGATCTTGAGCGCGTGGTACACTGGTAGAAGAAGTGGCTGGTTACTTTTTATGCATATAAAACCAAGCTTCTATCTTTACATCATCAACGCTCTGGCCCCCATCTTGCATCAATTTAAATAGATGGCTCTCGTCTAGGTGAGACCCCATGTTTTGACAAGCTTCTGGGTTTGACCTTTACTCCTGATCTGAATGGGAACACGTACATCAAGATTGTTGTAAAGGTCGCTGGAAAAATGGTGGGATCCTTCTACTGCTCCGGAGGTTATCTCACTACTGATGCAATTCCTAATCTATATAAGAGCCAAGTACTCCAAGGATGGAATACTGCTGCCACATCTGGGCAAGAGCTGCCAAAAACAGACTATCCTGCATCGACAGAGGACAAAATAGACTTGGTGGTTTAGGGGATGTCCTTTTCTCTACCCTGCAACCTCTCTCCCACGTTTGTTTTATCGTTATTTCCATGGCAGGTGCTCATCTGAGCTTCAGTCTCTGGTCCCCCCTCCCCAATCTTTCACGATAAACAGTCGTCTAGCTGAAGCCACTGTCAATAATTTTCCCCACTCTTTATCTGTGCCTTAATCAAAACGTAGATTCTTTCTTAGAACTGCATGCCCGTGAACTCTCTTCCGCTTGCCTATTTCCTTCCTGACTTTAACATCGATGTCTTCAAGTCTAACATAAATAAATTCCCGATGAACCGCCCTCTTAAGGAATGACAGTCTAATACTAATGAATACTGCATCACTATTCCATTGATAACTGTACACCAAATAACCCTTATCCCCGAGTAGCTTCTGGGCCTTGATAAATGGTGACCTCCATGTAAAAAAAAAAACATAGTATCCTGCAGGCTAGCTTTACTTTTGTTGCTTCCGTTGTCTCCTCTTAGACCTTGCCAGGCCTCTAATATATATATATATATATATATATATATATATATACATATATATATATATTTATATTTATATATATATATATATATATATATATATATACCGCCTCCTTTTTTTCTTCCGCCTTTCACTCTCTAACCCCCCCTCTCTCTCTCTCCCTCTGTATATATATATATATATATATATATATATATATATATATATATAGTGAGAGAGAGAGAGTTAGAGAGTGAAAAGCGGAGGAAAAAAGGAGGCGGTAAACAGACAGACGCGAGATAGAAAGGAATAGAAAGCAGAAACAAATGGGAGAATCGACACAAAGAGATAAAAATACAGAAAGATAGAATGGATAAGAAAGACAAAGAGAGAGAGAGAGAGAGAGAGAGAGAGAGAGACAAAAGTAATGCTTAGATCGAAAGAGGAAAATAGAGGGGAAAGCGATGTATAAAAATGACACAATGAGACGAGAGAAAGAGATACAGTGAGTACGACAACAATCATAATGAAGTAATAGATATCAAAGTGTTATAGAAGATAAAGAAGTGAGGAAATAGGGAATTTCGTAGGTGAGGTTGAAAGCGATGGATAGAAGGAAAGAAAGAAATAGCAAAATACGATAAGGATGTAAAAAAACATAGAAATACAGAGTAGATAAAAGCTTAAGACAATAAAAAGAACTACAGAGCAAAGAAAGCAAAACTGAGAACGAGGAGACATATGAACAAGAACGAAGCGTTTCAAATGAAAATCGAACCAAAAAAAAAGAAAAACACTATCACATGGAGATGAAAAATAAGACATAAAAAGCAAAGTAAAGGACCCAAAAAACATGGTCCATTAAAAATGGAGAAAACAGCCACGCAAAGAAACTGAAAAAGAAATGCATTTCGTTCATACAATGTTCTTAGAATTCTTGTTGTTCAATTGAATCGTATTTTTTCACTTAAGAAAAATTGCAAATGGTTACCGTCCGAACAATATAGCTTCCGTAATAACATGGTAGCCAAGCCATGAAGGCGTTTTCCATATAATTGGTGGACTTCCGTAACATCGGTTGGATCGTGACTGACGAGAAAATTTAAATAGCAACTAGGACTCATTCGAAAGCCAACAACAGTCTCTTATATATATATATATATATATATATATATATATATATATATATATATATATATATATATTCCTAGAAATTTGTTTTTCTTTCGTGTGTATTGATATTCATATTAAAACCCTTTTTCTATTTATTTAAAAAAATATACAATTTTCTTATATATGGATTGTGGGATTGCATTCACTAGCAACAGATCTAGCTAATTTGCATATTCTTTTAAATATTCATTTTAATCAATTCCCTATTAGTTTTTTTCGGTTTTCTCATGGGATGATTATCTTTAGTTAACTATTACGTGTAATTATATTCATGCAGATATTCTACTTGATTTATACTTGCATAATATTTGCGTAAACGGTTTATAGTAAACACAAAATTGTTTCCATATATATATATTCATGTATACGTATATATTTTTGTTTAATCTATCTATCTATTTAAGTGAACGTGTATCTGTGTCTGTCTGTGTGTCTGTCTATGTGTGTCTACATTTCCCTACGCAATAACTCTGTCATTTTTTAGTCTACAGACTCGAAATTTGATATACAGGGTACTGAGATTTGGAAAAATCGTTGTGATCTATTTTCGGCCAGGAATTTTGCTGTTAAGGGGTCAAAATTCAATGATTTGACCTTTGAGAACTCTACCAAACTCCTCCAACGATTTGGGGTCTAAACACTTGAAATTTTAGGTATAGGTTCCTTGGACATGGATCTAACTGAATAACTCAGTTTGAGCCCAAAACAATAAATTTTAAGGGGTCATAATAGGGGTAAAATTAAAAAAAAAATTATCGTTTTTTTTTTTTTTGCTCAGCATACCCCTCCAAATACCCTGGCAACGCCGGGCTTAAATTCTAGTATATATATAAAAGTTAACGTGTCTGTGTATCTGTGTGTCTGTTCGTCTGTCTGTGTCTGTACATTTCTCTACGCAGTAACTATGTCAATTTTCAGTCTACAGACTCGAAATTTGATATACAGTGTACTGAGAAAATCTTTGTGATCCATTTTCGGTCAGAAATTTGGCTTTTAAGGGGTCAAAGTTTAACAATTTGACTATTGAGAACTCTACCAAACTCCTCCGACAATTTTGGGTCTAAACAATTGAAATTTTAGGTGTAGGTTCCGTGGACATGAATCTAACTTACTAACTTGACTTGAGTCCAAAACAATAAATTTTAAGGGATCATAATAGGGGTCAAAGTTAAAAAAAAGTTTGACCTCTGCGGTCTCTACCTAATTATTCAGACAATTTCTGGTTAAAATTATTATCTACTTTGTAATATCAATTTAAAGCGATATGAGTTGCATAATGTCTATGAAGACTTGAATAAAAAGCTTTAACAAGTCATTATGTAAATAAACTTGGAAAGATGATAATATAGAGAACTATTTTATCTCGAATAAGTTATTGGAGAATAAACTAGAAGCATAATTTGGGGGTTACTATTACAATTTATTCAATGCTACATTATAGTTAAGAAAAATGTGCAAGAAACGCAGATTTACAATATATATATATATATATATATATCATGATTAAGCTATTTAAATTTCATGATTTGAAACGGTTCAATTTCAAATCTAGAAGCAAAATAAATAATACATTTTAGCAAGTATATTTCTTAACCCATGAGTTTTCTAGTATTATTCATCTCCTCAATGGAAAAATATTAGGAAATATTATAAATGGTTTGCACCTAATTTGCTAAAGGTAATAAACATAGAAAATTATAATTAATTTTTTAAAAGTTTTTAAATCATAGAATATGGGAAATTAGATTTTGGGGCAGAATGAAAAGGATATTGAACTTTAGATCTGTTATGTAATGAATGGCTGGAACCATCATACATAACTGAAAAGAAAAAAAACTTTAATAAAAGATTTAAAAGAGTGGGCATGGAATAATCGATTGTCTACCAGTTGAAAAGAGAAAGGGCTTACGTCATAAACAGAGAAATCGGACGACGATTTTTTTTGTTTACAAAACAAAGAAACGTGACATTCCTCGTAAGCTCTGGAATTACAGATATTGGCATGAGTGGGTAATTCACGTGTCGCTCGGTTGAAGACAAAATCGAATGATCATCTGAGGTCAAAACGTGACTTAAGAACGCATGTTCTATTATCTATCAACCGATTGACAGGACGCGTGGATAGAAAAAACAAAGCGACAAAATGCCAATAAAAACGGTGAATCAGCAGAGAGAGCAGAGCAGAGCAGAGAGAGGAGAAACACGGAACAGCATGTGTTGCTGAAGACCGGATCGTTGAAGCGTCATTTTCCCTCCTCAGAGCACTGTGAGAAAACTGTTACTATCGCTGTGAACTTCAGAACCACCAAAAGAAAAAAGACGAACTGTTTTAAATTGTATAATATTGTAAAATATAATTTTATACAAAAACAAACGCAATTGTGACTTACGTCTTTTAATGCATATTTTTAAGTTACGGCTGGTCGCTCTAAGTGTCAACCGCTTTGTTCTCAGGTTCAACGTTGTTATGACATTTTTGACAATTGACGAGCGGCAAGATAAGGAAAAAGTGCCAGTCTAAGGTGAGATAACTCACTAGTCTTAACTCGTTGTCATGACAACCGCTTAGTAAACAAGTGAACCCATGGACGACCGACGTAGTTAAAACTGCTATGTACCACAGCCAGGGAGTCCTACGCACTATTACGATTTCCCAACCTGGGGGTCCACTCCACAATACAACAGATCGAAATTGTATTGTAAATCTTAAAGTGAGAGGGTTTGGTAGCCGGGAGGTAAAAGGATCCCATGCGTATTGTCATTCTTTCAAGACACAAAGTAACAATCCGATACGGTATGATTCCTTGGTTTTCCTTTGGTTGGATTATATATCCGGCAAATATGTGATTATATCAATCCGGTGAGGATGTTTCTTTTTAATAAACATATATATTTTATTGCTTTTTTATATAATCGAACCCAAGTGTAAAATTTATTTGTGAAAAAAAAAACCCACAATCATCTGGAGACAGCAAAACAGAAATGAAATAAAATAAAATAAAATAAAGAATTATTTATCAAAGCAAAGCAGCATAGTAATTAAACAATTATATACAGCTTTAGTGATGAAAATTATATTTATGAATGATATTTATAAATCAGCAAATGAAAATGATTTAAACTTACTATGACTAAACGGTAGCAAATTAAATCCTTATTCTAAAATTTCGATGTTAAGGGAAAGGGTGGTAATGGGAGAATAACATTTGAATGGAGGAAGAAAAAGAAGAAAAGAAAAAGAAAAAGAATAAAAAGAGATAGAGATAGAAACAAAGGGAGGAAGAAAATGAAAAAAGATAAAAGAGAGATATAGTAACGAAACTCATAAAAGGTCTAGACAGATTTTGACAGGATTCAAAATATAGGTAAAGGTTCCGAGACGAAAAGAAGAAAAAGTAAATCAAGTAATGTTATGAAGAAATGTTATATAAAGAACGAAAGGGAAAATAAAAGCCCTAACGCTGTATGTTGTTCCGATTAAATGCTAGTTAAACTAAAATTTATATGTTTAAAATATAAGTCAATTCTCCAATTTTTATAAGTATTAATAATAGCATTTTAATGATAATATCTAATCGAAAATTTGGAATTAGATTAATCTGTGGAAATATTGCCCATACTAACAAGGCCTATTAGATAAGGATGTTATTACTACTACTACTACTACTACTACTACTACTACTACAACTATTACTGCTACTACTACTACTACTAATAATAATAACTAGATTAAGATGTTAATAATAATAATAATAATAATAATAACAACAATAATAATAACAACAGAGAACGGAGGTAGAGAGAGAGGTTAGGGGAAATAAACTCTGATTATATATTGTTCGCCGTGAACTGTTTTTTTCCTTCGGTATAAAAAAGAAATGTAAAAAGTGAGAGAGAGATAGAGGGAGATAAAGCGAATAAGAAAGAGAGAGTGAGAGTTAGGAAGAATATATACAGAGAAAGAGAGAGAGAGAGAGTGGGAGAGAGATTAAGAGGAAATAAAAACTGTTGTAGATAATGTTGACGCCGCGAAATGTTTGTTGTTTGTACTTTGTTCCTAAAGAACATTATACGGCGAAGAGTATCTACACCAATTTTTATTTCCTCTCCCTTTCTCTTTCCCTCTCTGTATATATTCTTCCTAACTCTCTCTCTCTCTCTCTCACTGGCAATTTGTTGCATACTGAGTTATATTTAAAAAAAAATATGAGGTATATTACATCTTTGTTGTTGTGTGTTCTTATTAGTTAGTGTTCATATTGTAAGAGATCATATTGTATGTGAGATAGACAGGGTATATATAAAGAGATAGGGTACATGATAATACTGGAGAGCCGACAGCATGTAATACACAATGAGAGGATATATATATTATATATATATATATATATATATATATATATAGAGAGAGAGAGAGAGAGAGAGAGAGAGAGAGAGAGAAAGAGAGAGATAATTAGTGATATTGACATTTATACGTTTGACATTTCTGATAATGGGGGTGTTTCTATAACATTGACACATATATGTCTTTACCTACTTTTGACATGATGATTTTCAAAAATAATAAAATATAAATTCACAAAACCTTTTCGTTGTTGAATAACATAACGTGAAGACGCAGATACAAAATTATGATGATATTCTTTTATTCCATTCCGACCGGCCAATGGCTTTGCATCAAGGAATTCAAGTCTTTATATGATTCTTTCTTCTCTTCTTCGCTTCCAAGGTTCCATGTCAGCTCTGTCTCTGCCTCTTCTCTTCTCCCCTGACTGACTGACTTACTTACCCTTTGCCAAGCTATAACTATATTGAAAACTCATAACGTAATTGCATGACCAACACGTGCATATCAGACACGTGGCCTGACACGCCTCACGTTTCCACAAAGCCGACTCTCTAACCTAATTTTTGATTAGCCCCTTTTTCAAACATTTTCCATTGTCCGTTTTCCTATTCCTTTTTTTAAATTTCATTTCTTAAACAGAAACAAAATACATCATTACATTAATTTTTGATAAACAGATCTCTATTTTATGTGAGCTAAACCATGGTAATTCTACATTCCATTTTCAATAACATCCCTGCCTTATTTACTTTTTACTTATGATCGGAATTTTCAATTCCAAATCTAGCTTCGCAAGTTCGAATCCTCGGATATCCTATCTCATATTTACTCACTAACAAGAACAGGCGACTTGTTCTTGTAACACTTTTTCTTTCTCTTCCTATATCGCTCTCGTTTTACATTTCTTTTCTTGCCGTAGAAAAATAACATTTCACGGATAATATTAGCTACACCAGTTTTATTTTCTTTCTCCCCTTTTCTCTCTTTTTCTGTATATATTCTTCCCAATTATCTCCCTTTCTTTCGCTCGCTCGCTCTTTCTCTCTTTCAGTCCAAAACCTGTATGGAGAAGATAATAAACATGAGTGAAATCTGGGTAATCGTAAGAAAATATGTAAGTAATCTTATTCGCTCACATTAAAAGTAAATTAAACGATTAAAAACCTTGTATTGTGTAAGGTTCGCTAAGCAGTTATGAAATCGAAAAATACACAAAGGTATTTTTTTGGAGGGGGATTGTAGTATTTTTATAATGTGTGCATTAGTAAGCGTAATGTTATCAGTATTTAATTTTGTGTTTATGAGTGGTTTTTATGTTTGTATTTGGTTTATTTTTTAAACGACTACCTCTTGTAAAAAGTGCCACCATATTTCAAAAGGTCTGGGAGCGTTCGGTTATGTATTAAGAGGTAGATTACGGAATAATCGAATTTTCAGCTCGAAGACAATGAGAATAGGCATAATTTCAGAAAGGAATAATTTATTATTTTTGAATTAGGAAATGAAAAGATTATGGTATGTCTATGAGTTTGTGATCATGTCACGCAGGGTACAAGCACAATACCTGTGAAATGTGTACATTTCCTCCCAGTCATGACTTGGGTCGGTACAAGGACTTTATATTATTGGGAAAATAGGAACTACTTTTTCCGAAGATGCTGTGATGGTGGTGGTGTTGCTCCTAGGATAAACAGTAGGATTTTTTTATAACGACGAAATGTGCCTAAAATGTTGTTCTAAATTTACATATTATAGTAGCAACTAGTCTAGACATAATGAATTTATAAATGGCACCTGTTGTTGCAAACGTACAGTCCGAGACCTCTGCAATAAGTAATGTTCCTGACCTAATTCCAGTTCTCTGATCTAGCTGAAATTTTGCATGTGCAATGAGTTATATCTCTACGTGTTATGTGGCAAATTACAGCTCTGAAATAATTGTGGTGTCTGTTTTACATGTGTTTGAACTGAGTCTGGTGTGAAAAGGAGCCGGTTGAATGTCGGGCAGTGATCCGGGTTTTTATTTGAAAGGACTCACACCACAGGAAACTTTTGATGAAATGAAAGAAACTTATGGTGATAATGCCCAATAATATGACCTTGTAAAACGCTGGCATCCTGAATTCAAATATGGCCGGAAGTCTGTGGAAACAATTCCCAGACTTGGTCGCTCCCCTTCTGTCGTTGATGAGGCATCTGTCCGTCAAGTTGAGGCTGCCATTTTGGAAGATCGGTGCATTACTATTCGCCAAATAGCCCAAGATATCAAGATTAGTACAGGGTCTGTTGAAACCATCATTCATGACCATTTGCATATGAATAAGGTGTCTGTCAGATGGATTCCCAGATTGCTCACACCATTCCAGAAGCGAGAACGCGTCGAGTGCTTGAGGATGAATTTGGAGATTTGCCAAGAAAGTGAGTCAAAGTTTTTCAAAAGACTGATTACACACGATGAAACCTGGCTCAATAACTATGATCCAGAGACCAAAGCCCAGTCAATGAAGTGGAAGCACTTGGACTCACGATGGGGTGAGGCTGGAACGGTTTAACATCCCAGCTGTACCTAGATAAAGCACGTGGACTCACCATGAGGTGGGGCTAGAACGGTTTAACATCCCAGCTCGACCTAGTTAAAGGCAAAAAGTATCCATGCATTAATATGGGAGGGGAGACTATCTTCAAGTAATATCCTACGCAGAGAATGGGGGAAAGGACTAATACTAAGTAGATATTAATAAGTCCTTCTCACCTTCCCCCCCCCCAATTAGAATGGATAATGCATGTGGATGTGTTATCAGCAGCTCCAGTAACTCGCTTCTCCTTTTTTGTCCTTCAGTCCTCATTTCCAATGAATGATTTTTCCGGCAAAGGGTGAAGAAAAAGTTGCTTTCCAGGTCGGTAGGACTTTGTAAAAGTAGCCTGAGATGTCGGAAAATTTCTGTTTCTATGTCTGCCCATGTGGCCATGCCACTAGTAAGGGTGCTGGAGGTAAACGTTTCATCTGGGCTGACGTTACTCGCCTGATAGTCAGGGACCCGAACCTTGGATTAACCACTAAGGAGACTGTCCTATCAGCAGGTGCAAAGTACCGGGGCTGTTGTATTGCCATTTGGTGAATGGTTTCTGGACCATACAGGAGTTTCTGGTAGGGCCTCTCAATGCCATACTAGTGGGTAATTGTTACGGCTTTACCTTATCATGTGCCACAAAAAAAAATCTTGTCTTTTTTCTCTCTTATTTTCCCTCTCTGTCCTGCTCCAACGAAGTGTACCGACCTGCTCCACAAACCCCAAAACCTCAACAATTATGAAAAATCTCCAAAAAAGAAACACAAATAAACCTAGAACTCCATCCTCCAACGTAGACCCCTACTACCAGGTCTCCTTCTCCAACATCAGGGGTCTACGTTCCAACCTTCCAGAGGTTGAAACACAATTACAGGAGACGAAACCGGACATATTCTTTCTAAGTGAAACTGGCATAGAGCCAACCACTTCTCTAGACGAATTCATAATTAAAGGACACACCAACTTAACATATAAATCTGACCTCCAAGGGCATGGAATATGCGCCTACATCAAAGATGGCTTTCCATGTGGTAGGGATATCTCCAGAGAAGACCCTAATTTACCTTATATGTGCTTTTGGGTTGAACTAGCTTACACCACTGCATTTATATTTGCCCTCTATCGCCCACACAGACATGGGGTTACTATCTTTAAGAGCATATCTGAGAAAATTGACCACATTCTCTCTGCTCATCCTTCGGCTAACATTCACATTTGCGATGATTCAATGTCCATTATGTGGAATTTCTGACCCACTCAAATAAAACCGATAACGAGGGGAGGTTTTGTCATGATTTTGCAATTGCCTATGACCTCACCCAGATTGTTAACGAACCCACCCGTGTGCCCGATACACCCGGTCAATATGCAATCCTTCTAGGCCTGTTCCTCACAACATTCCCTGAGCTGTGTTCATGTTCCGTTCTATCTCCTCTGGGATCCTCTGACCGCTCCGTTGTAACAGTTAAGATAAATATGAAATGTAATAAGTCTTCAGACGTACTTCTCCACCGTACTGTATATTGATACTCTATGGCTGACTGGGATAGCTTCCGTGCATTCATATCTGACCTACCTCTGCATTCCATGTTCAAAAAGGATGTGTCCTCTATAGTATTAGACCTGACCGAATGGTTAATTATATGCATAGATCGATTCATACCATCAAAAAACTTCCAACAAAAACCTAACGACCAGACATGGTTCTCCTCTGAATGTGCTGCTGCCATCGCGCACAGAAATCACTTTTTCCATAGCTACCAACGTAATAGATGTACTGAGACTAAATCTGTTTTCAAGACCGACAGCAACCACTGTAAAAGCGTAATAAAAATGCAAGAGAGCTATATGCTCAGTATGTTAAATCCAAAGTAGCTGAGCAGCGGCTTGGTTCCCACCAGTTCTGGCAAATAGCTAGAAGAATCTTGAACAGAAGCGTGCATTCTATCCCAACTATCATCACTGGCCCTGAGGTCATCTCATCAGCATCAGACAAAGCCAGACTATTTGCCAAGAACTTTGCAGCTAATTCTTCCCTATGCGACAATGACCATCAACTCCCTGTATTTCCTCCTATGACAGACAACCCGCTATGCAATATGCAAATATCTGTGCGTGAGGTCGCCAAGCTAATCAAGGTTCTTGATTCCATTAAAGCAACTGGCCCTGACGGCATTCCAGTTATAGTGCTGAAAAAGCTCCAACCAGAACTTGCCCCCATACTTACAAAACTGTTTAAGTGTTGCCTTAAGGAGAAGCTCTTTCCAACACCCTGGAAAACCTCATCAGTATGCCCTGTATTAAAGAACGCAGGTGGTAAGTCATCTCCCTCTCAGTACAGACCAATAAGTCTCCTGTGTGTCATGAGTAAGTTGTTGGAATCCATATTAAATAAGGAAGTAGTCAACCACCTCAACAGAAACAACCTTCTTAGTGACATGAAATATGGTTCCCGTTCAGCAATATCGACAGCAGATGTGCTAACGGTTATATCACATAGGGTTAGTGAATCTCTTGCCAAAGGTTTTCTTTCTAGGGCAATTGCTCTTGACATATCGCAGGCCTTCGATAAGGTATGGTATAAGGGCCTACTTCACAAGACTTCCAGCTACGGTATTACTGGAAATGTTTTCTCAATCATTAAATCATTTCTCTCTGATAGGTTCATAAGAGTAGTGGTTGATTGGCAGAAATCAGAGACCCACAGTATTAATGCTTGAGTCCCTCAGGGGTCCATCCTGGGCCCAACTCTCTTCCTGATCTACATTAATGATCTCCCAAAACATTCGTTGACATCCATACTGATGACACGACCATCTATGTCAGCACATCAAAAACCGTAAATGACAAAGTTCTCTCTAATTCTCTCTCTCTTCTGATCTTGTGCACGTGGTAAAATGGGGGAAAGGTGGCTGGTCACTTTTAATTCATCCAAAACCAAGCTTCTATCTTTAATTATCAATGCTCTGATCCCCATCTGGCATCAATTGAAATGGATGGCTCTCGTCTTGGGGAGGCTTCATGTTTTGACAAGCTTCTGGGTTTGACCTTTACTCCTGATCTGAAATGGAACACGTACACCAAATCTGTTGCCAGGGATGCTGGGAAAATGGTGGGATCCTTCTGCCGATCCAGAAGATATCTCACTCCTGATGCAATTCTCTATCTATATAAAAGCTAAGTACGTCCAATGATGCAGTACTGCTGCCACATCCTGGCAGGAGCTGCTAAAACAGCCTATCCTGCCTTCACAGAGTACAAGAGACTTGGTGGTTTAGTGGGGGATGCCCTTTTCTCTTCCTTTCAACCTCTCTCCCACAAAAGAGACCTTGCGAACCTGTCTTTGTTTTATCGTTATTTCCATGGCAGGTGCTCGTCTGAGCTCCAATCCCTCGTCCATCCTCGCCAATCTTTCACGTGAAACACCCGTCTGGCTGAAACTACTGTCAATAATTTTCCCCACTCTCTATCTGTGCCTAAATCCAAACGTAGATTCCATGAGCAACGCTTCTTTCTTAGAACTGCACGCCAGTGGAACTCTCTGCCGCTTGCCTGTTTCCCACCTGACTACAACTTGGACGTCTTCAAGTCCAACATAAACAAACTCCTGACAAACCGTCCCCTTAAGTAAGACACTCTATTAAAACCCCCAATACTAATGATTACTACAATACTATCTCATTGATTACTGTACACGCAATAACCCTTATCCCTGAGTGGCCTTCGGGCCTTGGTAAGTGGTGACCCCCATGTAAAAAAAAAAAAAAAAAAAAAACACCTCCAAAGAAGGCAAGGGTGCAGCCCTTCGCTGGCAAGGTTCTGCTCACAGTCTTCTGGGACCAGGACGGAGTAGTGATGACAAATTTCCTGGCAAATGGTACCACAATTACAGGAGCCTATTATGCTTCACTGTTGAGGAAATTAAGGGAAGCTATTAAAATCAAGAGGCGGGGCAAGATCAGCAAAGGTACCCTTCTCCTGCAGGACAACACTGTGGTCCACAACTCGCATGTCGCCAGATCAGAAGCACGTGCGTGTGGTTATGAAATCCTTCCCCATCCTCGCTACTCTTCTGACCTTGCACCATTTGATTTTCACCTCTTCCAAGGCATGAAATTATTTTTGAAAGGAAAGCGTTTCCCAGATGATGAAGCCTTGATTTCTGAAATCACGTGGTGGTTGGAGGACCAACCTGGGGTGTTCTACAAAAACGGTTTCCAATAACTCTGGGTGGTTTCTATCTAGAGAAAGACTAATAACTCTGCCAAGTTTTGTTGCTTTACTCCTATGGGAAGTGGGTCAGGGGCATTATTTATTGCACCCTCATAACTTAGTAATAAGGGGATTTTCTGCAATAAAATATGTATATATGGAGATGTGTGTGTATCTAACACAATTAAATTTGATTTTCTTTGAACCGGCATATATTTCTCTTTGAAACCACAAAACTATTCATTCAAGCATATACACTTTTTTTTAGATATTTCACCGAAAGCAAATTTAAAAATACTGATTTCGCTGTTTCAGATAGAACCTGCCATCATATGTACACAATTGCTTGTGGCTTATTTGCTGTGAAAAAAAAATGCTTATTTACTTTCCCTCTCCTGCGTCCGTAGTTACACATGCTCAGTTTTTCATGTAGACATAATTAAATTCTGAAATTTAACTTTGAATTGCGACAGAATATGGTAAAATGCCATCAGTCGAGAATGATTTCCTGTTCACTGATAGACTAGAAAATATAAATATGAGGAAAAATATCCTACAGTTTGCTTCTAATTTGGATTCATTGGACTTCTGTTATCATCCTGAGTGTGATTTTCACAACGTTTAGGTCGGTATTACCTCCGACCTTCTTCAGGTGTATCCTTGTCGACATCGGAGATATTTTCGGACTTGGGAATTCGAACTGAATTTCGAGTCAGCTCTCAGACCATGAGAATGGGCGGAATTTTAGAAAGAAATAATTCATAATTTTTTAATCGAGTTATGTCTATGAGTTCATGATCCAGTTACGAAAGGGTGCGAGCACAATATCCGTAAAATATGTATATTTTCTCCAGGCCATGTCTAAGGAAGAAAGGGGAACTTAATAGTTAGGGGGAAAATATGAACTATTTTCTCTAAAAATTCTATTGTTATGATGGTGTTGCTCCTACGATCAAATTTAGAATTTGTTGTAAGGACCCGTGACATAGTACGTAGAGTACTTGGAAAAATCAATTGGAAAAGTGATAATCTTCTGAAGATTTAAGGTTCAGTGTGGGCGACCGAGAAATACAATTGCGAATTACTTATGACCTCTATCTAGTCATGGCTGAGGAAACAAGAGGACACTACCCCCGTGAAGTAAATAAAGGGTCCCGCTCAGAGTTCCGTCAAAATTCGCGAGTTCGACAGAAATCTTCCCGATTTCGACATGATACACCTGGGGAATGTGCTTATATCGACCGAAACATTGTTAAAGTCACCCTCAAGATGAGAACAGTAGTCCGATAAATCTAAATAATGCGAATAACAAATCATCATCACAACATCGCATTGATTTAAAAGATAAAAGAAAAAAAAAAGAAACCAAAGAAAATAAGATGAAAATCTTTATGTTAAAAGAAGCCGAAATCTTAAATCGACAAAAAAATATGGAGATCTTGATCGATAAAATAAAAAGAAACCCAAGAGAATTTTGTCTGACTTTTTTTTTTTTTTACTTCAAAAAGTACGGATTATGACTCATAATGTAAACTGTAAACAGTTTATTTGATAGTCAAACCATCTTTTCTTCGGTGAACTGAGCTACTTCATCTTTTATCTGTGATTGAAAGGTGTTTTCTTTTTCAAAACTCTTACTAGAATTCTGCAAAAATTATAGGAAAATAGTAAAAAAATAAAAGGGGAGGAAAATCGAAGACTTATCGTCAGAGCGAGTAGAAAAATGCTTTGAATTAGATAAAGGAATTTGTAAAGAAAGAAAACTTTAAACATAAAAGGTAGTAACATAGGAATGTGGTATGAAATACATACACACTCACACACACGCACACACATACACACATATATATATACATATGTATATATTATTCTTTATGTAAATACAGCCATATCTTGCTATAATGTGCAGACCGCTTCAATTATAATTCATCCCATCAGGCAAGAAGATTTACAAATCCAAAAAATGGAAAAGTGCTCAGGACCATTTTCAATTTAAGAGGATATATATATATATATATATATATATATATATATATATATATATATATATATATATATCGCTATGACTGGTGTTTTGCTGAAGGTTGATATAATATTTTACTTAACATTCCTTTAAATGTTCACAGGCAATGCCGTGAAACAAGTCCTGCAAGCAATGTATATATCTCTCTATCTATCTCTTTCCTCTTTCTCTCTCTTCTTATATATATATATATATATATATATATATATATATATATATATATATATAGGGGGGGACTAGAGACTCAGAAAGAAAAAAAAGAGAGCGAGAGAGTGATTAATCAGTGTATCTGTTCAATAACAGGTCAATTTAGTTCCTCGAAAAATGTTTTCCATTAATTTTCTTCTCCTGTGCAGAGATTTAAGTAAAGGTATAATGATACTAAATCTTTTATCTGGAATCATTTTTTCAGTCTTAATTTACTGTGAATCGAAATCCATTATATGATTTTTATTCTAAAAAAGGTTTAACATTTTAGTCTTTAACTTGGGCTTTAAGACTATAAAATAAAATTGAAATTCAGTGAATCTTGTTTAATTCTTTCTTAATTATTATATTTTAAATTTTATGCAAATCCGAAATATTTGAATTGTTAAAGCTTAGTTTGTGCGCATGTTTAGCCACTTAAAAGCCATCACATCATCATTAGCATCGGCAGCATCAGCAGAAGGGTCAAGGTGTTTATCTTACCTGGAGGAAAGCTCTTTCACGGTATCTCCTTTCGGCTTATCGGTTTTCGTCACTAAAGGGTGTTGACGTAATTGCCAGGCTAAACACATCGTCACAAGCAGAGATACGTCATTGAATTCTTGACAAAAATGAATTGAAAATGATCGCGACTATGTGGAAGAATGAATTCGGGAGCACAAAACGTTGTTCGGTTAAATAGTACCAATCCCGTCTTCATAACTTTTTAACAAGTTTTTGTGTTATAACAATAGGAGGTTTATTATTCTATCAACTCGTGTGCTGTTAGTAAATATTAAACAAATGTTGTATCTTAATATTTAGAACAAAAAAGTTAAACGGAAGTGACGTCATGAGATAGGCCATTAATCCCATGGATGGGCTTCTCGAAAATTTAGAACAAAAAAGTTAAACGGAAGTAACGTCATGAGATAGGCCATTTATCCCATGGATGGGCGTCTCGAAAATTTAGAACAAAAAAGTTCAACGGAAGTGACGTCATGAGATAGGCAATTAATCCCATGGATGGGCGTCTCGAAAATTTAGAACAAAAAAGTTCAACGGAAGTGACGTCATGAGATAGGCCATTAATCTCATGGATGGGCGTCTCCAACATTTAGAACAAAAAAGTTCAACACGATTATTCATGTGTTATATTTATTTTGCTATTCATCCAAGGAGAATTTAAGACACATTGTTTTCAATTAAATGTGCTTATTTTGTGTGAACTTTTTTTTTTAATTTCAACATCCGCTCTTCAGTCTAACTTTAATCAAATAAATGAAAAACGACAAATACAAAATAATTATAAAAAGTGAAGATTCATTAGAGAAGAGAGCGGAGGGAACAATGAGAAATGTGAGTTAAAAGGAGGTGGTATGCAAATAAATAATAACATTTCAAATTCTACGGGGTGTTTTGATCATACATATATAATCCTTGTAGATCATCAGAGTTGGGCGACGTTTAGGTTGTTTGGTACCAGGTGTATGACCATTTAAAATACCCTACGCTGAGTGTTAAACTTTGTTATGAAATGGGTTTTGTAGGAAGTAATGCATTATCAGAATGACTGACAAATTCTATATCCTCTGGCAAACTTTCACAAAAAGACTCGACTTGCTACAACCAAAATAATTGATTTCCCCCATTCTTGATCTGCACTGGTCGACTATTATGAGATTGTTCTAGACGGAGTTGGTGTCAGTTGGGGGTGATACTATTTCTGGCGGAAATTGAGAGAGGTTCTAAAATGTTTTTGACTACTAATGGGGGGTAGATATTTATTTGCTGCCCATCACAGCAATATGTGGCACAAGGACGGAAGGTGGGGTTCCAGCAGGATCCCCTAAAAGAGGAGCACTCCTGCTATTATGTTTGTTGTTCCTTTGTTATTTATTTTTTCTAAAATCCGATTGCTGCATCGGAAAAGCCAGTTAAAAATACATAATATACTTTGTTATTTTCTTTAATTTAATCCCTTTTTTAGAATTTATTAGACAAAATTTAACTTTTATTTTACCGTGCCAATAAATATGATCATCACTGTACCTCTAGTTGCAGAAAAAGAACAAATCAAATAATATAATGGAGCGCAACAAACAATCGCTTTTTTATAGTTGGAACTTTTGTAAATTTACAAGGTTATGCAAACAATTTTTACTTGATTTTAGCACAGTGAGTTCTTGAGTGTGTCATACAGTCTACTTTTATACAGTCACTGTCTTATATATATATATATATATATATATATATATATATATATATATATATATATATATATATATTAAGGGATTAGAACAATTTCCAAGCATTCATAAACTACATTTATATGCCAAATGAATGCTTTGACGATGATACGCACGACTTTTAGAAGGCGAATTATTAAAAGATACATCTGTCTTACGTTAAGATGATATTTTTATTTTTGGTGTCTTAAAAAAAACACCAAATATTTTTGCTGTTGTTTCCAAAATTATATAACAAAATTATTGTCCAAGACTATCTATGGTCTATCTCAATAAAAACAGCCTTTCCGAAACGATCGTACAGTTTATTGATTTTTTTGTTCTTCCTTATGAAACCAATTTTTAATTTTTATTTTTAATTATAAATTATCAATCGTCTCACTCGATATATATATATAAAAATGTATATATATATACATATATATGTGTGTGTGTGTGTGTGTGTGTGTTGTTTATGTGTTTGTGTTTTTGCGATCCGTTTTAAATGAATTCAATTATTTATACGAAAGTGCATTTTTACCTAAATGCGAGTTGGGATTAATTTTCCCTTTTACCAATTTGCTACCCCCAAATGTGGAGAGGCATATATAGTTTTTAGATATAATTTTTTAAATATAATAATTATCATATTTAAAAAAAACAATATATATATAAATATACATATTTATCTATATATATATGCATATATATACATATATATATATATATATATATATATATATATATATATATATATGTTCGATGCAGAACCTAACACAAACATTCCTGACGATGCGTAGATGCCTACACGAAAAGTTAAAAACTGCGGACACTTCGAAAAATTCTTGGACAATACATCCATATATACAAAAAAGATAGTACGGAAAACTGAAAAAAAGAAAAAAAAGTATTATTAAACAGAAGCTCTCGGTTGATTTTAACAATCCCTGTATGAATATATATATATATATATATATATATATATATATATATATATATATATTATATTATATTATATTATATTATATTATATTGTATTGTCTGGCTCCTTGCTCGGTCCGATGTGACTCTTTCTCTCTCTAAATTTCCCTTCTTCCATTAGCTGTCTCAGATCCTCAGGGTCACAATTGGTGTGATGTGCAATTTACTGGATGTACGTGGATCTAGGTCATCCTATGCTCGTGCGCCCGTGATTTAGAATCAGCAACAATACATTTCTCCCCAATTGCTCCTCTAGCAATGACCGGCAAATAGTAGGCGTCGCTCTTGTTGTAGTAGACGTGACAGGTAAGTTGCCATAAAACTGCTGCTTCGTGGAACGATATTGCCAAGTTATATGTAACATTACATTGTTTGTAACATACGGGTGTACGAGCTGTCTAGCTTTCTGTATTAAAATATATTTATTCGTAAGTATAGTTGTATAGGGATGCATCGTGTACAAAAGCAGACCACATAGCATTAGTTGCATTGATATTAACGTAAATAGAACAAAATAAACAAAAACACGGGCACACACACATATCATCATCATCATCATCATCATCATCATCATCATCATCATCATCATCATCATCACCTGTAACAGTCTGACATTTTATCAGAACTCATTTTGTTTCAAAATATCTCTCTATGTGTGTGTGTGTGTGTGTGTGTGTATGTGCCTGTATGTATGTGCATATCTGAAGAGAGAGAGAGAGACGGAAGTCGTGGATATATATATATATATATATATATATATATATATATATATGTGTGTGTGTGTGTGTGTGTGTGTGTGTGTGTGTGTGTGTGTGTGTATACGTTTTAGTTTTATTACCGTTTTATCTGTTCAGTTACATATGTTTCGGTTGCCGGACCATATTTACGATCCAGCAGCCTCGCCAGACTTTACAGAAATGGTTATTATTATTTGGAAGAACGATTTTAAAAGAAATACGAAAGAAAAAAAATACGAGAAAAAAAAAGAGAAAGAGGGGAAGAGAAAATAAGGGGGATTCGGAGATCAACAATAATTAAGTTTTAAAGTTGATTGTAGTGTGTGTGGGGGGGGTTAGTAAATTCAACTAGGCGTGGGTAAAGGTGTAGTGATATAGGGAGGGGGAAATAGGAAGAGTAAGTAAAAGAATACTAGAAAGAATTAATTTAATAATTAAAACAAAATATGAACTAAACCAATGGATTAACACCAATGACACTATAAAATGGTTCAATAATATACAAAACAAAAAGAAGGCCGCATTCATCCAGTTCGACATTGAAAGCTACTATCCTTCCATATCAAAATAACTGTTTGACGTGGTCTTAGACTTTGCCTCTCTACTCTCTGACCTACAACAACCTGAAATAGACATTATCAAAATATCTAGCAAAACAGTATTAATCAGCCAAAAAATCTAGAAAAACAGTATTAATCATTATTAAACCCAATGGACTAAGAAAAACCAACCCGGTTCATTTGACCTCTCAATGGACTCTCTAGATTCAGCAGAAACAACCGACCTAGTTGGTCTCTTCATTCTATACAATCTCACAAAACTATAGATAATAAAAACATAGGACTATATAGAGACGATGGTCTTATCGTAGTTGAAAACTCAAATAGTCCTAAATGTGAAAAATTAAGAAAACCTTAACTAAAGAAATGAACAAAATAGGTCTAAAACTAGACATTAAGTCTAAGGTAAAAACTGTTACCTTTCTCGATATAACTGTTAACCTCTCAAATAACTCATATGAACCTTACATTAAAGACAATACTTACCCACTCTATATACACCCAAAACATATTATTAAACATATCCCTACATCTATCGAAAAAAAGGCTTAGTACTAATTCCTCTAAACCTGAAATATTCCACAAACAAAAACCATTTTATGAAAATGCCTTAAAGGAAAGTGGCCACCCAAATACCATCTTTAATTACACTGAACTCAATTCCTCTAATACTTCAAACAAGAAAAATAGGGTCAGAAAAATAATTTGGTTACCCCTCCCCCTTCAACATAATGGTTAAAACGAAACTAGCCAAAAAATTCTTTCGACTAATAAACAACCATTTCCCACCCAATCACACACTACATAAAATATTTAATAAAAACACAGTTAAACTTAGCTACAGCTGTACTGATAACCTAGAAGAAATAATCAAGAAACACAATAGGAAAATACTTAACAAGGATAAAAACACAAATAACACTAGCGAAAATAATTGTAACTGCACAAACAAATCCTAATGCCCACTTAATCAACAATGCCTACAAACTGAAGTAATGTATAAAACCACAATTGCACCTATAGAAAACCCAAACGACAAAAAATACTATGTTGGCCTAGAAGGCATCTCTTTTAAATATAGATTTAGAGTACATAAATGTTCCTTCACACACCCCAACCGCCTCAACAAAACATCACTAACCTCCCAATATCTATGTCTCATCCAAAATAACCTTACAACAACCATTAAGTGGGATATCTTTAAAAAAATCTAATGTGTGTAAACCTTTAGACTCCACATGTCTCCTCTGCCCAAAAGAAAAACTTTTTTATTCAATTTTAAAGATAGAGACACATTATTAAATAGAAAAAAATGAAACCAGCATAAACTGCCGACATTACGAATCCCACTTCCTTAGCAATTACACACATTTCTGAAACATCCCTCAGACAACATCGTTTCGGATCCGCTGGATCATTTGCACACACTGCAGCTATCTACCAAACGCACCCAATTACTGTAACATCCACACAATCAAATCCTCTTACCCCATCCCCCCATATCCAATATTGCCTTACTTATCGCCATAAAGTCCCTCGAAATCCCACAAAATAACCTATACCTCCAACATTACGATTTTATACACCACAGGATCTCATCTGCCACACAAAGGTACCTAGCAATCTACGTCTATTACCCTTTCTAGCTAGATTTGCCCGCCCAGCCCCGGCATATCTCACACACAGATAACACAATATGATGTAGGAAACTATCGTAACTTGCAAATATGTGGGTGTGCACCTGCACATGTTGACATATATAGGCATACATTGAAATGTATATCCGCACAATGCCTTATGGGCATGAGTGTATATCTTAATACATAGAACATAAATTGATTTATAAGAGATTTTAAACCAAATACGCCAACTTTAGAACAGTAATTAAAATATTTAAAGTACTTAATCCCGACAGAATTACCTTAGACTTCTCCCCAAACTCTATAATTATACCCACCTAGAACCATTATCCCACCCGAACAAGACTCCATAAGCCATTATTGTCTAGAACCCACATTTCTCTTTTCTACCTGTTAGAAATATAGCCCAATATTATTCTGAATAATTTAATAATTTTCATCAAACTAACTCGCCTCTTTATTCATTAGACGTACTTCATTCCCTCCAAATACTCTGTCTCTTTAAGTATTCTACTTATCTTATATTTCTATATATTCCCAGATATACTCCCTCTCCCATACACCTACACCATACTCTCTCTCTTCTATATATATCCAACTACCTACCGTACACTTTCTTTTCATTCCCCCATTTACCCCCTGACTTTTTCACATTCATCTATGCATGAATCAAACTATCCCCCACTAACTTACTAATTACTACTAAATTCTCCACATATATGGGTGTACATTGATTAGAGTCTATATTGACATATGTATGTATATATGTGTCCATTTGTGTAGGTGTGCCTGAAATACTATATTCTTTAACGCACCTACGTACTCTCCTATCTATGTTGCAAGTACATGTGTCCTTATCTGTCTGTGTGGATGGATGTGCGGGTATAATGTGTATGTGTTTATGTGTATCTGTATACGTGTTTGTATATCTACGTGTATGAGTGTGTGTGCTCATGGGTCTTGTATATATGCATGGATATATTTCGTGTATCTATGCATATGTGCACATACAGACGTATGTGTACTTCTGGGTGTTGGTGTGTATATATATGTGTGTGTGTGTATGTACATACATGGGCCAACGTACGTATGCAGGTATATCTATATCTAGATACTATGCATTTATGTGTTTGTATGTACATATCTATCTATATTTGCAATACACCTGACACTGAAAATAAGGTTAGACATAACCATTGCCCAAAACACCAAATAAGGCGCCCACCCGCTATATATATATATATATATATATATATATATATATATATATATATATATATATATATATATATGAACTTAACGAAGCCACAAGGACCCCTAACTGACTAAAATTTAACCATCGCATTTATAATCTTTAACCTTTAAACGTTCAGCCCCTCCATATAGGTCAAGCCACATTTAAAATCTTAGACGTCCTACTAATCATATAACTATAAATATAGCTCAACCTAACCTTGACTATCCTAGTCTTACTAATAATACTTAGTACTTACATTTATATCCCCGATACATATAAATTTAACCAATATATATACAAAAACCATTTAAGGAAATAAAAGTTGATCTCGCAACTCATTCACACATTCACCGCGTTTAATTTATAATCATTATTCTTTCATCCCTTCCTTATATTATCTGTATCATGTTGATTTTTTAACTTATTTTATTTATATTTTTTTTCATTATATTTATTTTTATTTTTATCTTTATTTTTATTCTCTATTTCGAAATCTAAAATTTTATTTTATTTTATAATCTTTTAATCTTTTTTTTACAAGCCAATATAGCTTACCCCCTCCATAATCAGCAAGCAAACTTATACCGACCCCTAAATATTAAACCAGTAACATATATTGGATCATATTTTATCATGCGTCTACCTAAACTCCCATTACTTTATTTACTTAGTATAAGCAGACACATATCTGTGTATATGTGTATGTCTGTATATGTATGTATATATTTATGGATATGTAGGTTATTGTATAAGTGTATGAATGTATGAGTACATGTGTGTGTTTGTATGTATGTATATATGTATCAATAATCTACTGGAGATATATGTCTGTGCATATGTGTATGTAAGTATGTGTAAGTGTGCGCATATATATGGGTATGTGTGTATATATATAAGTGTGTATATATGTATGTATATATACGCGTGTCTATGTGTATACGTATATATGGGTGTGTGCATGTGTGTGCATATATTGGCATGTATGTTTCCGCGTACGTTCTGTATATTGTATGTACGTATGTGGTTGTATGCATATATGTTGATATACTTGTATATATACGTGTGTATTTGTGTGTGTATATATATATATATGTATATATACATGCATGTACGTGTTTATATGAGTATTATGTGTGCGTATGTGCGCGTGTATTGGCATAGGTATTCACTTTTAACTGCCTAAAACAATTCATTGTCGGATGTACGTCTGAACTTGCCGTGGCCACTGCGAGCGTGCTAAAAGGAAACCCTGTCAAACGCATATGACACGTTCACTAAACCTTTCTCTCTCCCTCTCTCTCCCTCTCAATTCATATACTCCAGTGTATAGCTAAACAGTTTTACTAAATACAGCCAAATATCAAATCCCAAAATTGAAATTCCTCCCTCTTCCTCTCCTTACCCTATATCATTAGACGTTCACCTATTTTATCTCCCCTTCTCTCCCCTCTCCCCTTCCCTATATCAGTACACCTTCACCCACGCCTAGCTGAATTTACTACCCCCACACACTCTAATCTAATGTATTTTAAACTTCAAAACTTAATTATTGTTGATCTCCGCCCCCCTTATTTTCTCTTCCCCTATTTCACTTTTTTTCTCTCGTATTTTTTTCTCTCGTGTCTCTTTTAAAATCGTTCTTCCAAATAATAATAGCCATTTCTGTAAGGTCTGACGAGGCTGCTGGATCGTAAATATGGTCCGGCAACCGAAACATATGTAACTGAACAGATAAAACGGTAATAAAAAATAAAACGCATATTTGCTATGCAGTAGTATTGAGCACTCTCTTCAGGTTTTACTAATTACCATTTTTACACTATATATATATATATATATATATGTATATATATATTTATATATATATAATAATAGAAATAAGTAAGCTGAATATCTGTGTATGTGTGTGTGTGTGTGTGTGTGTGTGTGTGTCTGGTCAGGAATAGGCTCCTATATGTTTTAAATTCCTATTTAAAAAAAAAAAAACTGATTACATATAATGAGAGAAGATGTATCGAGACTCGAGACACAGGAATGGGTATGTTTGATCTGGCAGAACAGTGGTTCATTAAAATTGTGGGGTCTGTGTTCGCGCCTGGTCCACAAAGTATGGAAATAAAAAAAATTAAAAATTAAAAAAAAAACGTTTACAAGTGTTTTTGATATAGATGTACATAAGAATAGTACAGCATAATCACGTTTACACACCGGTTCTCGTCAGATCACGGAAGTTAAGCAACGTTGAGCCTGGCTAGTACCAGATGGGTGACCATTTGAGAATTCTAGGCGCTAGGACTGAAGGAAGCCTTTACATAAGAATACTTTGATAAGTATGTTTTTACTTAAATAGGGATGGTATGATAAAATTGTGGGGTCTTCATTCGCGCCTGGCCTCCATAGAATGGAAATAGGCACAAACTTTAATAAAGCCGTCTCATATCTATCTGCGTAAGTATACTTTGATAATTATGTTTCAGTTTGAAGAAATATGGTATAATAAAAATTATGGGGTGTTCGTTCGCGCCTGACCCCCATAGAATGGAAATATGTCACAAATTTTAACAAGATTTTTTAATATAGACCCACAGAATATTGTGATAAGTGTTTCAGTGTTAACAGGTATGGTATAATAAATTATGGTGTTTATCTATTTTATTTTTACTTTCATTATATTTTACTTTGGTTTTGATACCCCCAAATTCAAAGCTATCTCATTACAACCCTTCCTTTTCATAAGCTATCATATTTTCATAAATCAGAGTCCATTTTCTATAGGCTGTTTTTGAACCTAGTCAACGACGGGTACTTTTGCTAGTATAATATAAAGCTGAACGTGTGTGTGTGTATGTGTGTGGTCATGAATAGGCTCCTATATGGTTGACTATTATAGAAAACTGATCACGTATAATGATAGAAGATGTATCGAGACACACGAATGGGTATGTTTGATATGGCATAATGATGATTCATTAAAATTGTAGGCTCTGCGTACGCGCCTGGCCCACAAAGTATGGAAATAAAAAATTAAAAAATTAAAAAAAAAAACCGTTTACAAGTGTTTTTGATATAGATGTACATAATACTACTTTGATAAATGTTTTAACTTAAACTCATACTTTCATAATCAGAGTCCATTTTCTGTAGGCTGTTTTTGAACCCAGTCAACGACGGGTACTTTTGCTAATATATATATATATATATATATATATATATATATATATATATATATATATATATATATATATATATATATACACATATATATATATATATATATATATATATATATATATATATTGATAGATAGATAGATAGATAGATAGATAAAAACTGACAGATATGCTAAGGTGTGGTAAAACTTCCCTGAAAAGAGAATTGTTTTCTAAGGAATGTTATCGAATTGTCGTGTAGAGGCAGTGAAATCGGCGGAAGTTACTTTGACTTATTTTGACTAAACTGGAGTCGGTTAAACGTTAAACAGAATGAATACGGTTCGTTAGTGGGTAGTACAGTGATAGAATGAACGAATAACGACGAAAAATGTCTATCCGTAACTAAAATTACCTTCCCTACTCCTCTGTACTAACTACAAATGAGTGAAGCAGTCTGAATAAACAAATAATGGGTTCAATTTAGCGTACCAGTACAGTTTTCCCTGAAAAGAATTGAGTCATCTGGATTACCGTTATCGGTTTATTTGTAAAGAAATAGATAAATTGATAGTCATCCGACATAATATTTATTACTGCTAATAATAGATTGTCAGATGACAATATATCCGATACTATTACTAATGCTCGGAGTTGTTTGGGGTCTGGATTCTGAATCACGGAGCCTAGGTACTCCTTATATATAGCTACTGGGTTGTGAAACGTCACAAAACGCTGAACAGCTAGTTATTTATAATGCTTATATATATATATATATATATATATATATATATATATATACATACTAGGGGCTAAATGGTAGAAGGTATAGGGAAAAGTATAATCAAAGAACAAAATATAAAAAGAGATCCTGGTTAACCGTTTTTCCTTAAATAATTTAAACAAAATGAATAAGATTAGAGAAAAAAAGTGTACATATTTATTTAACGTATTTTTAAAAGTGTATATATATAGACATTGAACAACCCAACGTTCCCATACACACACACATAGTTTCCTTCCCGATATGGGTAGGGTTCTAACACTGTTTCCTTTTCATTTACGTATCGTCTATGATCGTTTTCTTCTTCTGTATTTTTCCTTTTAATATGCTGAAGATGTCCTCTGTATATAAACGTTGATCATTTCATAAATTCATTCGGTTTTTCTTTTTGCAAAACAACATAACGTCAACCATCGCTGGCATTTTTATTTTATTTTTATGCAATACACTTTATGTAAAATTTCAAGTATTTCGACCAAAAATTGGTTGAGTAATTTGGTAGAGACCGCAGAGGTCACTTTTTAAACTTTAGCCCAAAATTTGACCCCTTAACATATTTTTGTGGCTTGAATCAAATTGAAACATTTGATCCATATCCAAGTAATCCCCCTTTAAAATTTCAAGTGTTTAGACCCGAATTGGAGGAGGAGTTAGGTAGAGTTTTCAAAGGTCAAATCGTTGTACCATGACCCTTTGACAGCCAAATTTCGGGCTAAAAACCGCTTTAAAAATATTCCCCAATCTATATATGTAAAATCTTGTGCATGTAGACTGAAAATTGACAGAGTAGTTTGGTAGGAAAATGACACACACAGACATACACACAAATAGACAATTTCACTTTTGTAGATATATGAATTTAATGTTTAATCTTGTCGGTTTTGGTAAACGAGTTTATCATTTATTTTTTTTTAGTTTAAAATATTTACGATGTTATCAGTTTGTTTTCTTCTTCTCTTTTTGTTTTACTGCATATCGACTTGTTTACGGTTATTTTATCTCGAATCAAGTTCTTTACATTTACACATAGTTACTCGCACTGTTTAGTTTGGCTTCTTTGTTTTACAGCATATCAACCAGTTTATTTTATGCCGAATCCAGAAATTTTAGTAAAAATCTACTTTACGTTCTTTACATCTCCAAAAATGTATTCACGGTTTTTGGTTTGGTCCGTCTTACGGCATATCAATCCTTTCAGTCTAACACCGGTCATTTTTGGTAAAACATTCAAACGCTTCAAGTTCCTCATATATTCAAACAATTTTTCGTAGTATATATTATTTTAATTAGAATTCATTATTGAGATGAGTATTATTTATATTATTTTATTTAGTGCGGACTATTATTCTCATCTTTATTAGTTGTTGTTTCACGACGTTTCGGCCAACTATTCCCGTGGCGCAGTTGATAGAGACGTTGAATGTTTACGGTTCCAGATGAGCATTGTCTCAAGATAGCGGTTTAAATCCTACCCAAAGCCGGCCAGAGGCTTACTTGGCCAAAACGTGGTGAGACGACAACAACTCCAGATGGCAGTGATTGTTGAGAATACAGTTAGGAGATTCGAAGTTCCGATCCGTCGCATTTACCACCTGACGAAGGCCAGAGGAATAGTTGGCCGAAACGTCGTGAAACAACAACTAATAAAGATGAGAATAATAGTCCGAAATAAATAAATTAATATTTGTTCGTAGTGTTTTTTTGTACCATTTCATACTTGGAGACATGTAAGCTAAACCTGTGTACTCTAAACTTTATAGGCCTTATTTTTAATAACTTTAGTAACTAAACGTTAATTATTCGGTAAGAAACCGTATCCTTTTCTTCGGTAGGCTAGGTTCCGCCCTTTCATCCAATGACCAGCTGTACAAACAAACATGTTCCCATTACTTGTCATGCTGCCTATAATAAGTATACTTTAATTCAGAAACATAAGTTCCGGAGATTACCTAATAAAAACATTATTTCTAATTAAAAAATAATAATTTCAACATGTAATATATTATAACCTTAATTTAACTAAAAGGATTACATTTAATGACTTTATTTTATTTTATTTTTTAATTTAGAAAACTAGAAGATATAATATTTCGTATGAAACGACTAAAAATATTCTAGATAGTCTACATCTACAACAGGTACTTACTATTTTCTAACATATACTGGCTTTCAATGTAGAAAAATTATGCATTTATTAAGTAGTGTGCATTTATCTGTGCGCATATGTTTTAAAGAGAGGGTAAAAATAATTTATTTGATGTAGTACTAACAATTGTTTTGGTATCTTTTCGTAGCTTAGTTTCGTTTCAACGATTTCAAGTAGTGTTTAGGAATAAGGTTGCAAAACGAATAGTTCTAATAAAACGTCACCAACGATGGAATGTTATAACTTTTGAAGGTTATAGGTTAAACGAAGGCATAGTATGGCTATACCTCGTTAGATGACATATATCTGTCGACACCTCGTGAAATAAAGGTCAAATTTACGAATTTGAAAATAACATCATATTCAGTAAAATGTGTTTATTCTATTTCCTCTTTTTTATAATCAGGTTAACAAATATCCAGGCCCGTATGCCACTCAAGGAAAGGTTTAATGTGGGTATTATAGTCATTGGGAGAGTAGTGTAGTAATCGTTTGTGGTGGAAATTTTGTATAATGGGTCGGTTCAATAAGAACTTGTTTACGTTGTACTTGAAGACGGCAAGTATAGCCCTACCAAACACTTAAGCAACGCTAATTAATTAAGACAACATTATAAGGTAAGGATCAATGGTAAATAGTGTAGTCTTGCGAAAAGAGCGGCTTGGTTCCAAACACTTCTTTGTGATGTGTTGTGACAAGAATGCACTTGAGTCGCTCTAGATTATCATTGGCCACTTCCCTTTTACCTTTCACTTCTTTCGTGTATATGTTGCACTTTTATGCTAACGAGTTTATCGTCAGCTGGCTAAGTATATATTTTTCTACTTAAAAAAGATAAGCGGGACAGGTAGAAATCTATGCTAAGGTAGTCGACGATAAACAATTTTATACATACAAGAAGACGGATTTATATTGAAATTTCCCAGCTGTGACAATCAGTCTATAGTAATTTTAAATACCTGTACAAAAATATCTGATTACTTAATGAAGGCTCCTCGTGTATATATATATATATATATATATATATATATATATATATATATATATATATATATATATATATATATATATATGTGTGTGTGTGTATATAATATTAAAGGTACTTGCAGCTTCTCTTTCAATCTTCGGATTTTAATCATGTCAAATCACACTTTATTTCCCTTGGACGGATTGATTGTTAAGGGCATAATAAATTCGCTGATTGATATAATAGTTAGTGATGGATTTTGTGCTACGAAACAGATACTATCAAGAATTGTAAATGTCAACTGAATTAAAGGAATAAATTATAAGGTTGTCAACATCATGACTTTTGGAATATGTTTTTTGTCATTTATTCCCTATATTGCTCTGTAATTACATTGAGCTCCCTAAATAAAGTTTGCTGTACATTATGAGAAAATATATTTCTACATATATATATATATATATATATATATATATATATATATATATATACACTTTAAGATAAAGAAACTATATGTTTACGATAATAACAAAGCTACTCTTTCGGCCGAATGATGACGTTTATCGGGTAACACATTCCATGTTTTTAGAGCCATGCTCTTAAAATAAGAGCGAAAAGTAGTTTTTAAGATCCTTCTCTAATTCATCTATCGTTTATAACCCACCACAGATTGTTCATGATCTCTCCTGTATATCCGACACTGACGGATAGTTTGTAAGTCTCTTTGACAATTTTGTTACACCTTGGCCAGAACTCTTCTCATCCTCCGTTCTCTCTCCACTAGAATTTTCCGACCACTCCGTTGTCTCAGTTAAGATGGAAACAAAAAGTAACACTTCCTCAGGTGTACCTCTTTATCGCACATAATATAAGTGTTTTATGGATATGGGGTAGATTCCAAAGACTGTCTTTTATAATATCATATTAAACTGAATGGTTGTCTGTCGGTATAAAACATTTCATATCCTCCAAGCAGTATGTTGCGAGTTTGTCTTTATTGTTATTTTCATGGCAAGTGCTCGACTAAGCTTTATTCTATGATCCCCCATCGCTAAAATTTCACAAGAAAAACCTGCCCATCAGAAAACGCTATCAATAATTTACCCCACCCTTTATCTGTGCCTAAACCTAAACGTAGATTCCCTGAATAAAGCTTCTTTCTTTGAACTATGGAATTGGCTTTTGTGTTCCTGCTGTCCAGCTGACTACAATATGGTTATCTTAAAGTCTAACGCAAACAAATTTTTGATGAGCTTTTCAATATAAGTTAACAAATTTACCGAATTTCCATTACTAACGATTACTTTATTATCCAATGGTCTACTGTACATTCTTTGACTCTTATGCTAGAGTGGCCTCTTGGCCTTGATAAGTAGTGATGCCTTTGTAAAAAAAAATAAATAAATTCGAGCTAAAACCTAAGAGTCAGCCGTGATTCATTCCGGAATGTTCCGCTGCTATTTCTCACGGAAACCACTTTTTCCATTGCTTTCAACAAAATGCATACATTGTGACTAAAGCCGCCTCTAGGATCGCTAGAAACCAGTATAAAAGAGTAATAAAGAATCCGAAATAGTCGTATACTTTGTCCGTCACGTCCAAAGCTTTGGGTCAGTGGCTTGGTGCCCACGAATTTTGGAGAATAACAAATATGGTCATGAACAAAGGCGTCTTATATACCAACGATCATCAACGAATCTGAGATAATCTCGTCAGCATCTTACTCCTTGCTTAAAACTTCCCCGCAAATTTTTCCTTATGCGATCACAGCCGCGTACTCCGCCCTCATTTTCATACTGTGAATGAAATAACGCTATGCGACATACAAATATCTGTGCGTGATGTTGCGAAGCTTATGATAAACCTTGATTTCAGTGAAACAACTGACGTAGACGACATTCTAATTATAGTGTTCAAAAAGCTTCAATCGGAACTAGCCGCCATACTTACAAAGCTGTTCAAATGCTGTCTTAAAGGTAAATGCCTTCCAACACCTTTGAACACCTCACCAGTCTACCCAGTATTTAACAATTTATGAGAGCCTCGATCTTCCTCTCATACAGACCAATTATAGTCCTGTGCGACATGAGTAAGTTGCTGAAACCTCTGTTAAATAGAGAAGTGATAAACCACCTCAGCATAAAATAACCTATCCAAAAATGATTTTTGATCGTAAACTTTTAAACAACAAAATAAATTTTCTTTATACACACATGTGTAAGGTGTTAAATACATAATACAAGCGTGTTCATACCTGTTGGTAATTTATACGCTTTTCGTCTTTTTTCATCGTTGCTGTTTCTCTATATTGCGTTTCATATGTTAACAAGGAGGAATAAAACTCTTCTCATAAGGAAAGTAACGCGAAACGACTGCCGAAAGTTTTCTTGTACGGATTTATTTGGAAAAATAAACATTTTATCTATCTTGCCTTTTTAACTTGACGAAATGAGTGATGCAGGCGGACAGCTATCGAAGTAACATTAACCTTAGATTACAGGTTCCCTACATCATTGGTGACCCATTCACCCGACTTCCCCGAAAGACTGATGTGAAGATATAAGTTTTTTTTCCGCGTGTAAATTTTCGTCATTCTTAATTGTGTTTGTGTCCGATCTACAGCGCTTAACATCTTCTCTCTGCCCCAACTTCATATTCACGTTCAGCCCTGACAACGATTCAGTTTTATAGATTTGGTCTATCATACAGTAATGCGGATTTAGAAAACAAATCGCACTCGCTTAGAAATCACCGACATATAGTCTCTAATGTGTAACATTAGAAACTATTTTAACAGGGCCTACCTCTTAGATACATGGTTGCATGAATATAATGGCAACAACGATTTAAGCGCATGATCTTAAAATCGATCAAAATAAGAATATCATTTCTGGATACATGTTTTGTTTTACTCAGAGCAGATTCTATGTAACCGTTTCTACCAATCTGAATCAATAATGATCTGGATGCAAATATGATATAACACATCGCTTTCTAAATGATCTAAAATAGGGTTTCGCCAATGGATTTTGAAAATAAATTTTTGTTAACTCGTGGACCAAATTTTAACGCGCTACACTATTTTGCATAAATGTAACTTTATACTCATGAAATCGCTTCCAATAGGGAGGTTCACTACCACATGCTTATTCATTTACTAATCAGAAATGATTTCATTTGATCCATAAATACGAGAATTCTATGAGAAAATTCAAAAGCAAAAGCTGAAAAAATGTATGCATATTCTGCAGACGACTACAATAACATCAGTCCCGTCGATTTCAAATCAAACACACACACAGACATACACACACACATACACACATATACATATATATATATATATATATATATATATATATATATATATATATATATATATATATATATATACATGGATGCCTTACTAAATTAATAATATACTTTCGTGATTTGGTATTAATTTCGAAACAAACTAACTTTTACATATGTTTCTGATTTTTTAATTGTAAATTTTCTTACATCCGTCGATTTTATACATTAAAATGTTTGGAGTTCTTCCAGCATTGACGTTAGTTTGATTTTTTCAGTTTGATTATTTTTATGTGAAACCATTTTAAATCTCTGATTATCTCATTGCCAATTTCATAATGTGTGTTCATTTTTATTTACTGAATAAGGCAGAGTTTAAGTAAGCAGCCGGGATTATCAATTTATTTTCCTTCGGATTAAAACTCTGTAAAAAGTATTTTTATCGAAATTGATATTTAAGCATAGAATTGTATTACTATCTTGAATTAAACACACACACATGTATATATATATATATATATATATATATATGTATTAATATATATATATATATGTATATACATATGTATGATTTAGCCATTCGAATCTCGCTAGATTCAGCCACTCTGATGAATCGTAGACGACAAAACACGTGTAAGTGGATAATTATATTTTTTTAAATATTATATATATGCCGCTCCCTATATGGGGGTACCAAATTGGTTTAAGGGAAAATTATTCCCAATTCGCATTTAGGTAAAAATGCACTTTCGTAAATTACTGAATTAATTCAAAACGTATCGCAAAAACAAAAACAAATAACATCTCCCCCTCTCTCTCTCTCCCTCCCTCCCTCTCTCTCTCTCTCTCTCTCTCTCTCTCTATATATATATATATATATATATATAAAAATGAACATTCTTGTTAGACATTTCATTTATTATCTATTAAATATTATGCTTCATGTTTTGCATTTAGAAATTGTTTATGCTATAGACTTGCAAACAGGTAATAATCAATACAGAAAAAAACGGTATAGTTAACAATAAGTATATGAGATGAATTATGTTACAGAAGTACGCGTCATGATTCTGTACCCAGTAATGCGTTAGATGTAAGTATAATTATTAGGGCTAGGGCAACCGCATATTCCTTTGATTATTTTTACTCTATTGTATATATCCAACACAGACACATTCAATGAACCGAGAACCATATCACTCTACATAAAACATATTAGATATCAATGGATATATACCTGTGAATCAAAACAAGGAAAAAATATGCTGTTTTCATAGCCCTAATTATTAGAGACTCTAAGCCCATTATCCCTACTATAGGTGTATCAACTAACCTCATGAAATCATATTAGTGGAAGCGAACTGAACTACATAAAGCTGTATATATATATATATATATATATATATATATATATATATATATATATATATATATATATATATACTCGGGTTTTTGTTATTCAAAAGTAATAAACTAAGAATTCAACGAGGTTGTTAGATAGTGATCAATAAAAAGAGCTAATAATACTTATTTATTGTTAAATAAACATGTTTACATCCCGCTGCTACAAACAGCCATTTGTTTCAATCAAACAACAGATAATACAATAAATAATAAGATTATTCATTGAACATTTGAATAGTCAAGTCGCTGCCTGATGATATCTGTTGTTTGATTGAAACAAATTGCTGTTTGTAGCAGCGGGATGTAAACATGTTTATTTAACAATAAATAAGTATTATATATATATATATATATATATACATATATATATATATATATATATATATATATATATGCTTCATTTAACCACATCAATATATTGCTTCATTTAACCACATCAATATATGAAGATATAATTTTATGCGTAAATTGATTAGTATTTACTTCAACAGTGCTCAATAAATGCGTAGAGCTGTGTAGTATGTTATGAAAATATATACGGTAATTAAGCTACACAGAATATTCCGCATTTCATTCTCCTGAGAATTCGTCAGGCTTATGACGAATTCTCACGAGAATGAAACACGGAATATTATGTGTAGCTTAAATGCCGTATGCATTTTCATAACTATATATATATATATATATATATGTGTGTGTGTGTGTGTGTTTGTATTTACAAGCAAATTGATATCTATATAAGTGTGTGCGTATATATATTTTAACAAGCAAATTTATACATATATTCAACGAGATATGTCCGCAAATCGAGTCCCTGTTCGTAATAGGAAACAACTTGAGCAACAACTTTGATGTATGTTCCCTTCCGATGTCATAAATAAGAAAGGCAATATCCGGCCAGAAAAAAAAAGAAAAATAAACGCAATGAAAAAGTCATAAGAAGCATCATTGCCAAGTTAAGACGATTTATAAAGGTGTCTTTATTCCCCGCCGACTGAATGTCTTGGCATTGAAAACTGCATTAATGAAATACTATCAGAAATTCACAACCATTTACAAGAAAAAAGTGCAAACACATACGTCTACATGCCGATGCACATTAATCTCCACCCGTATGCGTTAACCTGTGTGTATAATACAACACTGGTTGTTAGATCGTGGTTTAGGGGCTTAATAGACATTAAAACCATTATCTAACGGCCATTACTATCAGGCTGTATATCAATAACCAATCGGAAACTTCATGAATAAAGTTGTTTTTCCTATATGTGAAACAAAATACCATGAATTTGTTATCTGACTGCCTAAAACATTATCATCTTTGAGTCTAATATAGACAAATTCTTGTTGATCTGTCGAAGAATCATTTCTTTAGAAATATTCCGTTCACTAACCCACTGATTCAAAGTCTATCGTTGTGGTGTTAGTATTTCAAGTTAAAATTGCTTAGAAACTTATGCTCGAGTGGCCGCCAGATGTTGATAGGTTGTAGTTTATTTATAAAACAAAAGAACACATAATAATGGATAGTTAATTGATCGAAATCGTCGTCGTCCGCTAATGTTGTTCCTATTCACTCCCAAACATAATCACATTGCAGGAAACATATATCATTCCGTCTGAAACAATATTGAAAAAATTGTGGATATGCCTCATATAATTTTTAACTTTTATGTAAATCCATACGCGGACAGCTGCTATTTATATCACAGATGTATTATTGCTTTTCAGTTGATTTGTATTTTTTTTCGCTTACTTTTTAAATGGTTTCTGATAGGTTTTGTTTTTCAGCATTGTTCGAGAAAGATTAATATGGCTTAATAAGTACAAAAAAAGTGGATATTAAAGTTCTTAATTCTTTAGATTAGGGCTGATTTTTCATGCGGCTTGTACTGTTCGGGCTATTGTTTTCATTTTGAGTGTTATTTGTGCACGTTCCGGTCGGATTGGCCTTCTAGTGTCCCCAGGCATGTTGGTTGTTATTTGGAAAAGAAAAGAGAAAGCCCATGGCACCGTAGATATTTTCGTATTCTTTGGTTTAGTTTCTGTCTTATTGTTATTGTTTCGTATTTACGAATAAATTGGTTGATAAAATGGAGGCAAAGGAGATAATTCTCTGTATTTATTAATGATCGACAGTGGAGTATTTCCCGTTCATTTCCTTTCATCAATACAAGCAATATAAAGCAGTTGATATTTCTTTTATATAAATTACTGTCTTGCATGCTGGTATTAAAAAACATCTAAAACGGTTTGATATATATTTCGCTATAATTTTGGATGTCTATGTGCCTAATGCAAGGCATAACTTTCGTGGACAGATCTTATGAGCGGAGACTTTCTCTTTGTCGAAAACGTTCAAATTGAACTGCTTTCCTGCTGACTATAAATCGAATGCTAACAAATCCCGGTCACAAACTGCCTCGTATCATTGATAGAATTCATAGCCTTCAGCGGTGTTAGTACTCACCATTGTCTTGCTTCTTTTTAATTTGAAAATCATTAACACTTATTTTTGAACTTTTCTTTGCGTTTTTAACAGCTGACCCAACTACTTAAAAAAACAACAACAAAAAGAACACCGTTTTACTTATATATATATATATATATATATATATATATATATATATATATATATATATATATATATATATATCATGTTACTTCTAATGCAAAGCGGCCGGTTTATTATATTTCCGGTCTTGGCCAAACCTACTATATTACACCATTTTTTCATGCTATGCTATACACCTTAAATCATAAAGGCCAGCACATCGCTCATTCGTTTGCGATTCTGGTTCATGGCTTAAAAAAAAAAACTTACAGGATTGAAACGCCGTAAATAAATGAAAGAAAAGGACTGTATCTCTTGTTATTACGCTCTGAGAAAACTGAATAAAATATTCAGGAAACAGCATAGCGAGCTTCTAATTAAAAATGACTTAATAATTATGCGGACTGGAATAAGAGGTAAATTTTGAACTACTAAAAAACAGAGTGGTGAAGTAGATATTCATATCATAAGCAGCGTAGTGTCATGATTTCAACGCGATGTCTTCGGACATCAATTACTGATGTAGATTGTACCTTCAGCTGTATTTTGTCTCATAGTATTTATAGATAGGATATGATATCAGTTCACCTTAAACCTATTCTGACCAAGAAGCCCTCACAATTTCAGAAAAGCAGTCGAGGAATACGGGTCGACACTGCGAAGTGGTTCTTCCTGATGGTTGTCCAGGACAAGATCTATAGCCTAACTGCAAAACTGCAAAACACACAAAAAATTGTGTCATTCCAAACCCCGGAATCAAAATACATTTGATTAGAATATAAATGGCTGCCGCGAAACGCGAGATTTCGTGAAATAAACACGTACATAAAATAAATAAAAGCAATTTCATTAACCCATGAGAAAATTATAGGACTTCATTAAAAAATATTCTTTGAGAAAATTATAGGACTTCATTAAAAAAATATTCTTTGAGAAAATTATAGGACTTTATTTAAAAATATTCTTTGAACAAATTATAGGACTTCATTTAAAAATATTCTTTGAGAAAATTTCTCATCCGGCCACTGATATATATTTTAATACTACTGTCAATCTTCATTTTGCATTATTAAAAAATAGATATTAAAAGAATAACTATTTTCCTTCGATACACAATAAAACATCAATATAAAAATATCCAGCAAAAAAAAGCACAATACTTCATAACCAATTTCGCTTATGACAAAGTTATATTTTTGTCATATTAAAAATGGATTATCGCTTTTTCAGACGCGGGTCGCTTTCTACTTCATATTTTCTTCCGTTTTAGACAAAAATACGATCGATTATTGAGCGCCGTTTTATTGTCCGTCGTATTTTTATCACAATTTATTTATTTATTCGCATTTTTTTTTTGGCAGATGGAGAATTTTAGAATTCATTGCTGAAATTCTCCTCCATTTGTGATTCATGTGTTGATTTGTTTTCGTTTGTGTTTTAATGAAGGCGTCCATTTGAAACATTTTAGTAGTTTCACAGAATGTTAGGGAATAGAGTTTTGCATATGTATTTTTTTTTTTTTACTATTGTTTGCATCTCATCACGTTTCGATTAATTCAACCAAAGACTTTCTTCCGCTGCGTTTTCTAAAACTCGATAATATATATGTCAAATTCTGCATTTGGTAGAGAATTTCACACTTTTTGTTAAATTTACGAATGCAAAAAAGAAAATGATATTATTTCAGTATTTTGAAAAGGGTATATATAGTTAGTTGGTTCTGTTTAAATGTCTATCAACATCTAAACGGCCAGATAAGGGCCCCCCAACCTATTTTAAAACTTATTTGATTTAAAAATAATATATAGTGAGTGTCACAATTATTTCCGTTCATATTTCTTGTTGTTTTCAAAGAAGTATTCGTTTAAATTTTTAATCGCTTCCTTTCAATCCTTCAATTGCATTCAAATTGGTGTTTCTTCGAATTTTATTTCTTTTATGTAATTGGAAATTTCTTTCAAATGATCTATCTTTAAGTACGTTTTTATCCCATTAAATAATTCCCCGATGCTTGTAACTTTGAAGTATCTGTTTCGGATACTATTTGCACTTCTGACATTTCGTTTATATGTTTCACCGTTATCTGCTCGTTGCATGGTAAGCACTTTGGCTTTTGTGCAGCTTCAAGCAAGAATAAGCATGTTATCTTGTAGTGTCCTGTTCTGATCATATTCATAAACATTTTTTTACTTCCCCCTTTTACTTTTTTATTTTTTTTACAAGGTGGTCACCACTTATCAAGGCCCGGAAGTCACTCGGAGATAAGAGTTATTGCGTGTGCAGTACGTTAATGTTGAGATTTGATAAAGTGTCTTACTTAAGGGGGCGGTTCATCAGGAACTTGTTTATGTTGGACTTGAAGATATCCAAGTTGTAGTCAGGTGGGAAACAGGTAAACGGAAAAGATGTTCAACAGGCGTGCACTTCTAAGAAAGAACCTTTGTTCATGAAATCTGCGTTTTGGATTTGGCACAGATAAAGAGTGGGGGAAATTTTTGACAGTGGTTTCAGTTAGACGAGTGTTTTTCGTGAATATTGGCGAGGGAGACTAGGGATTGGAGCTCAGATGAGCACTTGCCATGGAAATAACAATAAAACAAAGACAGGCTCGCAGCGTCTCTCCTGTGGGAGAGAGGTTGCAAGGAAGAGAAAAGGGCATCCCGCACCAAGCCTATTTTGTACTCTGTGAAGGCAGGATAGGCTGTTTTTAGCAGCTCCTGCCAAGATTCCTTTTATTATTGTTCTATTTGTTTGTTTTAGCTTATACTTTGGTGTTCATATAGTTTATTTTGAGGGCGTGTATTCCCTGGACCTGGCACTTGCTTCAGGCGTATTTCCTCATTCTTCCTTTTAGATGTATGGATATGGTTTTAATTCTTATTATGTTTCTGCTTGTAGCTTCCTTGGCTAATCTACCAAGCTTTTCATTGACCAGCATACAAATATGACTTAGTATATGCGCTAGAACAATTGTTTTTTTTTTTGTTTTTTTTTACTCGCCTTGGTTTCTTCGTTCATTATATCCAGGGACGTGCAGATGGAGATGCAAAGAGTGTGCAAACACTTGTCCTCTTTTACTACTGTTTTAAAAGTGCCCTTTTCAGATGAATACATAATAGTCTTCTGTCCCACAATTATTATAATTTTACCTTTTTCTCAGTTGAACACCCGCCCTTGAAAGACCTAAAACTATATACGATGGTGAGGCGCAAGCTTGCGGGTCTTGTGGAGTGTGGAGCCACCCTTTAATTGCCATTGCTCCAAGGACCAATCTGACCCGGAGTGGTAGTACCTGTTAGGGTCCCAGCTATGGGTTAAATAGAATCTGACTTTAAAAAAATATACTCCATTAAAAATCGTTTATCAAAATAACTAGATTCGGCATTAAATAACCTGAAAAAGGTTGATATGTCGTAAAACAAAAACAACCAACCAACCAACCGCCTTTGAAAATTTCTCTGCACGTCACTGAATATTTTTATTATTTATAGGTGTTTAACTCTTCCCCTTTCAGGGCTAGAATAGTCGACAAAGAGTCAGTATATATAATGAAATTTATTCCATTCTCGTTGCTTTTTTAAAATCAATTCAAATGCCCTGTGAATGCCCACTACTTCAGCTGTGTATATCAACGCGTTCTTTGATTGTTTTATTTGCGAATGGTTTTCTCCATCTGTATGTGCTGTACGTTTTACTTTTGTCACGTTGGAACTGTCCATATAAACTTTCGTTTTATAGTATCTTTTCCGGCGTTCTTCAAATTTGTTTCTGCTTACAAAGTTGCTCGTGTTTTTAACTTAGTAGGTATTTTTTTAATGCGTGACTTAATCTGCGCCCATAATGGTCTGTTATTTACATCGTGTTTAAATTTACAGAGTGTTTATTAATTTTAGTAATTGTTTCTTTAATTTTGAGTCCAACATAGGGTATCTTTTTATTTGCCGGTATACGAGTGTAGGAATTGTAGATAAAAGGTTTCCTATGTTGGATTGTTTGGATTGCTTTGCAAATTGATTGCATATTGTAAGGTCAATTATCCTATCTTTAGTGTAGAGGGATTATATGTGAAAAGGCTGGAAAACTTATTATTATTATTATTATTATTATTATTATTATTATTATTATTACTGTTACTATTATTATTATTATTATTATTATTATTATTATTATTATTATTATCATTAATGATCTTATTAAGTGGGGAAGCATTTTGGCAGATAATGTAGTATACAATGATAATACATTTCTGTGCAATTGTTTAAGAAGATAGTCTTTTCAGAGCATATAATTAAACATGGGCGTTATATCGGGAATGTTTTATGTATAAATCTAGTGAAAATAAATTAAGTCAACATTTTCATATTAATCAAAAATAAGAAAACATTAAAAAGTATTTTAAAATACATTAAAGCAATAACATTAAACGATGAATAAAAACTAATATCCAGAAGTTGAGCGAAATAACCATCAATATATATCAAAGCCTCTTAAAATATAGCAAGGTTTTGATGAAAACAACCAAAAACAACTTGTTCTCTATTTTACTATCAACTGTAATCTCAAGTGATTAATTTCTTCTCCTGTGGAAAGAACATGGTTGTACATGAGATTTTATTAAAAAAGGTAATATTGTCAAACGCTATCTGGTCGGACAGTGAGTGATCAATCTATATAATTTTTTATGCGAAACTGATCCCCCTAACACAAAATAAGTACAAATATTTTGTTATCGTTATTTATTATTAAAATCTTTTAAGGATGATCACATATACTTACCTAAAATGTAAATCGTTAATTACGTATTGCGTTGCTTGGATAAAATACAGTCGATGATCGCATATTTAAAACATATAAAAGTCTACACTAAAAACAATTAATGTTATACGGAGGGAAATGATAACACATACATAGAAAAGAGAATTTCTTATGAATAAAAGAATTACCACTTAGCAATTGCAATATTAACTCATTTATATATATATATATATATATATATATATATATATATATATATATATATATATATAATAGCAATCGGTGCCCGGCGTTGCCCAGGTGTTTTGAAGTGTATGCTGAGGAAAAAAAACGGTCAATTTTTTTAAACTTTGACCCCTATTATGACCTCTTAACATTTATTGTTCAGGGATCAAGTAAAGTTAATAAGTTAGATCCATGTCCAAGGAATCTATATATAAAATATCACGTGTTCAGACCTTAAATTGTAGGAGAAGTTTGGTAGAGTTCTCAAAGGTCTAATTGTTGAATATTGACCACTTAATCGCCAAATTACTGTCGAAAACCTATCACATCGATTTTCCCAAATCTCAGTACCCTGTATATCAAATTTCGAATCTGTAGGCTTAAAATTGACAGAGTTTTAGCGTAGGGAAATGCACACAGACGCACAGACACACACATACACACACAGACACTATCACTTATACATATATATAAACATAAACATCATATATATAAGGATAATAGTACGCCATATATATATAACAAAAGACCATTATTTACTGAAGTGAAAGGAAAACCCGGGGGAACTTTACTCAAAAATGAATCTATATTTTGTTGTGTGTAATGATAGTCTGTTGCTTATACAGTTTAGTGACGACATTAAAAAATGGAAATATTGAAAAAAAAAAATTTATTGCACGTAACTGTTATAGACTGAAGTTCTCCGAAAAAAAAATTCACTTCATTTGATCAAGTAGTTTTTTTTTACAGCGAAAAACAATGATTTATCACGGCTACGTCAACGTGGCCATTTTGGAAATGTTATTGCAGACCCAGGAATTCCCCAAGGGCAGGTAACTGCCGTACATAGCAGAATACCTCCATTTTAGGCCAATCTAGCCCTTTTTTCCCCCATCAGAATGAGATTTTTTTTTTTTTTTTTTGCGAAGACAGATGCCATTTTTGGGGTGTTTTTTTTTTTAATTTGTAACAGAAGTAAATAAACGAAGTTTCGAAGTTATCCATGCGTGTCCAACTGAGCATGTTTCGAAAATAATCTCGTATAAAAATTCTTCAATTCTTTGCATTCTTCAATTTCTTTGCATATTCAATAGTATTCTTATTTAAAAAAAAAAACGCAAAAAAATTGCAGATTTACAAAAAAAAACGAAAAAAAAACGTAAAAAAATTGCAGATGTGTTGTGCGCATCTCAATACGGCGAGAAAAAAAAAGGCTAGATTGCGAAATTTGGCCTAAAATGGAGGTATTCTGCTAGGTACATTTCCAAAATTGCCACGTTGACGTCGTCGTGATAAATAATTGTTTTTCGCTGTAAGAACAAAACTACTTGATCAAATAAAGTGAAATTTTTTTTCGGAGAACTTCAGTCTATAACAGTTACGTACAATAAATTTTTTTTTCAATATTATCATTTTTTAATGTCGTCACTAAACTGTATAAGTATCGATAGTCTTATCAACACCCCTTTTTTCTATTTATTTAAAAAGAAAATACAACTTTATACAAATTCCCTATTAGTTTTTTTTTCGGTTCTCTTATACGATGATCATCTTTATTTAACTATTACGTGTAATTATATTCATACAGATATTCTATATGATTTATATTTGCGTAATATTTGCGTAGAAATGAAGAAAATCAAATTTACTGTGTATTTATCGTGTTGCCATAACAACGTGACGTAGCCAAGGACGGTAGTGGACGTGAGTGTGTGTGCGTGTGTGCGCGTGTTTTCGTGCTGTATTGTTTCGTATCTTATCAACTTCTTCGAATCTATGTGTACAGTAATACAAACCCGTTTTTCGAGCTGAATAAATGTGTTACATTAAATAAAAACACGAAAAATATATCCAGTTTGGTAGAAAAGTAACTTATCTTGCCTTTGATAACATTTATTTGTTATATATTTGTTTTTTGACAACTTTTTCGAATCTATGTGTACAATAATACAAACCCGAAATGAAAAGACCACGAGGGAACGCGCGTTTTACATAAAAATAAGTATTTTAAAATTTTATCTTTCTAGCTTTAAAAAAAGTTTAAAAATTTTATCAGCCGGCATAATTTATTTTTAAATATTGAAAAATTTCAGGAAAATTAATTTTTGCTAGATTTTCAAAACATTGTTTTCGTGTTGTGTACGTGTCTGCGGTAGCACCAGAATGGCGGCCGTGGATGTCGTAGGTTGGATTGTAAGATTGTGTTAGATTCATATTTTTTTAATTTGTAAATAACAAGTTAGAAAAAAATTAAACCCTTCCAAGATGGACAATAAATAAAGCCATAATATTTTATGGTAAAGTTAAGAGCCTACGAACCATAGGTTTTTAGGAGATGTGATTATTGGATTAACCAATCAGAAATCGTCTGTGGCACACACATCTCTGTTTATATATATATATATATATATATATATATATATATATATATATAGTCTTATTTGTAGTATTCCGAATGTTACTGGGTTTATATAATTCAGTAATCGTTCATATACCAATACATTTTAAGCCCAAGAGAGATGACTTAATATGTAAGCTACAAAATTATCATATTCTATAATTGAGCATTCATATATTGTTTCAATAAATAACATTTTCTCAAAAGCAGTCTTTTGTCAGACTTATTAAATAAACTCACTTTATATATACAGCGGTATCTCCCTTTCTACTTCTAAAATATCCAATAATCCTAAACCTTAATAGGAAAGAACGAAATAAATAAAAAAAATAAATGAAAAATAGATTGAGATCCTTAATTGTAAAATGAAGAAGGAAAATGAACTAAGTATAAAGTAATGTTAAACTTTCTTTCCTTATTGAAAAGGCTTTAAACAAAACCTTTTTTTCAAATCACATAAATAGGTTAGCCTATATTTTTGTAAATAAACAAAGCAAGGTCCAGATACGAAACTAACATAGAATCACAACCATTTAAACCGGATATAAAAAAACATAAATCAGTGAATCTATAATGCCCTTAACTCATCAACAGAACAGCAAAAATAAATCCGTCAAAAGCAAATGAAGTGTGATTTGACTTGATTAAAACTCGAAAATTGGAAGAGAAGCTGCATACACATTTGGTATGTTTCCATTACGTCATTTTGAATTTTATTTAACAAAATCGCTAAACTCAACTATTCGTAATAAGCATCTACATTAATTTATAGATCTTCTACCAAACTGTTTTATTAAATAATTAGTAAAATTATTAATTCTAATTTGTGCATATGAAAATAACATCAATAAATTATAAATTATTATTCATGTTTGCGTATACGAAACTAAAGTAAACTACAAAAAAACGATTGATCTTTAGGGTTATAATAAATAATCAATTGATTTAAATTGAAAAAACATACAAAATTAAATTCTGTTCGCTATTATCATCAAGCTAATTATTATTCTAGTTATATTTCTTAGAATCATTCAATTCAAAACCTATAATTACGTTAGGTTAAGTTAAAAAATTTGCTGAAAACTCCTTTGTATATCGTAATTGTAAATAGTTAAAATTAATTTAATTTAAAGTGATATAGAGTTACCTCCCCTTAATCAAATCTAACGATATATTAAATTTTCTTATATTTATTTTTTAACTTTTATCGTATAAACATTCCTAACCCATAGTCATATATATTCAACTAATAGGTAATTTTAATATAGTTCTAACGTCTTTCACTTAATACTATTAAAAAATTAAATCTATTTTTATTATAAATTAATTCACTAATCCGTCCAATATAAAATGTTAGTATTTCAATCGCTAGTCATAAGTTATTAAGTTGTACTTTACCTCTGCTTACGTTGAATTGTAAATTAATTGGTTACTTATATTTACCTTAATTTTAATTAATTTATTTATATATTTTTTTATATTTTTTATTACCAATATCATAACCATCATTATTATTTATGTTGAAAGTAATATTTTATTTTGTACATTTCACATACTTTAATCAGTTCAACACTCGCCAATCTAGTATAATAAACATTTTACGAACGTGTTACTTATTTAAGTATAATTTTAGTTTAACATTGTATATATCCAAATTTTCTAATAATTAGGTTTCAGAGTTTCCTAATCTTATAACATGTTATTTCAGTTATAATTAAATGAATTTATATTTAAGTGAAAACTAATTCTAATTTTTAGTTAAGTTTATTAAGAGTTATACGTATTGTTTAGACCATGTCCAACAATTTTTCTTATACTTTAACCACCCTATCCTATGTACTTTAATTCATTTTGATTTTTATTTTACTTAATTCCCCCCCTTAAATTTAACTAATAATTTCGAAATGAATTTATAGACGTTAAGTTAATGAGTATATACATTAAAATAAATAGTTTACCTTAATAGATGTTCAATAGATATATCTACTTATAACTATAAGATTGATTTTTACATTCATTCTAAAAATTAAACCATTTCATTTATACATTTGGAAAAACTTATCAATCAAATTATAATCACTTGCTACATCATATACATTTCATTTTTAAGGCAATATTCGGAATCTGATTATTATAATTACATTTGTAATATTATGATTATTACCAGTTTTTTTCCGACCAATAAACTACCTTACTTAGTAAACTTAACTTTAACTTTTATAAACACCACTATCAAACTAGAAGTGATACTATCATTATCCATTATATCCTATATTATTATCCTATAATAATTTAAAAGTTAATTTTTCCTATATTATTATCCTATAATAATTTAAAAGTTAATTTTTCCTCCACTCCTGTATAATATAGATGTACGCTATTTTATATCACTTTATAGTTAAATACTATATTATGTGTAATATATTAACATACTTACCTTCATTGTTCATATTAAATATTAATTTAGATATATTTTGCCATCCTATATCCTATCATTATCTAGATTCATTAGGCTTATTTAATTAGTTTATAAAGTCTTATTTATTCGGTTTATTTTCATTAGCTAATTATATTTTTATAAATTATTTATGGAGAAAATACTTTAATTTTCCTATTATGGTAGTTTCATATATTCTTTCTTGTAATCTATTTTCTTAAACATGTTTTATTCAAGCCTATTGGTTACTTATTACATCTAATTAAACCAATTATAAATTACTATTATAGAATCTAATACTATTTATATATCCTGTCATTATATTTGGACATTATACCAAATATTACAATATAAAAATCCATACCCTTTCCTTTTATTTACTGTTAAAATTATCATTGAATAATTGTTATATTTAATTAAGATTTAATTGTGTATCTAGATTTTATTATTACTATATTTTTATTATTTTCATTTTTAATCTCAATCTTTATTATTTATATATAAATCTCAATAAATTAAGGTTAATTGTACTTGCTAAGTACGTTAATTGAATTTCAATATAATGATTTTACAAATCAATCAGGTTTTAGTTGAGATAATGTATGCTTTGATTTATGTAAACAATTTTGAATTACTTCTTGGCGTTTGTTAAGAAGGTTTTCTTTAGATCTTATTATATAATACGATTCGAGATTGCAAAGGTTACATCGGCCCGACTTGTTTGGTGAGTATTTACTTGCACTACCCAATATCAACCATTTCAATTTGTATTTAATTTTGTTTTTCCCTAATCCAATTATGATGTTATATATATATATATATATATATATATATACATATATATATATATATATATATATATAGATAGATAAAGAGAGAGAAAGAGGTGTTACTTGTTTTTATTTCGCGATAGTTTTTTTAAAATAAATTCAGTTATATATACGAAAGTACATTTTTACCTAAATGCGAGTTGGAAATAATTTTCCCTTTAACCAATTTTGGTACCCCCCAATGCGGAGCAGCATATGTAGTATTTTTAAAATATAATTATTCTAGTACACATGTTTCGTCGTGTACGACTCATCAGCCACTCTGATGAGTTAAAGACGACGAAACACGTGTCAGTGGATAATTTTATATATATATATATATATATATATATATATATATATATATATATATATATATATATATGACATTTTGTGTGTGTGTTCGTTCTCTATAGACTCCGAGATATAGAGCCGGTTTTTAAGAAATTATATACAACTGTACTTTATGTGCCTGCCAGTGTTTTTAGATAGGTTTGCATCAATATCCCTGATTAGTATCAAAAATCAATAATTAAAAACATCTGAGTAAAGAAGGAACAGTTCAATTAAAAGCCAAGTCTACACTTTGATACAGTTTAACATCACAAGTGCGTTTTAGAAGTTTTATCACTGCACAAGAATGTCTTCTTTAGTATGACAGGTTCGTGTTCGGATGAATGTTTCTCTTTAGAACACAATAAATCCACGATACTTAACTTTTGTAATCCTTAACTTTAATTAAAGCCATTATACAAATAGTATTTTATGAACCCAACATCGTCGGTTCTTTACAGTGCTTTGTAGACTACGATGTAGTATGAACGAAGTCACAGCGAGATGGGGGCGGATGCAAAAATTGTTCCCGTAGCACTGTGGTGAGTCCCCGGCTAAAGTAGGCAATCCATCGATTTGATTGAGAAATGGGGAATTGTGTTGATTTAGATAACAATAAAATGTGCTGCATATGTGTATATTCGCGTATTCTAATTTAATCCCGGACAGCGTTCAGTCTTTCTGCTAGTACATATATTCATTCATATGCGTATCATATTTGTTTATGATATATGTATATATATTACAGACTATAAATATGTATTTGCAGGCCACCCAACGTTCACCGGCAGTAAATTATGGTTAAATATGCTATTTTTTATTAATGCAGATTTCTTTTTTGTTATTATTAGAATCAATATACAGTAATGATTTTAAAGTTAAAAAAATACACCTGCGCCATTATCGAGAATAGAAACTAAAAAAATTAGCTTACGATTCTCCCTGTGGCGTCAATGCCTGAGGTGTACAGAGATGTTTGCTGCAAAGCTAAAAATTAAACATGACCAATAGATATTACGTTACGCATGCATATTCGTAATACCGTCGTTCGACCTTTACCTGGCAAATTCCATTTTTTTTTCAATTTTTACATATTATTGCACCGATTTTCCCCGGCTAAAACGCAAATATAAAGTTTCGCATTGGTTAGAATGCCCTATACATGAAGTTTCATGTCTGAAGACCAAAAACTGACAGAGGAGTTTAGTAGGCCAAAATTTTACGCAAATATATATTCGCATACATGAATATATATAGAAAGAGACTTCTGTTTACTATAACGTTTTTACGCAAGTATCACGCAAGTATAAATCATGTAGAATATCTGCATGTATTAAAAGTAATAGGGGACTAAAGATGATCATCCCATTATAAAATCGAAAAAGAAAAACTACTAGGGAATGGATTAAAATGAATGTTGAAAAAATATGCAAATTAACTCGATCTTTTTCAGATGAATGCAAATCCACGACCCTTATATAACAAAGTTGTATGTTTATTTATATAAACAGAAAAAGAGTGTTTAGTACGGATATAAATACACACACAAAAAATTATACGAATATATATATATATATATATATATATATATATATATATATATATATATATATATATGCACACACACACGAGGAGCGTTTCAAAATAATACCTCCTATTATTTATTATACCTGAATGAATCAATGGGAATTGCATATATCATTTCCATAATGACTGAACTGTTATCTCTCTGTTGCAGGTATTTACGATGTGAGGCTATAATAAACCATTCAAGCCATGGATATACGTTATGAGCAAAAAATTGTCATTAAATTCCTGGCAAATGTGAATTAGGAATGATCGTGACTGTGCACATAATTACATTCTAGCGCAGAAAAAAGACATCCTGTTTATAGTACCACTCCCGTCTTTGTAGCTCTTAAACTTTTTTTTTACATTAAAGGAAAAAGCTTTATCTTTTGAACGCCCATCGCGTGTATATATATATATATATATATATATATATATATATATATATATATATATATATATATATATATATATACTAGCAAAAGTACCCCTCATTGACTGGGTTTAAAAACAGCCTACAGAAAATGCACTCTGATTTATGAAAGTATGATAGGTAATGAAAAGAAAGGATTGTAAAGAGATAGCTTCGAATTTGGGTGTATCAAAACCAAAGCAAAATATGATGAAAGTAAAAATAAAATAGATAAACCCCATAATTTATTATACCATACCTGTTCACACTGAAACCCTTATAACAATATTATGTGGATCTATATTAAAAAGCTTTGTTAAACTTTGTGACATATTTCCATTCTATGGGGGTCAGGCGCGAACGAACACCCCATAATTTTATTATACATATATTTCTTCAAACTGAAACATAATTATCAAAGTATACTTACGCAGATAGATATGAAACGTCTTTATTAAAGTTTGTTCCTATTTCCATTCTATGGAGGCCAGGTGCGAACGCAGACCCCAAAATTTTATTATACCATACCTATTTAAGTTAAAGCATATTTATCAAAGTATTATTATGTACATCTATATCAAAAACACTTGTAAACGTTTTCTTTTTAATTTTTAATTTTTAATTTCCATACTTTGTGGACTAGACCAAACATACCTATTCCTGTGTCTCGATACATCTTCTATCATTATATGTGACCAGTTTTCTATAATAGTCAACCATATAGGAGCCTATTCGTTACCAGACACACACACAGACGTTCAGTTTATATATATATATATATATATATATATATATATATATATATATATATATATATATATATATCAATCGTACGATATCAAAACATCGTTAAAACTCACTACTCGTTCAAGCAGCAGCCAATAGCGTAATGGTTAGGAGCCTTGACTGCCGTACAAACGGTCGGGTTTTAATCCTGGCTTGAGGTAGTTGCCTGTCTTGCCGCACTGATGAGCTGTGAAACAGCGAAACAGTACTGTATGTGGATGACTATAGTGCTCCTCGCCTTGAGTTGAGCATATTGAGAAGTGAAACACGAATTACCATTAGCATATAAGCGACGTTCTTTGTGGAAACAAATCGAGCGGAGGTATTTCGGACGATATAAAAACATCGTGAAAATTCACTACTTGTTCAAGCAGCCGCCAATAGCGTAATGGTTAGGAGCCTTGACTGCCGTACAAACGGTCGGGTTTCAATCCTGGCTTGAGGTAGTTGCCTGTCTAGCCGCACTGATGAGCTGTGAAACAGCGAAACAGTACTGTATGTGAATGACTATATATATATATATATATATATATATATATATATATATATATATATATAGTAAGTTATAAAATATATATGGCGATTAAGCTACACTGAATATTCCGCGTTTCATCCACTCTAGGACTCTTCAGCGCATAACATCCCCCCCCTCCGGTGTTTTGATTTACCCAAAACCAAACACACCTCCAAACACCCGGGCAACGCCGGGTACCCCTCGCTAGTGTATATATATATATATATATATATATATCAAACAAACCTGTATATTAGTTTAATCTTCATAATAATTGGTCTTCAACGAAGTACTAGAAAATCATCACACAGGGCTTTTAATTACATTTGGAGATTTGTACTTTCGCCAATTTTCAGGTGATATTAGGATAAAACTCGCTTTTCTTTTTATAATTAACTTCTTTAGTTAAAAAAAGCGTATTCCAATGCATTCCTATTTTTTTTTCCTAACCTTAACTTTGTTCCTATTAATAATGAATTCAGATTAGGCGTTTTAATTTTCTTTCGTATCGTGCGATTTACAAGATAAAACTATAATTTACTTTATGTTATAAAAATTTCTCAACGAATTTAATTTCTGAAACGTGTGTACTTTCTTTCCTTGGTCTCTTTCGCAATAGTTCGTATTTTTATTCTTTCTACATATGCAAACCTCGCACAAACTTCCAGAAAAAAAAAGAAAAAAAAAAGAATAGACACGTATAAACAGAAAAACATGAATGAAGCACATCGTTTAAAACGAATAAAACGTCACGCGCAAATCTCCTAAGAACTAAATTCGAAAAACACACAAACTGAAATACAAAGAAAGCAAATAGCTGCCTCGATATGCAACGAGCGACTGCGAGATAACTGAACGCGAAGACAGAGTCATAAAAAGAGTCGTGTGTTTTTAGAACGGCGTTGGGAAATCGGTAATAGATCGGGGTAAAAGCGTTGGAACTCTCCTATGTCGATCGTTATTGTAATGGCGGATAGCGCGTTGAAAATGGCGCCCGCTTCAACAGGACGACAATTACTTTAATGCTACAATCACCGTGTGTGTCGGTCTCTCTTTTCACCTGCCATGACGATACGATCTCCCGGCTCGGTAATAAAAATCGCACGGAGGTTTTTATCGATCATTCGGAAAGGCTTCTTGGTAGGAAAAAGGAGACGCAAACGAAGACGATCGAGAAATAAATGTTAGGAGAAGAAACAAATTTAAAGAAAAGAGAAGAGATATTTTTAGCTTTACACTCACGCACTCTTGTATATAATTATTTCATGTATCCACATAAAACGATATAAGGAGGTATATTTTATGTATCAACTTTCAATATTTACTTCAACTTTGTTCGATATGTGAGTAAAGTGAGTTAAAAGTTAGGAAATATATGATTACTAACAGGCCGCCCTTATCCTTGAGTGACCTCCGGGTCTTGATATGTTGTGACCCAAAGTAAAAATAAAAAGATATGGTTTCTTATATATATATATATATATATATATATATATATATATATATATTAGTATTGGGACGATTAATCGGAATCGGGAATCGGAAAAATCGGAAGATTTGGGGGTATCGGAATCGGCATTGGAAATATTTATTGATTTTAAATTACCAGTAAAGTTAAAATCGATAGATCATCCACCACAAGTGTATTTTGACGCTTAGGAAACTATCTGCATATTTAACATGGGTTTTTACGGAAATCAAAAGAAATAACTATGTTATTAGTTAAATGATTAGAGATTTATAAAGAATCGGAATCGGGAATTTAGCTCGGAATCAGTTATTGTTTCGGAATCGGAAAAAATATTGGAATCGTCCCATCAGTAGTATATATACCAGCGGAGGTGGCGATTTTGTCCGGGCGTAAAATATGTTTAAATATGATATTTTAATTCGTCCAGATTTCGTATACAGGGTCGTGATTTCCAAAGTATAAAAAAATATTTGGATGTCATCAGCTAGTATTGAAACCGAAGCATTCAAAGCTGATTACGTTACCACTATACCAACGTGATACGCATTGGAATTGATTAAAATTAAAATTAAAAATGAACTAATATTAATTTACAAAATGCATTACCATTTTTCAATTTTGACAGCTTTAAAAGATATTTTAACAGGTTAAAGAAACATAAAAGAACAGTCCGCAAAAAAATCGATCACTTGAGACCCCTAGCGCTTCTCAGTGACCTTTAGTTTCGGAGAAGATAGTGTTTGAAAATATGGAGACAGACAGACAGACGGACATATAGCCTTTTATATATTAGATTTAAACTTGAATATGTGTATATGTTTATGTATATGCATGTTCATGGTGCACTCTTAATTAGCTGATTACTATAAAATGTGTGATACCACTGCTATAGGAGAGTAGATGATGTGGGGTTCAGTTAGTTTAATGGGAGTATATGCAATCGAATAAAAGATCTGTTTCGTTAAAAGTTTCTTAGATATTTGGGAAATGTAAACTATGAATAAGACATCGATGTAAAAGTATATGTGAAATTACATTTTATTTAAGGCATTTTCAAAATTAAATATTCTGAATTGCCATTAAGTTTTATACGTATTTACTAGGCACCAATTGATCAAGACTCGATAGATTTCAATTTTGTTTTCTTACGCAGATTTTATTGGGTTTGGTTGGTTGCTTGTTTTTGTTTTACGGCATATCAACCCTTTTCGGGTTATTTAATGCCGAATCCAAAGATTTTGAAGAAAAATTTTTTTAATAGAATATATTTGTTGTTTTCACGTCGGTTTCTATTTAACCCATAGTTGGGACCCTAACAGGTACTACCACTCCGGGTCAGAGTGGACCTGGGAGCAATGGTAATTAAATGGTGGCTCCACACTCCCCAAAGCCCACAAGCTAGAGCCTCACCACTGGATATAGTTTAAGGTCATATCCAGGACCCCCATTGAGGGACTTTTATCCTCTTCAGGAAGGCAGTCGGCGTATTCTAATGCCCCACCGACAGGGTCGGACTTGGGTTTAAATTTTAGAAAGGTTTTAGTATAAATATCATGTAAGGAATTAAAATAATTTAGCAATGATCTTAAACATAAAGTTTACTTGAATTATATGTTGACTTTGATGGACTGGAACATAAAAGTCTTGTTTAACTATTTTGTCAAGGAAATTATTTTAATTACTCATAGAATATATGTTTCAGAATTTCAAATTGAAAGGTTTAAAGACCAGACAATTTCAAGACGCTTTTTTAAAATAACCATTTATTTACCAATATTAAATTTATAAAATCGTAAAAGAGTACTTCTCAGGAAATCCAGGCGATTTTCTTTGTTCTATGCTTCTACAGAATTTGAACTTAACTAAACTGACTTTTTTTCAAACTAAAGCTACGGGGACTATTTATATCTAGAATAATTGAAGCTTAGCCAACACTTCTTGCAGGGTTCTACTTCTCTGTTAGCTAAGTGCCATTTTTACCTATTTATTATCTTTGCTATTTTTACCGGTGCCATTTTTTACTATGCCATTTTTATATGTGCCATTTATGTTCGTGTCATGCTGGTAGTAATGTATGGTATGTCCTTAGAGGTTAGTGCTTGAGGATGACTGAGGTTTAAATGTCCGATAACAGTGTGAAGCGCCGGTCGCACGCATGGGTAAAAATAATAATAGGAAATTCACTGTTTAAGAAACACTAGATATTCAGATTTTAAAATGTAAGGATTTAAATTTTAAACCAGTGTAATATTATTTAATAAACATTTATTTATGGAAGTAAATTAAAATCTTCGAACTGTAAATGATTCCATGCATTATATATCTCTCTTTGTCTTTATATATATACTAGCAGGGGTGCCCGGCGTTGCTCGGGTGTTTGGAGGTATATGCTGTGCAAAAAAAGCAAAAAAAACAAAAAAAATGGTTAATTTTTTAAAACTTTGACCCCTATTATGACCCCTTAAAATTTATAGTTTCGGGCTCAAATCACTTTATTAAGTTAGATCCAGGTTCAAGGAACCTATATCTAAAATTTCTAGTGTCTAGACCCAAAATTGTCGGAGGAGTTTAGTAGAGTTCTTAAAGGTCAAATCGTTGAAATTTGACCCCTTAACAGGCAAATTTCTGGCTGACACCCGTCACATCGATTTTCCCAAATCTCAGTACCCGGTATTTCAAATTTCGAGTCTATAGACTAAAAATTGACAGAGTTATTGCGTAGGGAAATGTACACAAACAGACAGACACACAGACACACAGACAGACAGACACGTTCACTTATATATATATATATACTAGCAACAGTACGCGTCGTTGACTGGGTTCAAAAACAGCTTACAGAAAATGGAATCTGATTTATGAAAGTATGATAAGTTATGAAAAGGAATGGTCGTAAATAGATAGCTTCGAATTTGGGGATATGAAAACCAACGCAATATATGATGAAACTAAAAATAAAATAGATAAACCACATAATTTATTATACCACACCTCTTCACACTGAAACACTTATCACAATATCCTGTGGATCTATATTAAAAAAAATCTTGTTAAACGTTGTGACATATATCCATTATATGGAAGTCAAGCGAACGAACCCCCATAATTTTATTATACCATATTTCTTCAAACTGAAACATGATTACCAAAGTATACTTACGCAGACAGATATAAAAATCTTTAATGAAGTTTGTTCCTATTTCCATTCTATTGAGGCCAGGCGCCAACACAGACCCCACAATTTTATTATACCATCCCTATTTAAGTTAAAACATACTTATCAATGTATTATTATGTACATATATATCAAAAACACTTGTAAACGTTTGTTAAGTAATTTTTAATTTTCTTATTTCCATACTTTGTGGACCAGGCGCGAACCCAGACCCCACAATTTTAATGAACTACCGTTCTGCCAGATCAAGCATAGCCATTCCTATGTCTCGATACATCTTCTATCATTATATGTAATCAATTTTTTTTTTAAATAGTCAACCATATAGGAGCCTGTCCGTGACCAGACACACACACAGACATTCAGCTTTATATATATATATATATATATATATATATATATATATATATATATATATATATATATATATATATATATATACTAGCTATAGCTGGTCATTAGTTACTGTGGCGTAATTTGTTTAAATGGAACACAAAACAAAAAAGACCAAATGTACGTTTCTTATGTTTATGTTCTCTATACTTGTGAATATATAATATTTGAGGTGTTTCTTTTTCCGTGCAGATGTGGGGATTGTCTTATTTGCCGAATGTAGAGAACGCAACATATACTTGTCTATGTGAGAAGCAAGCAGGGTGTAGATGTAAGTCACACAAATGTAAAAATCGTCCCTGAGCCATGTTCAAAGTTATTGCAAACTCCAATCGAATTATGAATGCAATATCTTAAATCTTATCTTTGTACTCCTCACCTGGTCGACGCCACACAGGCTTAAGGTCATTAAAACCGAACAAAGTAAATTTCGTATAATCATACCATTGAACATTGTTCCAGTAATTTATGGGTTTTGTTGGCATGTCTTCAGCAAACTGTTTGCGGGCTTTCTTGTGTATTGCCTTAAGAAGAGGCTACCTTCTGGGGTGACAGCCATGCACACTAATTTGAGAAGTACAAAAATAAATGTGCCATGCCTACATTCAAGCATGGTGGTGGGAATGCCGTGGTCCGGAGCTGCATGAGTGCTGCAGGTATTGAAGAGTTAAATTCCATTGAGGGAAACATGAACTCAAACATGTACTGTCAAATATTGCAGCAGTGTCTGATCTCTCCCTCCAGAAACTGGGTTGCAGAACAGTACTCTAGCCTAACAATGACCCAAAACACACATCCAAGATAACCACTGCTTCACTGAAGAGGTTGAGGGTAGAAGTGATGGACCGGACAAACAGGCCCCCAGACTTGAACCCAACAGTACATCTTTGGGGCATCCTCAATCAGAAGGTGCGTAAAGTCTCAGATATTCGCCTGCTCTGCGACGTGGTAATTGAAGAGTGGAAGAGCATTCCAGTGGCTACATATGAAGCTCTGGAAAACTCCATGCCCAGGAGAGGAAAACCAGTTTTGGATAATAATTGTGGTCATACAAAATATTGAGAGTTGGAGGATGGGGTTCTAGATATATATACTACTACATAGTTTTTATATCTTCATTTTCTATATTTGTTGATATTTTATGATATATATATATTTATGTGTGGGGGGAGTGTTCGTATATTTGGCCAAATCTGAAAGATATAAATAATAAATCAAAACAATTTTCAAATCTTAAACTGACCAGACAAAAACAAAACAAAAAAAAAACAATATTCCTTTGCTTCCTCCTGTCCCGATATTTATTATGTTCATTAATTCATTGCAGTGTCTCTTCTCTCTAATAAAATCGCCAAAAACTTCGATATAAAAGGAATAAACTATAGAATTTAGACTCGAGAAGAACTTTTTGGCCTGATGACGTAGACTAACTGAGAAGAAGCACTGCAGAAATATGTACGCACGTATGCAGTCAATAATATTTGTATAAAGAAAAATGCAATACATATTAATAATATGTGTATCTATACAAACATTAAAAAGTTACTTTAAAACGAGGGAACAATGCATATACAAAAACGAATACGCGCAGACACATGCGTGTTCGCGTGCGTGTATTTTACAATTAACACTCATGATAAGAATAGTAGTCCGAATAATCTTATTAATAAAACAACTCACTTTTCGTATTATTATTCATCGGACTACTCTTCTCATCTTGGATAAAGGTCCGAAGTAATTCGTAAATTTATATTTCGGTTTCCCACACTGAGGATTGAACATTCAACCTTCAAATTGCAAGGGCCCTTGTCACAGTGATTAGAGTACTGGGAAAAATCAATTGTAAAATTAATATTCTCCTGAAGGTTGAAGGTTCAATCCTCAGTGTGGGCGACCGAAATATACATTTGCGAATTACTTAGGAATTCTATCCCGTCATGGCTGACGGAACAAGAGCACGTTATTCCCGTGAAGTAAATAAAAGGTTCCGCTCGAAAATCCGCCCAAATTCCCGAGTTGGACAGAAACATGCCCGAGTTCGACAAGAAGGTGGGAGGTTATATCGACCGAAACGTTGATGAGAACAGTAGTCTGATTAATAATAATACAAATAATAATCCTCATCTCAAAAATTCAGAAGCATCACAACTCACTTTTCCTTATTCGTTTTGATTTGTGAATGACCTTTTCTCACTGTTTAATAATAACATGGTTGAAAATTGAATTTGCTATTATCGACCTATGTATCTCTGTCTACCTATCTATTCATCTAACTATCCAGTAATTTGATATGGTTTATATTGGAAGTTATTTATTGTTTAGATGAAGAGGTTTACATAAATTAGCTAAGTTAAATGGACAAAATGACATTCAGTAATTGTGTACGTGACAGAGGGCACACGTTAGGAGACACGTGCTTTTGATGACGTAACGGAACTGACAGGTCAAGAGGTCAAGACGAATTGATTGAAGAGTTTGGCGTTGGTCACCAAAGTGAGCAAACGTGCCTCAAGTCCAGAAAGCAGGGCTAGAAAGAACAAGCTATGTCGACACGTAATACAGACTCCTTGTGAAGACCACTGAACCAACTGGTATAGATTTATATTTTGAACATATAAAGTGTTTTGTTGTTTCACAAAAGCAGAAAAAACAGGTGTCTAAATCGGTTGTGGTGTTGGTCGTTGCATGTTTCATCACAGAGCCCAGCAGTGAAGACAGATGATCTCCCGGATAAAGAAAACGTATGGCTCATATATTCTTCTCCTGTTCCGTCTGCCTGCTTCCCACCTGACTACAACCTGGGTGTCTTTAAGTCCAACGTAAACCAATTCATGATGAACCTCTCCCTTGAGTAGGCACTTTTATCAAATCCCCACACTAACGTACTGTACATGCAATAACCCTTATCTCTGAGTGGCTTCCGGGCCTTGATAAGTGGTGATCACTTTGTAAAAAAAATATGATACCTTTATGTAAATACGAATTATAATATATCACCATGGCTATACTATACAACATGACTCAGTTAGTACATAGCTACATCCTCTGCTATGTAATATACATTTAATTTATGTGTTTATATAAACACCAGCCCGCAACGTAACATCACACGCTGTTCTTAATTCTATCATGAAAAAAGGAATTACGTTCATCATTCTATCTTATCAGTTACATTGAAAATCGTAAATATGTATCGTAAAACAATTTAAAAAAACGTATTATTAAAATAATCTTATCACTCACCGATTGATATGCGTTGTCAATTTTAAGCGTAATATGATATCCTATCCTCTTTCGTAAAGAAAAAAATAATAATTGGATATCTCTAAAATAGGTAGTTTAACCTTACTATCACACTGAGACAATCGTTATTTTTTTCTAGACAATCGGGGCAGGAAAATAGATAGAACCTTTCATTTAACTACTTTGACGCATCTAGTATAAAATACGCCCATTCAGCCTGTACGTTTATCGGTGATAATATTTGGTCAAATTAAAACAGGACAAGCCGGCAGCCTGACCGACCATCTTTTAAATAGGCGTGGACGCATGTAACAAAAACTATTAAAAAACAATCTTATAATTTTACATTTGCCAATAAATTGTCGACGTGTTCCTCTTGTATGCGCCCTTTCGCCCTACACCCTTTCGCATAATCCGTTGGGAATTGGCCAATCGGCTGGCGTCTTTCGTGATTTGCAACAAGCAGCGGCCAGAGACCGAGAAAACTTTCACGCCAATGGCCGCTACAAACCAATAAATATTCGCCCATGTTCATTGGTCCAAAAACTTTTGTCACGAATCCAAAAAAAAAAAAAAAAAAAAGAAAGAAAAATGTCTGAATTACTTCTTTGTTTCACTTGTTTCCGACTATTAGTCTGCGTTTCTACTGTTTCCATTCCTGCGATAGAGGAAACAACTTCCGTAACATTTTGTTGTTCATTTTTGGAAGGTAATTTCTATCCGAAATGTTTCCGAACTTGTTTTTATTTGTTTAATTAAGCCGCAGAACGTGTCAATTTATTTGCAGCAATTTGCTTGTTTGATTTTTCTTCTATTTACTCTGAGAAACTTGTTTGCTAAGTAAAAATAGCGCACGGGAGAGCAATTATAACAATAAATAATCATTACCCTATTTTTTACAAGGAAGTTACCATTTGTCAAGGCCGGAAACCCACTGGAGTATAAGAGTTAAAAACTGGACACTGGTCACCGGTACAACAGCGATGGTAATTGTTAGCGGGAAACCTCGGTATAATTTAATTATTTAAGGGAACGTCTCCATAAGAATATGCTTAGATTGGAATTGAAGACGGCCATGTTGTAGTCAGCCAGAAAGCAGGCTAGCAAAACGGAGTTTCACATGCAAGCAGTTCTAGGGAAGAAATATAATTTTTATCATTATCATTTTCATCCTATTAATCATTATGACATTTGTGCCATATTTGTTACGCTATGCAGTGAAGATGAGCGACGATATTGCTTGAAGTATCTATACACGATTAGCGGATTTTTTTTTAAAGACGTAACCTTTATCAAAGCCTGGAGGTCACTCAAGGATAAGAGTTAATAATTGTACGGTAATCAATGGGACAACATTGTAGTAATCGTTAGTTGTGGAAATTTGGTTAATTTGATTACTTAAGTGGACGGCTCATCGATTCCCAAATAGTCAACCATATAGTAATAACCAAGGTCAACATCACTTAACTTAAGTGTTCTAACGTAAACCGTTGTCAGGAAAATTATGCGAAATAAAGTACATATGAAACAGACACACACACACATATATAAATAGGCTGATGAAAGGAAAATTTCTATGAAAACATAAGGTCATAGAATTGTCATCTCATTAGCTAAACGGTGTAATAATAATGAACTAAGCAAACGTTATATGAGAGGAAAAAGTCGTTGAATTTCAACAAAATTATGTACTATATATATATATATATATATATATATATATATATATGTATATATATACAGGATGACCCCAAAAAACAGAGGACATTCAATTGTTTTTCTGAACATTTTACAGTCAACGGAGAAAAAAAGGCCAAATACCCTAGTGTTTTGATGTAATGTTTTGAATATAATAAACTAGTTATGACCAAAGTTTCATTTCATTCAAACAAAACGATAAGAAACGGGACCTAATTAGAGTAGTATATATATATATATATATATATATATATATATATATATATATATATATATATATATATATACATATATATATATATATACACACAACAATAACAGCTATTTTTTAAACTGAAAATATTGGAGACCTATAGGGATAGGAATGGTATCATTAAAACAAGCGATATTTTGTGCTACAGAATCTGGTGTTCTACATAGTTACCCTATTCTAAAGGAACATTTACTGAGGGAAAACGATGTGCATAAACGTCCCCAGTGCAATTTCTTGTACGAGAGTTGTTCCAAAACTAAAGACTCCCAATTTTTAAAGCCAAAAAGTTCAAGAGCTACAAAGATCGCAGTGGTACGCTAAAAAACGAGCGATCTTTTGTGTTCAAGAATTTATTTTTCTACATCGTCATTACCATTCTCAATGCAGTTGTGCAAGGGATTCAGTGGCGCACATTTGCTTCCAATGCACATCTATGATCGAGGTTGCTTTCTTAGAGTCTTACACTATAAATATCTGCAGCAGAAAAATGAAACTTTCAGGTCATACACCCATGAGTTCAGTCATAATACCATTGCAATTTGATATCCTCCTCTACTCTTTTCGCGTGAAATTAAAAATAAGAGGATTTAATTTTGTAACTTTACTCGTATAACAATAAACTCGAACTCATCACAGAAGTTTACTCCAGCTAAAACGAGATAATAATATATTTATATACAAGCAGGTCACGTTTCCTGGCGCTCTTCGTGGTAATTAACAAATGCTATCACTGATCTGGAGTCAATTGTGAGCTCACGATTTAGAGTATCTTTTGCGATATATATATATATATATATATATATATATATATATATATGTATAAATATATATATATATATATATATATATATACATACATATATATATATACATGCATTTTACGTTTTAATGTAGATATAATGTTTGCTTTGTTTTACTGCGTAGTTGTCATTTTGGGGTGCTTAATATCAAAGCACATTACTTAGTATTAAAAAAATACGTGAGGCAATTACTTATACATAAGAATGTATTTAACACACATATATGGATATTATGTATTTACGCTAACGGTATTATGGCGTAATTATACGCAATGATTACCATACAGTTACAGAACAAATTTAATCACTTCAGAAAAGCATTACTCTTCACATATTTCGTATACATATTTGATAATTGTCGACCCGCAATCGACTTCTTGGTCCGGCTACACATCGTCTTTTTTTATTATGAGATAGTTAATAAAGTACATTTCAGATGTAAGTAATTTCTACTTAATCCCAATCCGTTTTTAGAGAACTAGATTTCTTCTCCGTATAAAACTGAATTTGAAAACTTTAATCAATCAATTATAATCCACCAGTTCATTAATTATTAGGTCTTTCTGACCATCAGTATGAATTTAGACAACCCTGTTCTTCTGTGTATTTTCTTAGTCATTCTTGAACACGTATACAAAAAAAACATACCTAAAACCTTAGAAAAGTTCTGGTATGCAAATCCTCTCATCGAAATTATTTATATGGTATTTTTGAATAAATATTCCAAAAAATTAGATCTTTTATAGAAAAAGGAAAACTCCAGATTTTTCTTGATGCCGTACATTTAAACAATATGACATTAATGCAGTCGACTGAAATGGTAGATTCTTAGGAAGTTACTCTTCCTGATTTCCATGAACGATCTCTCTAATGAACTTATGTACGATATACTGTCAATAAGTTTCACATTTTTTTTTGTTTAGGCATTAAAAATTATTGTAAACTCTTGAAAATTAAGTATGTAATTGCCATACATCTTATGAGATGTTTGACCAATTTTTATGATTTAAGGTTCAAATGAACAGGTACAACAGGTATTGAAACACACGCTACTAAAGCCTGCTTATCACAGGTGGAGAATTTCAAAAATGCAACTTGGATGTTAGGACACTTTAAGAGAACAATATGCAATAACATACTCATGTAAACTTTGAAAAATGCCACAGAAAGGTATGCAATGTTTCACACTACTTTTGAACGATCTTACATGAATCGAGCATCAGTTTTTGAGTGTCATAATATGTGCAAGGAACGCAGGGAGTCTGAAAGGGATTATAAGAGGTGTAAGAGCGGTAGTGAAGTCAAAACACTAGATTTGGTAATTGTCTGTATTTTTGAGATGAGGTGTTTTCATTTATTGAGATTGTCGGACTGACTTCCTCATCTTGGTTGTTATAGTCACAACGTTTCGGCCGTTTTGCCCTTCGGCCTTCATCAGGTGTTTTGTATCAAACTGAGGAACCGTTTGTTAGGAGTCTCCAACCCAACCCTATATTATTATTACGGGGGTACCGTGTTCGGACTCCAGCTAGGCTCCGGGACATAGTTGCTGATTCTCTGTTTTGAATGTTACTTTTCACTGCCGAAACAGAGAATCAGCAACTATGTTCCAGAGCCTATCTGGAGTCCGAACACGGTACCCCCCCCTAATAATAATAAAGGGTTGGGTTCGAGACTCCTAACAAACGGTTCCCCAGTTCGATACAAATCACCTGATAAAGGCCGGAGGGCAAAACGGCCGAAACGTTGTGACTATAAATGACAAGATGAGGAAGTCAATCAGACAATCTCAATAAATACACTAGATTTGGTTGGGCAAATAAAGACTTTCATGAATAAAGACCGTCGTTTGTTTATAGAGACAATAATGTACAGTTTGATGTCAGTGTGACACAGTTACACACAATTATTGACAAGGAATTGAAGATGCAGAAGATTTTCGCCAATGCACCAGTACACAACTCTATACACGTCACAGACTATTTGACCAAGATTAGCATCAAGACTTACCCTTTCTTTAACTCTGAGCTTGCTCCCTATGGTTTTGGTTATTACCTAAGCCCAAATGAAAACCTTATCGCCTGTCGTTATGAAACAATTGAGAAGATAAAAGAGGGACATTGACACGCTAATACAAGAAGAATTTCATGGGACCTTCCAGAAGTTGTTGGAACGGCACAGCAAGCACATTTGTAGCCGGAAGAGATTACTTCGAATGGGACTTAAGTTTCATTTGTTTACTTCAATAAAATCTCTCTTACAAAAACAGTCAGAGGACTTATTGAAGCACCTTTCTATGCTGATGACGCTGCACTCTATTCTCGACAGATGAATGTGCAAATATCTAAGGTAATGACTAAATCCTTAGAAAATTACTTCCACTCTGTAGTTGAATGGAAAAATAAATAGATAGTAACGTTTCTCTATTATATAAATCTCACCTGTTTGTTTAAATGTAGGTCTGTTTGTAAGTCTGCTTAAAACTTTCAACAGCGGTGACAGATTTTCACAATATCGGTATTGCTTTTAAGCTTGACCCTTCGGACGACAAATATTGAAAAATTGGCTAAAAACACTAATTCCTTCATATTCAACTGATCACTTTTCTACAAGGAGCGGTTGCATTTTACGCCGATATTTTCGAAAGTCAACCCCTATTTTCGATTGACCCCCCCTTAATTTAAACCTTCACAACTTCCGGTTTGCCGATGGACGCAACGGTAAAGACGTCTCTTTTTTTCACGTTCTTCTCCTCCTTCGCGGTACGGGTTCGAACCGTCCTGACTACTACCACAATTATTATTTTTTTTTTTTTTTTGCTCAACACACACCTCCAAACATCCAGGAAACACCGGGCACCCAGACTAGTTGTTATTAAGACAAAATTCACTTTTTTTTAAAAACAATTATAAGAAAACTATTCAACCATCGATTTCTATGTAAAACTGCATGTTAAACAAGAGTGCAAGATTTGTCCTTTTCGATTGAACAATTATAGATATTGAAGCGTGGCGCGTTTCCAACGAATTATTCTTCTCTCTCCCACGCTCTTATTAAACGCCACCCTAATTTAGTAACCCTAACCCTGGGAAAACGTAAGTTGATCCCAGCTGACTATAAAGATTTTGTTATTCTCAACGAACAATTTTATATACTAGTCGTTCTATTCGTCTAATATAAATACACAAATCGCCCGCCTGCTTTTAGTTAAATAATAATTGTTTGTTTGACTGTGTGACTTTGCGCAACGGGAACCTGAGCTACATTTATTTTAATATGCGCCATGACTGCTACTCGAGGAACTGTAGTGTCGTATTTTTGATAATTTTGTTAAATATAAACTCAAAATAAAAATGTATCTACATATAAATGATAAACTTTAAAGAATAAAAAAAAATAGAATAATTAAACTTTTTTCTGATTGGTCTAAAACTTTTGGTTATTTGGAGCCGCCATAAAAATAAATAAAAGAACTGCCATCTGTTAGTATAGCTAGAAAGACAATCGTTCGCTTTGGAAATTAGAAGAGCACCGTCACCCCCACCCTCGCGCAGCTATACTCTGGTAAGTTGGCCCGTTATATCCTACATTATTTGGGGATTTAATTTTTGAAGTTGGTTCCAATTTTTGCGGTGCGTTAGTTTATTAACGCTGAAGATACAGAACAGTAAAGAATGAATTTCTACATAACCCAGCGCAGTTCGTGTTCTGCATAAGTGCCGAAGCGTGTTAAGGTCCTTTCCTGATCCTGTTGAATTTGAAGAAAGAGTCTGATTAACTTTACTCATCATTCTCGTATAAGGGAACACCTGAACAAATAAACCAACTGTATTAAGTTTTGTAGGCCTACCTAATCTCTTTAAAGTATTCACAAAACCTACAGAACCAGTGCTACAGAGAGTACCTCCATGGCTGAACTTTAACAACGACAAGAATATGACGCTGCACACTCTGATAAATTTGCGTCGACTCTGAAAATAGCGTATTAAATTAATAATACGACCAGATTATTCAGTAACCTCTGCTTTTGAAATGGGATATAATCTGTTGTCGAGCAATTTATTTAGACTGAAATATAAAATTGCACGACGCCCATTGTCGAGTCCGTTATTACTGTGTTTCTATGATTGACTTTTAAACAGTTTAAAATTGGAACACAATAATAACCGCGGAATTATTCCCGTCTTCTCACGCCTCCTTTCCTTCTTCATAATTCAGGCGTTCTCGTTAAAATAAAGTGAGAGATTTAATCAGTATATTGACAGGGGGAAGAAAGAGCGTGAATGAAGGAGCGAGCAATTACGATTGTGAAATTGTATTTGTACTGCTCAGAAAGAATGCAGAATTTTAAATTAGGAAAAAAATGGAAACGAGTAGATGAATAAAGACAAACATAAAATTAACACAACTGATATTTATAGCAAAGTAAAGGAAGGTGCTTTACTAGTCAAATGGATAATTCTCTGACTTAGGGATATATAAGTTGGAATAGATATACAACTACAGCACAGTAGATATTAGCGCATTTGGTGAATACAGGGGCCAGAATTCGAGTGCTATTAAATATGTTAGATAATTTATTTAATTAGGCAGAGATGGGAACGAAGATCAAATTGGTTTCTTTGGACGAAAAAAAATCTGAGAGGTCTTATCATATAATAAAGAGCCAAAATCAATCACTACTTGTAAAGAATTTTACAGTCTATGTCACAAGTGATGTAATTAACATCATAGATCTTGTGAAAAAGTTTTTTTAACAAATCTATCATTTTAAGCATTTACTTGATATACGAGTCTAGCAAACCCTGTCAGCGGAGAATAAGTAAAATATCCACACACACACACACACACACACACACACACACACACACACACACACATATATATATATATATATTTAAAGGAGATTAGAACAATAGTCTAAAGAGCTGAGTGTATTTTAATGCAATAGTGAAATTACTAGTTTAATTAAAATACAGGAAAGAAAAAGTGCTCGTTGTAATTTAGATATATAATAAGCTCGATATGTAAATATCCTAGACCTAATTTAATATTTAGTAATGTGATTGATAATTTAAAATTTAAAAATAAAATTATAATTGAATTAAAAATCCGTTTCATAAGAAGGAACAACAACAAAATCAATTATTTGTACGATACATATATATATAGTTTTGTAAACTTTCCAATCTGATTTTTGAAAACTTCCCAATCCGATTCTTTCCATCATCACGCTGGATTTATCTTGGAATACATTTTATCTAAAGAACTATTTTGCATTTTGGATCAACTCTAGAGGAGTTTTATTCAAGCTGAAATATTGTGCGCGGTTTGTTTTTATATTAGTTTTTTACATATCCAATATTTTTTCATTTTTTTCTTTGGCCATTTATAACTAAAATAAATGGCGGTTTCACTGAATGTCATAACTAGCAAATTCTAGCATTGGTACAAATATAATTTGCTGATTTCTTTATGTCCTCTGATGAGACGAATAAGAAGAATAGTATTCTTTGAAACTTTGCGGAATAAGAGCTTTGTAAATTATTTTTTGAGTATTCGGTCGAACAATAAATTTTAATTTTGATTGTAAAGTTCAACTTACAGTTTTAATCTTTTCCACTTATATATATATATAATTACTTACTATATTATAATTATGAAATACCTACAGACACTAGTGTTTCATCCTTTCGGGAATAATCAGTGCAGGGTGTCACGGTTAACACCATAAAGGTTAACACAATAAAAAATCACCTATTTCCCTCTTATGGACTTTCTTTTTGTGCTCGCTTGCGTTTATTTCTCTCTCTCTCTCTCTCTCTCTCTCTCTCTCTCTCTCTCTCATTCTCTATAAATATACATATATACTAGCAAAAGGACCCTTCGTTGACTGGGGTAAAAAACAGCCTAATGAAAAGGATTTATGAAAGGGTTGTAAATTTGTGTTGAATTTGGGGGAATCAAAACCAAAGCAAAATATAATGAAAGTAAAAATAAAATAGATAAACCCCATAATTTATTATACCATACCTCTTCACACTGAAACACTTATCACAATATTCTGTAGATCTATATTAAAAAACCTTGTATAACTTTGTGACATATTTCCGTTCTATGGAGGTCAGGCGGGAACGAACACACCAGAATTTTATTATACCATATTTCTTCAAACTGAAACATAATTATCAAAGTATACTTACCCAGATAGATATAAAAACGTCTTTATTAAAGTTTGTGCCTATCTCCATTCTATGGAGGCCAGGCGCGAACGCAGACCCCAGAATTTTATTATACCATCCCTACTTAAGTTCAAACATACTTATACAAAGTATTATTATGTGCATCTCTATCAGAAACACTTTTTTTTCTTAAGTTTTAAATTTTTTATTTCCATACTTTGTGGACCAGGCGCGAACGCGGACCCCAAAATTTTAATAAATCACCGTTCTGCCAGATCAAACATACCCATTCCTGTGTCTCGATACATCTTCTATCAGTATATGTAATCAGTTTTTTCAAATCTTCATCCATATAGCAGCCTATTCGTGACCAGACACACACAGACACACACATATACACACATTCAGCTTTATATATATATATATATATATATATATATATATATATATATATATATATATATATATTCGTGGGTATTTTTGCTAGTATTTATAATAAAATTTGATCAACGTCAAGATTAAGCGTTTTTGAAATGCAACATGGCGTGACGGGATTCTCTTGTAAGAAAATCCAGAAAGAAACAAGATTGTCTTTAAAAGGCATATGTTTGTCTCGTTTTCTCTTTGTGTTTCTAATGGAAATATCAAGTTTGTTTCTTTCTCGTTTTAGACACAAGTAATAGCTACGAATCTAACCACGTAAGATTGCTTTATAATAATATTATGACTACAACTACTATTTCTATTATAACTAATTATCATGGTTTTACGAATTAAGGAATTTTACAGGACACTAAGTGAAAAATTAAGTTAAGGGGAAAGCGGATAATGCCGATCAAGAATGAAACAATAAATCTCACAAGAAAATACCCGTCCTAGTACAGGTAAAATGAATTCCCTGAGAAGAATAGGCGGGCATGATCTTTATAATCATACTAAACCGTATGCCTAAAATACTTATTCTAGTTGTAGTCACACGGTATTACATGATTTTGTATTTAGAACTAATGGCTAATTATGACGTTTTACAGTGTTCTCTCCTAAACAAATAAACGATCATTATGTTTTATTAAAACCTAGCTACTAAAAGGGCGGATTAGTTTAATTAAGTACTTTGTACAGTAAAACGGTAAGATAAGGTAGCGCTTCGTGAAAATGAAGGTATTTCCGATTTTCGTGACAGAAGAATAAACATGTTTTAGTTGATCAAATATTCTCGAATAGTGTTATATATATATATATATATATATATATATATATATATATATATATATACATAGATATATATATATATATTATGATATATTTTATTCATATAGATATATATATATTACATAATAATGTAACATTTGTAATATTTGTCTATATAAATACAATATGTTTTGCTCTTTTTTATTGACTATTCTTAATAACCTCGTTTTTAGTCATGGGTTTTATCTCCTCAATACCTTTAACTTGGTATGCACATTCTTATATATATATATATATATATATATATATATATATATATATAGGATCGTTTTTTTTTGTTTTTTTTAGCGATTCTGTTGTATTTAATTTTGAAAATACTGAGGGAGTTACCTACCGTTTGTTTATTCGCGTCGGCCTCTTTTTCTCTGGACGTATATTTCTTATTTGTTATTATTATTATTATTATTATTATTATTATTATTAAAAATTAAAAATATGTAAATATTTATTATATAATTTCTACGTGCATAATGTTATCCATGTACTCGTATTTCAGGATCTCCCTCTCCCTCTCTCTCTATCTATCTCTCCATATATATATATATATATATATATATATATATATATATATATATATAAGAAATTTATTACTGTGAGTCCAGAATGAGTTTACATATTGTTTCAACTAGAGGAAGATCCCCAAAGAGAGGAAATATCCAACTAGCATCGTCAGAATTCTGACGATGCTAGTCGGATATTTCCTCTCTTTGGGGATCTTCCTCTAGTTGAAACAATATGTAAACTCATTCTGGACTCACAGTAATAAATTTCTTATATACTGCTCTGGCTACACATTGAGCACTCTATTCCGGTTTTTTCACCACTGGTATATATATATATATATATATATATATATATATATATATATATATATATATATATATATATATATAATGAACCGTCTCTCTAAGTAATCCAATTTAAAAACAAATCCACTACTTATGTTTACTACGCTATAATTACATTGACGAATGTATACCCATTAACCCTTATCCTCGAGTTGCCCCCGGTGGTGATACCTGTGTAAAAAAAAAAATTCAATGCCTCATTTCCCATTACCGGTATGCCGATTAGTTAGTGAACAGTAGATATGTAACGAGTTGCTGTGGATTTAAAGGTGTTGTTTATGAGTTTTAATATTGTAAATTGATAATTGTTTCGCAAACACATAAAGCAGGGAAGATATTTAGTTGCCATTCTTCAATTTATTTATTGTAACATCTTTTAAGATATTACTTTTTGCGTAATTAGTATGTTTACTTCTATAGTCTTTTTCTCCTTCTTCTTCTTCTTCTTCTTCTTCTGTTTCTTCTTCTTCCTCTTATTCTTCTTTTTCTTCGGCTTCTTTTTCTTCCTATTATTTACTCTACAAATATAGAAGTAATATTCTTATTATTTTTATACGTGTTTTCTTGCATAACAAAATGTGAATTTAATGTGTAATAATCAAAATTTTCGCTTAATTGTGTGTTGAACGCGTCCGACTTTTGTAGGATTGGTTGGTCGGCACCAACATCTCTTCTTTTGTCCTAGTTATTTTATTATCTGTATGATTGTAGATTTTTGCCTCTGTCACCGAAAACACCAAAGCTAAGCTGTTGTATACGAAGTCGGGGATGCTTTGCGCCAAGACACACACAATAATGACGCAGAATAAACTTTTCCTTTTTACACTACTTATTTGCAAGTCCCCGGTTAACAGATAATTGTTTGCCATGTCCAGTGGCAAGGATGACCACAGGAGGAAAGATCCTGGTACCGACTTCTCCTAGATATTTATCAGAGTCCTGTTCGCCACTGTAACAACGTGCGGACACGCGTATGAAAATGCATGCGAAATGTCACATGTGATGGAAAACACAGTAAAAAGGAAAAGGAGCACGTGAAAGATTACAATCACGTTAGAGACGTGAGTAGAAGTGACGCGTGGTTGGAAATCAGGGAATAAATTTCGTTGTTTCAAAAAGAAAAAAAAAGAATGGAGTTATTACTTGTTCTATGTTTTTGGCGACGTAGCCTGTATAAACCATGTGGTTCCTGTGTGTAAACATCTATACTTCTTTACGGTTACGTCGTCAACGTCATTGCTCTGTGAGGAATTGTTGATTTTACAGAGTTTTCGTTAGCGCTAAACAATGCATCACGAACGTTGTGCAATGCTTGCATAGCTGGGAACTTTAGAACGCTTCATCTATTAAGAAAATAAAATATACTTAACTTTGAAGTTGTCTCTGCTCTTCATCATTAATGTACGAGCCTCAAAGAAAACTATCAATGTACAATTCGAATCTAAGAGCTAAAATAAAAGTAAAGGCAGAAATGCAGTTAAATTGCTTATCATAGTCTTTGCCTGTAAAATTTATAATTTAGTAACAACTTACAAGCAGTATAAAATAGGAAGAGAATTTATAAAAACTGTATTTCTAAGAGAGATGATAAAAATAACCAAATGTCAAATTACATCATTTACACCTTTTATAGTTCTAAGTAGTACAACAAAAATATCCAAACGGATATTATAAAATAGGAAATGTGTCACAGTGGTTAGAGTAATTGGAACAAATAATTGTAAAAATGATATTCTACTGAATGTCCGAGGTCGAACTCTCAGTGTAGGTAACAAAACATACAAGCGCAAATTACTTAGGATCTCAATCCAGTCATGGCTGAGCGAAACAAGAGCATGCTACCCCGTGAAGTAAATAAAAGGGGTCCGTTCAAAATTCAGTCCATATTCTCGAGTGTGTCAGAAACTTTCTTGAGTTCGATAAGATCCACCTGAAAAACTAGGAAGTTACATCGACTAAAAGGTGGTGGAAATTACACTTAAGATGGGAACAGTAGTAGTAGTCCGGAGAATCCAAATAATACAAATTATCAATTTTAATCTCAAAAATTCAGGAAGGTAATATTTTCGTTAATATATTAATGATACTATATTTCCAATGAACAGTAAGGAACTACTCTGATACGAATGGTGGATTAGAAATTCTGCACAAAAATATTTCTTTACGTGATATCAATTCTGAAACAAGCACCTTGTATTCCGAAATGGCAATCTTTTTTAATAGCGACCAAGTTCAATGTCGATTAGATTCGAGGACCTGGGAGTGGCCATTGTGTCAACGTGATTATGTAATATATCGTAATATGTTGCATATTTTTATATATCACGCAGAATAAAATTTACGTAATCCATTAAGATTGTTATATATTAGTTGCGAATACGAAAAGTTTTTTTAATAATTAATCAATTAGAAGGAAATAATAATGATACTATTATTTACATATCGTTTTCGTCATAGTAGTTTCACCTACAATTTATCGACCGTTCCAATAATCCGCCTTCTTCCGGTGCGTTTGATCGTATTCGTAAAGCCACCAGAAATTGAGAACGAAACACTATACTTAATTCACAATTGGTGATTGTTCTCAGTCTGTGTTGCACGCCTTGACATGTCGATTAATTCACTTATTGATTGATTCCCTATTTAACGTCATTTCAAATTTCAACCGAAACCAGGTCCACGGAAGCTAATACACGACATAGATTTTGTTCAAAATCATCGGAATTTTTTTCGATAAAATATATATGGAATCTAAAGAATATCAGGCGAAAAATTGTGAATGGACACATATCAATTGCGAATGTAGTTTAGACGTATTTCGTATTTAATATCACGTTACCTCATTATTATATAACATAATTTATCTTCTGTAGTAAAAATGCGACCCATAGTATTTCTGGCTACATTTGAGATCAAGTGTTTAAATAAAGTAAAGTTAATTCGTACAAAAGTTTGAATTGGTGTTTAAATGAAAATCGACGTTCAAGATATGTTGATTTATTTCCTACTGCAGTTAAGTGTTTAATTGAGCACCATAATTTGATGTATAATATATATATATATATATATATATATATATATATATATATATATATATATATATATATATATATATCGTATGTTTCTCTCTTCCACGCTGATAAACTAGTATTAGCCAGAGGTTTAGACGTGGGTATCCCTTTCACCTTGCATTGATAAGGAGAATATTTTATGCCGAATTTGAGGTGCTATATTCTCAGCTCAAACACCATGAGCCGAGGTCATATGAGGATGCCCTAAATATGAAGGCAAAATTAGCTAACATCGCATACAGTTTTGCCGATTCTTTGAATTTGTATAGAACAAGATTCATTATCAGGCCGCCAAACATTTAAAGTCTAATAGGGATATTTATATCACTTAACTAGACAATGGTGCCAGTGTAGTCATTCTCTACAGCAATGATTACGCCCAGAAAATTCTAGATATTCTCAATGATAGTACAACATTTAAGAAGCTATGTGACATTTAAGAAGCTATGTGACATTTAAGAAGCTATGTGACATTTCAAGGGACGACACTTTGAGTACTGAAGTTAAATTTCAAAAGCGCCTTCTTCGCTTACATAAAAGAAATTTATAAGCAAGGACGCTTATGAAAGGATCCGACCCATAGTTCGCAGCGACTACGGATGTACGGGTTGCCAAAGATTCATAAGGATGATGTCTCCTTAAGGCCCATCTTATCTATGATTTGATTAGCTCAACATGAACTTGCAAAGTAGCTGGCCGAGATTCTGGGCCATATGCTGAACAAATTGTCAAGTAATTACATAGCCGACTCGTTCGTATTCGCCCCTGCAATGCGTGAACCGGAATGTAGTCCTGAAACTAATTTCCTTTGATATCACTAGCTTATTTACGAATGTTCCACTCGATGAAGCGATTCAAATATGTGACGATATGTTGTATCCTAGGACACTAACCCCTCCTGCTTTTCCAGAAATGATTTTTCTGGAACTTATGGAACTGGCCACTAAGTCGGTAAGTTTGAGCTTCAATAATGAAATGTGCCAGCAGGTTAATGAGGTAAAAATGGCCAGTCCTCTGGGTGCTATCCTAGTTAATATCTTCCTAGGTTTTCAGTACTCTGTGTTATTCACTCGGGTTACAAGACCCTTTCGTTATTGGCGATACGTTGATGACACCTTCGTCATTTTCAAGTCTCGCCATGAAGTGAGAGAATTTTTACTGCATTTGAATAATATCCACCTAGCTTTAAAATTCACCATGTTCCTCCGAACATAATGTATAACACGATCAGCCGGTTACTGGCTTCACACGTTATACTAAATGTCTTAGAAAGGGTATCGGGAAGACGTAAAGGTGTTGGATGTGCTGTGTGGCTCCTTCTTCTCCCAAGATGACTTCTTCACCCTGGTGGTGCTCTGGTTGGAATTTTCTTTCTTCATCCTCCGGACGGCTTCGTTATTGTAATAGAAGGCATTTATGGCAGACAAAAAAAAAAAAAAAAAAAAACACGACCCGCGACACAATTGTAATATATATGAAACATAACTAACTTTTATTTTACATTATGGATACAATATATATTAAAAAAACTTTTACAATTTACATATCTTCAGAACTAAACTAACTAGCTTAACAAGTATTGAGGGAAGGGGTGGTCCCCTTTCGTTTACAGAGACAGAATTGTACGTGCTCACCTCATGATGGTCCATACATAAAGAGACAGAGCTAGAAAGGGAATTATGGGAATGCATTTCTTTGTATCTCTACGCTCATGGCCAAACCACACCTCGGCCAAAATTCCGAATCTATGTTAGTTAACTTCTTTCCAAAGTAATTCATTTATTATTAAAAAGGAATCTTCTCAAAAGATCATAAATTTCGAAATCGACCCATTTTTCAGAATGAAATTCAGAGGCATCCCATTTTTTTTTCAATTTCGTAATTAGTGTTTTTAAATTCAGTGTACATTTAAAGTTGTTTAATTTATTCTTAAACATCATTTCTTCTCATAGACCATTATCAAGATCATTTCGAATACAGAAGCTTTTCACGTTAATTAACATTTTTTTTTCAAATTTGTTTATTATTTTAAAAGTAGCCTTATTTCTAAGATCACTCACAAAAATTACTTCGAATTAATCAACTCTCGCCAAACCTGGGAGTTATATAAGTTAATGATCAGTTTTGCATTACCTTACAGCTTGAGAAAATTAAAGAGAGATCTTTCCAGAGTGAAGAAATTTTTTCTTCTTAAGAATTCATTCAATTTTTCGTAAATACTCCTCAGCTAACATTTCAGGGACGCCTATCATACGGTCCAATTTCAAATAAACCTTCAATTAAAGAATTCGCTCGAATAATTCTTCCTTAACAATCATCTAGAATTCAGGAAAATTTCTTTCCTTAGTCAAATAATATATCTTTAGAAATAAAATAATCAGAGAATATTCGAAATGTAATAGCATAATTTTTCTTTAAAAACAATCAAAATTTCAGAGAAATCTTAAAAAAAAATTAACGTAATCATGTAACAGTTTGCTTTTTCAAACACTCAAAGACCCCAGAAAAGTACTGTAAGTGCCACTCTTGAACAATTTTTAATAAAAAAACAATTGAAGACATCATTTAATGTAATTTAAGGAAGCACACGTAATTTTGTTCTTTAAACTTAGTAAAAAAATAATAGAAAAAATAAGTTAATTCGTTATTATATGGTCTCATGCTATCCGGCATGGGGGTTTAGTTATATAAGCACTAACTCGCAAGAGAAGAGAGAATAAGAGAGAGAGAGAGAGAGCGAGAGAGAGACATAGAGAGAGTAAGGGGGAACGCGGAGCCTTCACTAATTTCCTACTATAACATTACACATTACGTAATCACACACACAAAAAAAAAACTTCGACAATGTTAAAAGTCACTCTCTCGTCCAAAAAAAACTTTAACGGGTAAGGGAATGAGAGAGAAGGAACGAGAGAAGAGAGGGAGAGCGGAAGAGCGGTACCATCACACCCCACCTCATTTATAACGGTGAGGCCCAACCGGGCCACCAACTCACTTTTACATGTGGGCTATTGTTTTAAGCAAAATGATTGACGGCTATAAGCTGGTGAATAAAACATTTCTACGAGTTTAAAAAAATAACAAAATAGAAAAAAAATCTTATTTTGATCAATTTTGTAAAAGGCATTCTCACAAAAAAAACTTCATATTATGTAATCCAAATTTTTAGCAATAACATTTTTTTCTTTCTTTTTTTCAAACAGATAAAAAAAACATTATCAAATCAAAAAGTTCCTTTATTTTTCAGCGTTAATTGTAATATAATATGAGAAAGAACACAGGAAACAGATGAAAAATGCAATGTTCATGACTTATGGTTTCTGTCAATAGTCCACAAAACGAAGTATTAAAGCAAGAGTTCTATTTTTTCTTCAAATCTGAATCTAACAATTGCAAAGTCAAAAAGTCAACAATATTTTCTCAATCTGAAATAAGGATCATATATTAAAGTTGGTTATTCTTTTTTTCTTTCTTTTAAATTCATTTTTCGCGCATTTTTTCAAGGATTTTTTCTTTTTTCACGTAACACAAATGTGCATACAAACAGACACACACACGCATATATATATATATAAATTACTAGCAAAAGTACCCGTCGTTTAATGGGTTCAAAAACAGCCTACAGAAAATAGACACTGATTTATAAAGCATGATAGGTTATGAAAAGGAAGGGTTGTAAAGAGATAGCTTCGGCTTCGGGGGTATCAAAACCAAAGCAAAATATGACGAAAGTAAAAATAAAATAGATAAACCACATAATTTATTATACCATACCTGTTCACACTGAAACACTTATCACAATATTATGTGGATCTATATAAAAAGAAACCTTGTTAAACTATGTGACATATTTCCATTCTATGGAGATCAGGCGCGAACGAACACCTCATAATTTTATACCATATTTCTTGAAAACTGAAACATAATTATCAAAGTATACTTACGCAGATAGATATGAAAAGTATTTATTAAAGTTTGTGCCTATTTCCATTCTATGGATGGCAGGCGCGAACGCAGACTCCACAATTTCATTATACCATCTCTATTTAAGTTAAAACATACTTATCAAAGTATTATTATGTACATCTATATCAAAAACACGTGTAAACGTTTTTTTTTAATTTTTAATTTTTTTTTTGTTTCCATACTTTGTGGACCAAGCGGGAACGCAGACACCACAATTTTAACGAACCACCGTTCTACAGAGCAAACATACCCATTCCTGTGTCTCGATACATCTATCATTATATGCAATCAGTTTTTAAAAATAGTCAACCATATAGGAACCTATTCGTGACCACACACACACACACACACACACACACACACACACACACACACACACACACGTTCAGCATTATATATATATATATATATATATATATATATATATATATACATACATACATACATACACGCACACATATGGAGAGAGAAAGAGATATTGATATATCTTTTGCATATTCTAGAGACATTTTTTTTCGTCTCTGTTTTTTTTTTCAATCGAAGGGTTATTTTGTGTGGCGTAGGAACGGTGAACTTTTATTTAGAATCGGTTTTTTGTATGTAATTTGTTTTTTGTTTATTCATAGGTGCAAAACAATTTGTTTCAGATTTTGAATTTTCTTTTTGAGTGCGTTTTTTGTTTGCGTTTGTGCGCGCATGTGTTCTGCGTTCCATTGGGTCTGCCATTTTTAAATTTTTGCCTGAAATATTTTTACTTTATTCGTCTAATGGCTATTATTTTTGGTTGTGCCGTGGGTCTCTTTTTTTCAGAGTCAATCTATCGTCTGAAAGCAACATTTATAACAGGCGGTACCGTAATCGACTTCAAACCTGGCATGGTCGAAATTATTTCAATGCTAGAAAATAATATGTTCTGGTCATAGTGCACCATTTATAACACGATCAGCCGGTCACTGAGGTGTGACTGGCTTCATATGTTATACTAAATGTCTTAGAAGTGGTCTCGGGAAGACATAAAGATGGCCAGTCATAAGGATCTGTATAAGAAGAAAAGCATACCTGAGATGTTGGATGTGCTCTGTCGCTCCTTCTTGTTCCAAGATAACTTCTTCACCCTGGTGGCGTTCTGGTTGGAATTTTCTTTCTTCATCCTCCGGACGGCTTCGTTGTTTTAATGAAGGCATTTAGGGCAGACACAAAAAAACCGACACGCGACACAATTGTAATATATATGAAACATAACTAACTATTTTATTTTACATTATGGATACAATATATATTACAAAAACTTTTTTCAATTTACATATCTTCAAAACTAAAGTAACTAGCCTAACAAATATTGTGGGAGGGGATGCTCCTCCCCCCTCGTTTACAGGGAGACAGAATTGTCCGTGCAGAAAGAGACAGAGCTAGAAAGGGGATTGTGGGAATGCATTTCTTTGTATCTCTACGCGCATGCCCAAATCACCACTCGGCCATGCTGTAGAGTGTGTTAGAAGTAGTGCCACAAACGACTCTCTTCCCTTCTTGGATGTTTTGGTACAAAGAACAGGTAACAATTTCTCCACCGCAATATACAGGAAACCGACTTTCACGGGCTTGTATATCAGTTGGGACTCCTACGCACCTATGGGTATGAAAATCAGCTGGATTAACCAGTTGGTTCACCGTTCACTTATGATTTCCACGGCCAGCAAATTAGAAGCTGAACTAAAAAAGATAAGATATACTCATTAAGAATGTTTTTCTCGAGTGTATTATTGCCAAGTTCATTCAGAAAAAAAATTGCGCAATGAACACTGACATTTTCTCCGGGCCACCTAAATGCCCAGTATATTTAAAGCTCATTTTCATTGGCGCTATCAGTAAAGGTTTCTCTGATAGAATCAGATCTGTGGTGTCCCGCTGTTACTATACAGTGCAACCCCGTGTAGTATTTGGTACAAAGAAGGCTTTCCCGACCTTTCAGAAAGATGTTCTACCGAAGGTGAACAAAAGTTCAGTAATTTCTGAATTGTGCGGTGCTGCCTATATGGGTCGAACTCTTCAACGCCTGGGGGTCATATTGGCTCAGCATTTACCTGCACAATTTCGGAATTCGTGTATGTCTAATAAGAACGTATTGACGAGCCCATCCAGGCATTTAAGGAATACGCCCAGACGCTTACTTAGCACATCCGGGCACTCAGCGATTCATGAATCGGCGATCGGACAAAATTTGCTCGACGATAAATTCTGTGGAGTTGCATAATCGGATGGTCTTTTTTGTATTGAGTACAGGGCCCGCTCTAAACATTTACTGAATATTTTGAAGGCTTTGTGTGTGGCGATGCGTAAGTCTTCGCTCTGTAGGCAGAAATAGCTCTCACACAAGAATTGTTTAAGGAGCTCTAATATATATATATATATTCTTGCAAAAGTACTCGTCGTTGTGTATTCTTATGTACATCCATATCAAAAACACTTGTAAACGTTTTTTTTTTTTAATTTATAAATTTTTTATTTTCATACATTGTGGACCAGGCGCGAACGCAGAGCCCACAATTTTGATGAACTACCGTTTTGCAGGATCAAACATACCCTTTCCTGTGTCTCGATACATCTTCTATCATTATATGTAATTAGTTTTTTTTAAATAGTGAACCATATAGGAACCTATTCGTGACCACACACACACACACACACACACACACACACACACATTCAGCTTGATATTATATATATATATAAATATATAAATATATATATATACATATATATATATATATATATATATATATATATATATATATATATATATATACATGAGCGTTGTTTTTCTTATACACATATTGTGAATGTGTATATTGAATAATCTACCTACATTCTATCGATCTCTGCTTTGGTTTTGGGTGTTACTTTTTTCTTTTACCCTGATATTTGCGACAATTAATTATTTTTTCTTGTCTAATTGTCGTTTCTCCACCCCAGGTAAGAGAAGAGAAAAAAACAATTATTTTTTAAACGATTTTCACAATTTTCTTTTTCTTAATCGTAACCGCCAATATTTTCTCTTGACAATATATCGGTTGAGCCGTTTCCTCGTTTATTTTAGGTTCTTTTTTTATAATAGCTAATTTATAAATATATAAATTTACTCTTAAATCGTTTTTATTAAAGAATTGTCGTTTTCCCCTTAATGAAGTATTTGTTTCCCAGCTCGGCATGTCTCCAGATATCTTGTTCAATGCTATTATTAACTTTAGTTCCAAAAGAAATCTCTCTATATACATATAAATATATACATATATAC
>NC_136503.1:72021329-72151329 GCF_053919585.1 Euprymna scolopes
ACTCTGGTGCGATAAGGTGGCCGGTAGCAGGTTTTGGGTGTGGCAGCAGGATTCGGCGCCGACCCACAAGTCCCAAAAATTCCAGGCTTGGCTTCAGAAGGAGTGCTACTACTTGGTGCCCTTCTTTCACTGACCCCCTTCCTTCCTCGTCCTGAACTCGCTGGACTACCTAGTTTTGTCATACGTCAAGAACATCACCAACATGACCTCGCACAACACCAAAGCCAGCTTGATCGCCGACATCCGCTGAGTATTCGTCGAGCTCCCGCCGGCGCTTGTGGAATAGACATGCTTCCAGTTTCGTAGTCGTATCGGGCCAGTGATTGAGGCTGAAGGCGGCTATTTTAAATAGATGTAAGCTCTACTAGATACTCAAATTACCTGTATTTATTTTTTCAAAAAACAATTTTAATATAAAGCTGTAGTATTTTTTTTGCTGTTCCACTGTACTTTAAAATGTGGCTGAAGTTATTGATTGATTGATGCTTTACTAGCGTAAGCTTGTATTTGTTGAAGACATTATTTTCGTATATTCTCATTCATCAATTTCATAATAAAAATGTAATCTAAATTTATTTATTTCATAGAAATCGCTCCTGAAGAGTTATGAAGCCAATTTATGTAAAATGCGAAGAAATCTACAACCTGACAGGATTTTAATACTTGAAGGTCATAAACTAGGCGTTAGATGTTTAGTTTTCCACCAAGGAAACAGAAACTTGTTTCCGATTACCAGAAACATTGCGCATAGAATGGGAGAACAAGAGTTTGACATAAAGCTACTTAATATAATGTACATTTTAAATTATTTGGACACATAATTTTTCTGCTTCAAATTCGAACTCTTTGTCCCCATCTCTGTCAGATGTTGTGTTGTAGATATTATTATTATTATTATTATTATTATTATTATTATTATTATTATTATTATTATTATTAGTAGTAGTAGTAGTAGTAGTATGTACTCACTTGGAGTAGTCACACAAACCATCATCAAATCTTGCTCTTTTAGAACAACTTGTGGTGTTCCCCGGAGTCTGTAATGTTCTCCCCAGACTTCAAATACTCTCCACCTCTTTCGCTAACTTTTGCAAAAGAGTTTGTTATCGCAACAGCCGCTTACCATTGCTTTCTCGTTAGCGGCGACAATTAGTTTTCACTGGAATTTGGGTTGCAATAAGCCTCCCTGAGATCCCGGTCCCAATCCTCTTTGCATTCAGCCAGCGGACGTCTGGCTAGTGCTTTCTTTCCTCGGTCTTTCCATCCTTTTTCACCTTCATGATTTGGCGTGGTGCCCGTTTATGTCGAACCTATGTCGGAGTCATCATAATTCCATGTAATGTTCGTTTGTGATTATCATCTGGAGTCGTTTCTGTGTCCAGTTTGTGCGTGTAGATAATGTGGTGTTAGTCTCCACATTCAAGGCTTTTCCTTACTATCTGCGGTTTTAATTATTGAAATACATTGCATCTTCTCGGCAACCCGTCTGATTCTCATTTCTCACATTTCTTTTAAAAGTTTTTTTGGTATTGTTCTTAGCGCTCCTCCTATTAGCGATGCCATCTTAACTTTCTTCATTTTCCAGATCTCTTTGAGCTCACCTGATAGTCTCTTTGATCTTCATTCTATGGTCTGCTGGAACGGCTAAATATACGATAAGGCAGGACTTTTCTTCTTATAAACTATTATGCAATCGGATGTTTTTGCTTGGATGAGTTTATCGGTTTGCATATTCATGTCCAATAGGATTTTGTGACTTTCATTGTTCTGTATTGCTATTGGTTTGTGCTTGTACAATTTGTCTGCGTGATCACTAGGTACGGGCAATTAATGGCTGCTTCAGTAGGGAGGCATGGTTTTAACGCCGGTTAATCATAATAATTTTTAAAATTTTCGAGTACTTTTTATTGTATTTGAAAGATTATAGTTAAAAGTTAATTTCTCAATGAAAAAGTGTGTGAAATAAAAAAATACATGGAATAATTTTATCTCAAATCTGAAAAACCCTAGATTTCACGTAAAAATTCATTATGACAAAAATCGCGTTTACATTTTTCTGGCAAGAAAAATATAAGTTTTTAGGAATTATTTCCAATTTAAGTATTAAGTTAAAGTCTTCAGATAATGAATTAATACAATAAATGTACTTAACTTTTGCTAAAAAAGTAATAATTACCCAAAAATGTATCACTGGTAGGAACGAGACTTGTTTATCGTATTGAAAGAAAACTCTGGCAGCAAAATTCAAATATGCATGGAAGAACAAATTAGACATAATTTATGTCCTTATTTAACATTATTTCGGCATACAGAGCAACATTTTTTGAGTCGCATACCGTCCTTTCTTTCATTTAAAAATGAATAAAAGTTAATTAAATTCACTAATTATACTACTGACAATTTATTATTTGAAAAAAAAAGTTAGCACCATTATTTAGTAAAATTAATACAGAATTACAATTGGTTAAGAGAACAATTTATACTTCCGCGAGGAAAATATTTTACAGCTTTCCAATGTTCACTGAATTACTATTTTTTTCAGATTGAGTCGACTTCTCTTTAGTGTGAAATCCGTTTTTATGACTATTTCGTTCGTCAAAACTTGTATTCCTTAGAAAGGTCAACCGTTGCGTTGCACTTTTTTTTTTTGAGTTCTTTCCATTTCTTCGTCAAACTGTTATATTTGACGTTCATCCTCGTCGCCAACTGTTATGTTTGACGTTCATCTTCGTCGCCAACTGTTATGTTTGCAAGTTGAACCAAATAACGTATAAGGCAATACAAATGAGGACTCAACAAACAAAAGTAGATCAATAAGAAGTGTATTAGGAAAAGTATATTATAGTATATTTACGTAATGGTTGTCAAGTAAAAGAGTTTTGGCTGGAGAACATATCTGCTCTCGGCTCGGCCTTCGGTGGCTTCTGGTTAACACACACTCAGACTAACCGAGTCTTGCTATTTATGTGTAATATTATCCACATATGTAAATGAGTGGGTGCCACCACAACAATAATGTTTACGTGAAATTTAAAGTTGATAAACACAAACAGGCGGCTAGTTAAAAAGAGGAGGGTGGTGCGCAAAACAGACTGGTTTTCTTTCGTATCCGTACTTACCGACATGGAACCTTCGTATGATTTTTGCCATTTTTTAATTAAATTTTTTTTTTTATGTTCCGGTTTTTCAGTTTAATTTTTTTTAAAATTTATTTTCCAAGATTATTAAACATTATTTTACGTTGATAATTATACGTTTTTGCATGCAATGAAAATATGTGAATCTTACATGTAAAGATTACGTTAAAAATGCAAGCATAAAAAAAAGTAGAAATAATTTTTTAAGTAATATTTTTTTGCTAAAATATTAAATAAACAATGCTTAATTCAATGATAATATTGGTAGTTCGAGAATCTAATTTTTCTTCGAGTTATATTGAATTCATTAATACGGGCTTCATGAGCTTTTTTCGTAATGTTCCTGTAAAAATTATTTTATTTGTATTTAATTGTTGCAGATTACGATGCTTTATTTACATACAAAATGGAAAAAAATAAATTCTTGCGTTTTTTATTTATTACTGAAAACCATAACTTTAGTAAAGGTATTTTTTTGTTTAAACTAAATAATACATTTTTCCTAAGGTTTAAATGAAATAATTAGTTAATATTATCCCGCGAATATTATTTGATAAATACTGAAAATTTTATCAAAATTGGTTTATTCCCTGATTTTTTTTATGAATTCTTAAGTAAAGGGAGAAGTCAAAATGTTTATACATTTTGAGCATCAGCATTCATTTTGCCCGTACCTAGTGCTCAAGATTCAACTGTTTGCATACTTACCAATGTATTGCCTTCCCTATTTGATCGTGTTTATTTTTATATTTTTGGAGCAGTTTGCTGTATTCACTTATTATGTGGTTTATTGTTTCGTCTCTTTATTCGCAGAGTCTGCATTTTCTGTTTTCTTGTGTCTTGCCAATTCTTTGTATTATTATTATTATTATTATTATTATTATTATTATTATTATTATTATTATTATTATTATTTTGTGTCTGCCTGTTAGTATTGTCGATTTAATATTGATAGGCGGGTCATAACAAATGATCATAGGGTATCATCATTTTCTTTTCTCAGTCTTCCAGCACTTTCCGTCAGATTCTGACGGTTCCCAACAAGGCAGTCTTTTGAAGTGCTCAACATAGCAATATATCCCGATTTTCTCAGTTCACTAGTCAAGTCCTTTTCTTACACCCTCCAAATCTCCCATCACTATAAGTGCACTTTCTACCTTCTTCAACTTCAACTTCAACTTCAACTTATTATTATTACTATTATTATTATTATTATTATTATTATTATTATTATTATTATTATTATTATTATTATTATTAACCATTTAACACCACGATAGGGAACTCTCAAAACTTGGCGAAATAAGAGGCTCACCACTTGATCTGTGTTCACTATGTGTCTCGCAGTGTTATTTAAAAAAACACAGGGCTGAGGTGCGTTATTGACAGATAATCTTATTAGCGTACATTTATTTGGTTGGGGACGCTCTTTTGGGGTATTTCCCTGCATTAATTTGAAAATAAAATTAGATTTTAACTTATATTTTTGTTGGTGAGACATAAGGCAACCTGGTATGATGTATATTTGAAGCTTTCCACGCCGCACGAGTAGTCCCATTTAAAATTGCCATAAAAATGTGCCTTCCCCATCTCTGTCACATGCCATGTTGAAGTTATTATTATTATTATTTGTATGTCAACGTCAAATATGAGATACTTATAATTAAAGTGCGTCTACTTTTAAACTGATTAATTCTGTTTCTTGTGTTTAAACGGACCGCTACATGAATTATTCAAATAAAATTATAAATTCTTTTCCTTTCTCATGGGTGAGAATTAGTTCATAAATACGAAAGATAATAATTTGATCCGAGAGGCAATTAAAACTGCGCGAATCCTCTGAAACGATGGCGACAGATTGTATCGCCGTCGATATCATCAATTCAAAGCGAGATGAAGATAATTCGCTCTATAGGACAGCGGTTTCAGCATCCATTAACGTACCAAGTAGAACACTGTGTATGGGTTTTGACAATCTTAAGTGACTGCGGTCAGCGCCGCTTTATTGGAAGACTACAGTGTCAGTAGCACTAAACAGTCATCGACGTTCGACACCGGATCAAAAACAATTACGTTTTTCGCATCGGCAATTATACGCACCGAAAAATGTCTCTTCGCCGCCTCAGTTGGTCAACTCATTTTCTTTTTCATTCGGCGCAGTTGTTACCTCCATTCTGGTCGGGTAATCAATTATCTAACACTGCAAGGTTAAGTTCTAATAAAAAGGGGGTCACTTTTCGTCCGACACCGATTATTTTGGTTGCAACGTAACAGAGCTGTAATTACGGAAAGTGAAGATTTATAGTTTTAAACTATGAATAACAATAGATTGATACAGATTTATATAAGCTACACAACGATTATCTTATTACAGAGACAACGGTGCAATCTATCAGAGCAATGCACCATAATCCAGTATAATTCCATAATAAATACGCTATCATTACTTCTGTTAAGTGTGAGCTTATGTTTTCAGACATGTTTCGCATTTGTTAAAACTATAAATAACAATGGACTTACAAGGTTTTATATCGGCTATACAACGATTACCTTATTACGAAAACTACGCTGTAATCTATTAGAGCAATGCACTATAATCCAGTATATTTCCATAATAAATATGCTGTCATTGCTTCTGCTAAATGTGAGGATTATGTTTTCGGTCATGTTTCGCGTTTGTGCAGAATCTACAGTTTCTATTTCCTGATCGCTTGTCACCTAACTTTTAAACTTATTAATTGTGTTTATTATATTAAAATACACTACATGAGTTATTCAAATAAAGTTATAAGTTTTTCTCTTTCTGATCAGTAAAAATTAGTTCATAAATCCGGAAGGTAATAATTTGATCCGTAGATAAGTATAAATAGAACGCCATACGCGGGTTTTGTTCGTTTATTTTATTCTGTGGATTATTTGCAATCTATGAAACTATAGTACTACGAGGCAGAATGTGAGTAATTAGATTAAATTCATATGTAGTTATGTAAATATCTGATAAACGTTTTATATTGGCAATGCTACGATTATCCTATTAAGTAGGCTATGTTGCAATCTACCAGAGCAATGCGTCTTAGCCAGTATATGACCATAATAAATACGATATTATTATCTTTGATGAGTTTGATATTATGTTTTCGGTCATGCTTCGCATTTATTTAGAACTTACAGTCTCCATCGCTTGATCACTTGTCACCTAACTTGAGTATAGACTGATTATGATATCCCGTAAATTATTTGCCATTTATCAAACCAAAGTGCAATAATGTTAAAACAAATGGTGGATAATTTAATTGAATCTATGTCACCGAAAATGTCAAAATAACAAAATTTTGGTGATTGCTGCAGTTCTATTTATCGTAGTGAGCATTTTCTTTTACAGATATTATCTACAATGTATGTTTTTTTTATAACAGTAAGGACCGTGTAACTTTCCAGCATGGTCAGATGAATAGCTTTTGACTCATAACAGCTTCCATTGCTTAACTGCAAAAAATACTTCAATAGCATATGGTAAAGTTAACTCACCTATGACTGTGTCTCATACTTACGCTGACAAGTGCGATAAACAGTTTTACAACTGTTTTTTTTTTTCGGTTAAAATGTAAATTACAATATTACATTTATCTTATATTACGTACATAAGGAGTATCCTATTCAGTCGAAAGGTCCTGGATATGACCTTAAACTATATCGACAATCTAAATAATTCGATGAGAGAAAGATCGGACGATTTTCACTGAAGTTGCCACGATATAAAACCTAACATAAAACATGCATTTGATAAGTCCTATTACCGCACAGCACTAAGACAGATTGGCATATAAAATCAACACGATGTTCTTATATATGAAAAGGGTATGTTCGTTTCGAAGCGGGTGTTTCTGTTTCTACAAGGATACTTGACCTTGCATTTTAAACTTTAATTTAAGCCATTATTACCGCAAAAGTAGAAAGGCCCGGCATTTAAAATCAGCAATGGTTTTCGTTATATGACAGATCCGCGTTCGAAATGAATGTTTCTGTTTAGAGCACAATTGAAGCATGGTACTTGACGTTTGCGTTTTAAAAGTCAATTGAAGCCCTTATATAAAATTATTTTATAAAATAAACAGTAGGTTTCTACAGTGCAATGTAAATTATAACGTATTGGGGACTAAGTCTCTAGTTAGAGGCATGTGAAACTTCCTCCCAGTGAACCGGGGTGGGTTCCCAACAGGTTCAGGCAAGTGATCGATTTAATTAAAAAATGGAGTATTTCTCGATTTTGACGACAATTATATATTGTAGAGTGAAACATTCTTTCATAAACGAAAAATCCCATGCAACGTCAGGTCTCCCTGCTAGTATTAATAAATAGCAAATTTAATATCAAATAAATTAATTTGCATATTAATTTACAAAATAATCTACAATTAATTAATTTTTATTATTATTTTCTGATTCAATGATTGTTTTACCATTGCAAAGACTTCTATTTACTCTTATGCCTTTTGAGCGTAGATATAGAATTAATATTTTGGATCATCGTCATATCGTATCGTATCAATTAAACATTATATTTGCATTGGCTTCCGCGATATTTTTCTAGTAAGAATTTTTTTCTAGTAAGATACCAGGAATCACGTCAGACACCACGTGAAATTTTCCAACATCTGAAATGAAAGTTAGTTTTTTTTATGGGGGTGGTTGGGGGGAATGAACTGGATTCGAACTTCGGATATCCGGATCGCCAGTTCCTATCGTTCACCACTAGACAACTTATTTTGGGTTAATATTATATTTCCTATTCATTTTACTTCAATTTACTCCTTGAGATGAGGACCCAGCTCGACTTTGTAAATATTATTAAGTAATCACATATACACAGCGGCAAAAACTAAAGTTCATGAATACTTTCTCACTTATTTCATTTATTAAGATCATTGAATAGTATCAATCCTTCTCTTGCTCGGTTCGCGCATGAAAAACAAGCGGAAATCTACGGAAAATTGCTTGGCTTAATTCATACTAAAAACCTCAAGATTTTACTAGATTACTTGCCACGTCTTGCGCGTGATTTCCTCTGACGTTACTTTCTGAAACATGTTAACTAAACCTTTTGCAAAAATTTATTTTATTTCATCATCAAATTTCTGACAGTAATACGTTCCACCGCTACAAGCGCTTATACTAATTGATATGTAAATCGCTCTAGACAAGGCATAAACCCCTTTAGTTTAAAGAATTAAAAATACTATTTCAAAGTAAAAAAAAAAAAAAACTTGTAAATAATGAGTGTAAGATGGAATGGATTTTGAACCTTAGAACAGCAATTCTTCTCCCGCTGTCAGAAACATCGCTCATGAAATTTGAGGACTAAAGGACAAAATAAGAGCAGCGAGAGTAATGCGGCTGTCTAAAGTAAACCTAGCGTCCACTTTCTACTTTCCTTTAATTATATTATGGGGCACGTAGAGCGAATATTCGTGAGAAGAGGAAACGAAAACAATTCTGTCTTTGTACAGATATAGAAGCGAAACAGTTGCGTGGCATGCAGCAGTTTGCAAGTTTAACACATACCGATAAACAGCATTCGATATTTAATAGCATGTTCTTGACTTTCGACGACGGTTGTCAAGAACGGTGATTTGAAGTGATTTTATTGTACACAAATTAACTCCGACGTTCTTCTGTTTCTCGTGGGAAATCAACTTTTGATTGTTCTGGGATTCCTCTAACACTTTCTACCTTTAAATTCGCTGCGTTCATTGTCAGTGATATTTAAGTCAGTCTACAGAATTGGTGGTTTATAAAATTGATAGATTCAAAGTTGCATGATAAGGAATAACACAAGAGGATTGAGAATCTATCCACAACACTGATCGCGAAAAAAATCCAGAAAACAATACATCATGCCGTCAAATGTATGACGATATTATAGTTTCTTTAAAAAATGCTTAATTAAATACGAAAAACGAATCAATTGGGTTAATAATAATATAAAAAAATGTAGCACCTACTTAGGTGCAATCTATAGGCTTATTCGCCAACAAATCTAATTCATCTACAAAATTTTCATATATACATTAGAAACTGCTCGATATACGATACTACATATACGCATAAAAAAAGCGTGTTTACACATTCGAACTTTAATCTTAATGCCTTTTACCGATGATATTTTATATTTAATGATCACAAGAAGCGTAATTATTCTATTAGAAATATAACTAAATTGTATTCTATTACTATTTGGCGCGGAAGATACAACGCCTAGCCCTCCCAAATGATCACCCATGAGGTACTAGCCAGGCTCAACTTTGCTTAAGTTCGGTGATCTGGCGAGAACCGGTGTGTCAACGTGATGATGCCGTTTGGCTGAAAAATGCGAAGCTCTCGGTTTGTTTACAAACACGCGGTTTGAGCACTGTACAAGTGGCGGACGGATGTTTGTTTAAATAGACATTCGGACAGATTACGCTTACGGGCTTCCATAGTCGAGGGGTAGAACTGTTGATTGTCAATACGACGGTTCTAGGTTCGATCCTTGGCTTGGGAGAGGTACTAGTCTAGCGGCACTGATGAGTTGTGATACAAGGAAACAGGACTGCACTGTATGTCGATGACTACAAATATATATATATATATATATATATATATATATATATATATATATAATTGATAGAAGTCTACTAGGCAAACGTAAATGTAAGCTTCCGCGCGATAAACGTCTGAATATTTATATTAGCCCAATGAAGTAAAAAATAAATCTCGATGCGACAATGACAAGTATAGTTTAATACCATAAGTATTAACAAAAACTGCAAATCAGGAATTAACATGTACAATTTACTTTTCAACGGAATACCTCCAATAAAAGCAGGCAGTGAAATATTCTTATTCCGCGGAATACCAAAAAATGTAATGTTCTTCTTGTCAAATGATAGTAACTGGTGAGCAGATTATAAATAGAGAGTGGCTGGACTATGCTAGATAAATATTTCGATTTGGAGTTTTAAAAATGTTGGGAAAAGATGATGGTGAGTGTATGAAATCCTATGTGATCCCAATTTTTCAGCCCAAATCTACTATAATAATAAACGTCAAAATAAGATCCGCTATCAAAAAAAAAAAAAAAAAAAAAAAACAGGAATAAAAAACAGAGATTCAAGACAAAATTCTCTTCAGTGATAGGCCTCCCGCTTACAGACTCTCTCTGTTTATATCATCATTTTCCAACTGTTTTAAAATCCCCAAAACGGGTTACAAAGAAAAATATCACATCTTGGATTCAACTAGTCCTGTTTGAAAACGTTCTTTTATTTTTTTACTCTTTCTTGATAGTTTATACGCGTCTGACAAATTTTGTACGAACATTATTAAAAAAAAACAAAACATTTTGCACAAACACTATATGCACACATTATTTTAAAAACATTATTATAAATTTTATGAACTAAAACCAGTACATTCTTGCACAGTTATACACACACACACACACACACACACACACACACACACATATATATAGTGGAAATGGTAATTAATAAAAAGTGAAGAAAGTTCTCAATACCGTTGTAGAGCAGATATGCGGTTTATTTTTTATTGCCATATCTTTCTGTTAAGTTACATTATTATTTCAACTAGACTACCCGTAACCTGTTGGATTAGTATGTTATATTAGCTATGGAATTAATGTATGAGCGTGACACTTGTGACATAAAGAAAATAGGTGTTTGTGACATAACAAAAACATTTCTATGAAAGTATTTTAAAATGTAAAAAAAAAAAGAATATAAATCGAGTTCTATGAGTCGTTATGTTTATAATTGTTTACTATTGAAAAACAACACAAAACATATAGCTATTAAATTATAATTGGTTTGCCATACTTATAGGTAAATGCGCACTGAACAGATACCATAAAACTATAAGTTAAATTCAAATTTTGATATATCTTTCAATTTAAACGCGAAAAATACAATTGGGACGCTGAAAACGTACACAGGTAAACAATAAGTTTTATTGTCGCGTTGATTATTTATTTGCAGCGCTAACAAATAAAAATATTTTCGGAGTTATTTATATTGGTATATTTATATATATATATATAAAATTATTTTTTACTATAATAATTACATACCTACGGACACTAGTGTCTCATCCTTTCGGGAATCTTCAGTGCAGTGTGTCACGATTAGCACCAGTTGAACGCTTCGAATCCCGAAACAAGAGACATCTCTGGCTCGATTAGCGAAACTGGTTAGCAGAGTATATATATATATATATATATATATATATATATATATATATATATATATATATATATATATATATATATATAGTTAGCGAAACTGGTTAGCAGTATATATATATATATATATATATATATATATATATATATATATAAACTGGTTAGTATATATATATATATATATATATAGAGAGAGAGAGAGAGAGAGAGAGAAACAAACTGGTTAGCAGAGTATATATATATATATATATATATATATATATATATATATATATAAGCGAGATAAGACACTAATAGAATTCAGATGAAAAATCCTGATAGATATTACTTGAAGTAATACCCAAAATTTTACCACGAAACTTATATATATATATATATATATATATATATATATATATATATATATATATATATATATATATATATATATACACTCTGCTAACTAGTTTTTATCCTCTGGCGAGTAGAACATTACCGCATTTGAAACTACACGGAATAAGGATATCGCATCGCTTTTTTTTTATTGGAAAAATAAATTCGTTCACGTAACTTCCTGATTATCAGTTTTTTATGTATGCTTATGATATATAGATATATATACATATGTGTTTATATATATATATATATATATATATATATATATATATATATATATACATGCATATAGATTTAATGACCAATTCAAGAAGGAAGATGAACCAATAGGAGTAGAGGTTATAAACGATAATATCTGGGCATTTTGAAGCCTAAGGCTTCTGATCATTGACGTATCAGCCTTACTGAATCGATAATCAAATCTCTGTGCAAGAGTATCTACCTTTGTATTGGCAATATTTTTACTAATTTTCAATGTTTTTTTGATCCCCTCATATATAATATATATGTGTGTGTGTGTGTATAAAGTTGTTTGAGTGTTTACAGACAGGTACACACACCCACATACTTATTTATTTGTCTATACACTTATAAATCTGTGTTTTCTTTTGTATTGGGATTCATATTAAAACCCTTTTTTCTATTTATTTAAAATAAAACTACAGCTTATATATGGGTCATGTAATCGCATTCATCTACAAAAATCTAGCGTATTTGCATTTTTTTTAAACATTCATTTTATTAATTCCCTGTTGTTTTTTCGGTTTTCAAATGTGATAATCATCGTTTGTTTACTATTACGTGTAATTATATTAATGCAGATATTCTACATGATTTATACTTGCGTAATATTTGCGTAAAAAGTTTATAATAAATACAAAACACTTGCCATATACATTTCTGTATACGTATATATTTTTATTGAAAAAATATTACCTACCAAACTCCTCTTAGAGTTTTTGAACTACAAACCTGAAACATCATATATAAGGTATTTGCGCCTATGCGAAAGTTTATATTTTGGTTTCAGCCCTGGAAAATCGGCACAAAAGTGTGAAAAGTTAAAAAAAAAAAAATTAAATTTGCCAGGTTTGCCGGCATTACGAATAGGCATACATAACCTAGTAGCTATCAATTCATGTTTTACTTTCTAGCCTTGCAACAAACATGTCTACATATCCGTCAATTACGGCAGAGAAAAAAACAAATCGTAAGCTAAGCGTTTGGGTTTCAATTCTCGACAGTGGCGAACAAGTCGTAATTTATTTATTTTCTTACTTTTTAAATCATTGGGTCCAATATAATATACTGATAAATACGAAATCTGTATGAATCAAAATAGCATTTAAGCGTATTTTACGACCGGACAATGCCTGGCACCCTGCTAGTGTTATACAAAGACCATCCCTAAGGGCTTTACTTATAACTATAATTCATTGTAATTATAAGGTGCAAATAATACTACCTGCTTCTATGTATGGCTTGCTGCATAGCTATAGTTTTGCTAAATACATTTCATTTCATTTCATATAAGTGGATTCTGAGCGAAAGTCACATATCTGTTCCTATTGTCAGCAAAGCAACCGGTTCTGGCAACCATAGTACTCAAAATGCTGCAGCCGAAACTAGCGCTCATTCTTACAAAGCTGGCGAATCGTTACCTAATCATGAAATGCTTTCCAGCATCTTGAAAAATCTCATTAATTTTTCTGATCAGTTAGTTGATTGAATACAGGAGTATTTTAATGTTTGAAAAATATAGTATGTAGAATGATCATTAAAAATAATTATTTGGGAGTCAACATTTATTAAGGCCAGGAGGCTGCTTGAGGATATGGGTTACTGAATGTAAGGTGGTAGTCTAGCAATCGTTAATGTTGTAAATTTGGTAGGATTTGATTATTTATGCGGACGGCTCAACAAGAACTTGCATACATTGGATTTGAAGGAGACCACGTTGTATTCAACCGGAAAACAACCCAGCGGAACAGCGTTCCACATGATAACAGTTCTGGGAAGTAAGCTTTGCTCATGAATTCTGTCTTTAGATTAAGGCATAGATAGAGAACGGGGGAAATCGTATCTAGTTATTATAGCTACTCGACTGTTTTTGTGAAAGTTTGGCAAAGGAGACCATAGATTGGCGTTCAATCGAGCACTTATGAATATAACATTAGAACTTGGACTAGTTCGCAACGGCGTGCAGAAAAGAGAAAAGGGGCATTGCCTATTAAATTTCGAAGTATGTTTTAAACTCATTCAAGGCTGGATAGGGCACACCAGGCAGATTCTACTCGGATGATCACTAATGTACTGAAGAATATAAGCAAAACAATATTTGAAACTAGCAGGACACGTTTACCGGTGTTGCCCGACGGTAGCATGCCCCCCTCCGCGCGTAAAAATTTAAAGTAAGGCGGTTGTTGGTGTTGTTGTTGTTGTTGTTGTAGCCCAACCAGCAACCTCCTCATGTTAAGAACGGCTTTTGGAATAGACACGCTATCATATGAGTGGGGCTGTGGCTTTCAAAAGATATTCCGAAATGTAACTTTTAGTAATTTAATCGTGGTCAGGATTACCACGCGCAACTACAATAAACGAACAAAAACTTGGTAGTTGACAACGGCCCGTTCGCACTGATCAGGCAGGTACGGTATTGTTCAGAGTATGGTGTTTATGTTGCAAGTCTAGAGTTTAGGTGGCAAAATACTCTCGAACCCTCTATAACACAAAACGAACAAAATTCATGCAGTAATCTGTGCGTTACCATGTAAACAATCTTAAAAAAGAAAACAATAAGAAAATATGTTTTCTTTAAATAATAAACAATTATTTATTTTAAACAGTGTATACATAATTTTGTTTATATTATAAACAATATGAATGAAACAGTTTATAATTTTACACAATGTAAACCTTTTTTAAATTTTTATTTTGGACAACAGAAGTAGACATTCCTTTTCAATCAAATATTCTTCACAGACAGTTTTCAATATATATACTTGAAAGAAAATAAAACTGTTGGAAATTGGGCAAAAACAAATTATTTAAGTGTATGACCATTTTTCGTTTAAAAATAAATACAAAACATTTAACATTAGTTAAAAGTTTTCAAAGTACGCACAAATATTTTTCAATATATATTTGTAAAAGCAAAATACAATTGTATTTTGCTTTGTGACCTATTTGCGTATAAAAATAAAAACAAAACATATAATATTAGTTATTACCCGTGGGAGCCCTCAGAACTTTTTTTAATTATGCAACCTCCTACAAAAATGAACATAGAATCGAGTAACCTTTCGAGTGAAAAAAATACCCACAGTAGCCAGGTTCGAACATGTAACGCTAATAGGAAAACAGGTGAAGAAAAAGGAAACACTTTAGTCGCCTGGCTCACGGTAATCTTATGACGTTACGGGCCTTCGGAACAACGTCTTTAAAAGGTATCGGGAGGTATGAATGGCGTTGCGAACCAAATCAAATGAGAACAAAAGTTTAGCACATCTACGATGATCAAGATACCCTCTTTTTCTCTCTCTTACTTTTTTCTTGCTTCCATAGTCTCTCGCTCGCTGTTCTGTAAAACTTCAACGTTCGTGCTTACATATTTGTTTGTTCATGCAGGAAAAAGTGTAATAAACATTAAAATAGTAAACGAAGTAATCTCCCCCCCTCTCTCTCTCTCTTTCTCTCTCTCTCTCTCTCTCTCTCTCTATATATATATATATATATATATATAAACAAGAAAACGAATTGTTTTTTAGGTTAAAATGATTCCAGGTATTGGTTTAGCTCGAGCGATTTCGTTTATTTAAGAAGATGTGTATTCCGGATAAGCAATTTGTACGCTCGCATCCACTGAGAATTGCCAGAACTTTCTATTTTTGTAACGGGAAAAGGAAAGGTGACGGTTGCTGCATGAGTTTATGAGCCATTTACGAAGGTAGAAAAGACGGTATATGTATAATGTGTGTATAAGTTCCCGGTGTTTGCTAGTGGCGGTAAGAGGTGGTATGAGGACATTTATTTAGAGGGAAAAGTAATAACTACTTCCTCTAAAGATGGGGAGATTGTGATGATGGCGTTCCTAGGATACAGTGTAAGATTTTATTACAACGGCTTAATATGTCTAAAATATTGTTCTAAAGTTACGTAAGAGAGTGGAAAGTTACGTAAGAGAGTGGCTTATATAAAACATAATACATTTGTATGTGGCATCTGTTGTTTTAAACCTGCGGTACTCTGGTCCAGAGGAGAATTTCTGCAATCAAAATATTATTTATGGAGATGAGAAACAAATGTTTTAATAGACGAATACGACAAAAGCAGTATTGTGTCAAATGTGAAGATTTTTTTTTATAGTATTTTGCGTCTATTAAGTCTGCGCCTTTAACGATTTAAATGTTATTTGAATCTGAAGCGCGACACCCAAACCTGAACCCATCGACATATTGAAGGGCGAATAACTCTCTACACGTAGACCGAATTTCGTGAAGTATCAAAACATGTTTACCTTTTTCAAGACTAATTCCTTTCAACATTGACGCCAGAAGATTATTTTGAAGTAAAATCAGTTTTACAAATATTATTGCTATGTCGCTTCCCGAGAGGAGTTTCTCTCTCTATTGACCATTAATTGTGTAAAGGTTGTTTTTGCCTCCTTTTGAAAAGGAGAAAACAAACGAGAAATTGATGTTCGATAACAACGACGTGATGATGAACGAGATTCGAAGAAATCTTTATTCAACTCGCGTGAAGTGATATATCGTAGTTCTGTAATCAATCGAAGAGTTTTCTAAAAGAGGGAATAAGGATATTCTAAATTATGTATTAAAAATAATAAGAAAAGTAAAATAGATTTTAATGTTTCGGTACACTTTAAAAAATAACGACTGTCTATTTTAGCTGATCTAGATAGTTTCCCTGTACACGTCACGAAATGTATTTAAATAAGATAGAAATATAAAATAACTCTGAGTATATATGTTAGTGTCTTCCCTCCGCGATGAATTATACAACTTACGTAATAAACAAGGCATGCTTCATAACTCGTTATTCGACAATCTCCAACAATCAAGACCCTGTCGGTGGGGCATTAGAATACGCCGACTGCGCCCCCCCCCCTGCAGAGGGTAAAAATCCCTCAATGGGAGTCCTGGATATGACCTTAAACTATATCCAGTGGTGAGGCCCCAGCTTGTGGGCTTTGGGGAGTGTGGAGCCACCATTTAATTACCATTGCTCCCAGGTCCACTCTGACCCGGAGTGGTAGTACCTGTTAGGGTCCCAACTATGGGTTGAATAGAAACTGACGTGAAAACAACAAATATATTTTATTACAAAAAAAATTCTTCAAAATCTTTGGATTCGGTATTAAATAACCCAAAAAGGGTTGATATGCCGTAAAACAAAAACAACCAATCAACCAACCAACAATCGAAGACAACAGAACTACAATTTCTGCAAAGACGGAACGGAAGCAACTAAACAGGGAACGAAACATCAAACCATACAGAAACATCCCACTCTGAAAAAAACCCCTATCTGTTTCAACACTTTTTTATATTAATATATTTATATAATGTTAATATTAAAACAGGGCGTGTTGAAACTGGGATATTTCTTTTTAATGGAGTGTTACTATACATTTTTATGTTTCGTTTCATGCTTGGTAGCTTCCATTCCGTATTCGCACCAACTATATCTATTTCTATCTTCTCGTTTAGGGATCACAATTGTTAGAAATTGCCCTTTATTTGGTGCGGAATGATTGATATACCTGCAATAACATTTTATATTTTTAAATCAACTAAAAACGTATGTACAGGGGAGATAATCGCGAATTAAGTGACGTTATTCATAATTAACTATTGAAAACAAGAAGTAGTGTGAAATAGATTTAGAAACATTAAATTGAAAACGAAAATAATAAATGAGAAATGCGCATTTCGGCATACAAACTTAAACACCATACCTAAAAGGAGAGCTCAGTAAGAGAGACTATGCTATAGAGTAAGGAATAGCAATTTTTGTATGTTTCAGGATATCAAATATGTTTAAGCAGTTTGGTATAATTATGGCGTGTAATAAAATCAAAACTAGATGTGTAAGTTCCACCACTTAAAAAGAAATAGTTACAACTATTTATTAATGTGTCAGTGCTATTAAAAAGGAATTGTGTCGTGCAACTTGCGAACGTCTGTGTATTTAATATCCCCAAGAAACTTTCTATTAAACAAAAGCCAGATACACAAAATTTTAAATCTGCTGTGACCGTGAAAAAAAAGAAGACTAGAAAATGAGCAATGCCTTTATTTCAATAGGTGAATTTACTTAATTTGGATACTTTCAATAATCGAATGGGTTTAGATAACATTTAATAATTAATGTAATTTTTATCTAAAGAATAGAAGCTAACATTTTGCGGTAAAATGGAAAATTAAATTATATTCAGGAAAATGAGATGAGTATCACGTCTGTATCAATTATTCTGGTGCGAAAATGTTTCTACTTAAACATAGAATCCATATATTTCCTTTCAAATCCATTTTTTTATCAGCTTTTGCAATAGATTTACGAGAATGACAATGAGAAAAATTAACTAACTTTTCTAGTGATTAATGCACATGCGTTGAACCATAATAGGACTTGTACGCGTCGTTCAGTGATGTATGCATTGTTACGTTGTTTTATATTATCTTCATGCTGTTTTACTTTCAAATCATTCAATGTCAGTTGATCTATATAATCATAAAACTCTGTGCACCTTGCTTGTTTGAATCTTGAACACATTTAAACTCGGGATTCGAACCTGATTCGAAATAATAAGTTTTGAATTCTGAGTTCAGATGTGTTTAACTGATAAGCCCAAATAATAGTCAAACATGAGTCTTGGGCTATCGGACCCTTGGCTTTCATGGCTTGTGTGAGCTGTGACGCTGTTTGGTTGCGGATATATATATATATATATATATATATATATATATATATATATATATAAAGTGAACGTGACTGTGTATCTGTCTGTCTGTGTATCTGTCTGTGTGTCTCTGTGACCACATTTCCCTACGCAATAACTCTGTCAGTTTTAAGTCTACAGACTCGAAATTTGATATACAGGGTACTGAGATTAAGAAAAATTTTCGGATCGGTTTTCGGCCAGAAATTTGGCTATTAAGGTGTCAAAGTTCAACGATTTGTACTTTGCGAACTCTACCAAACTCCTCCGACAATTTGGGATCTAAACACCTGACATTTTAGACATAGGTTCCTTGGACATGGATCTAACTTAATAACTTTAGTTGAGCCCAAAACAATAAATTTTAAGGGGGTCAAAGTTTAAAAATTGACCGCTTTTTTTTGTTCAAGGTACACCTCCAAATTCCCGGGCAACGCTAGTATATATATATATATATATATATATATATATATATATATATATATATATATATATATATATATATATATATATATATATATATAACTATTTTGTATATTTCCAGTGTATCACAAAAGTGAGGACGCTCCTCACATTTCTACAAATATTTAAGTAAATCTCCTCAAGGGACAACATTAAAAAAGTGATTTTTTAACACAATGAAAAAGAGTCTGTCTGCAGGGTTAATTTATTTTCCCCTCAAACTAACTCATAATATAGCTATTAAAAGCTAAATCCCTAGCAACACACGTGAGTACACCCCTTACGAAAAGTTGTCAGTAACAAACCGTATTATGTGTTCATCAACGTTTCGTTTTTATTTCGAGGAAGTCTATATATATATATATATATATAGAGAGAGAGAGAGAGAGAGACTTCCTCGATATATATATATATATATATTATATAATTATCCACTGACACGTGTTTCGTCGTCTACGATATATATTAACAAGATGCTTACTCTCAAGATTTTGTGTTGCCACCATCATTATCCAAAACTGCCTTTACTCGCGTGAGCATGAAGTTTACCAGAACTTTACATGTAGCCACTGGAATGCTCTTCCGCTGTTCTATTACGACGTCGCGGAGCTGGCGGATATTTGAGATTTGCGCACCTCCAATTTTTCCTTGAGGACGCTCCAAAGATGTTCTATTGTGTTCAAATCTGGGAACATGCTTGACCAATCCATCACTTTTACCCTCAGTAAAGCAGTGGTTGTCTTAAATGTGTGGTTTGGGTCATTGTAATGCTGGGACATTGCTCTGCAACCAAGTTTCTGGAGGGAAGGGATCATGCTCTGCTGCAGTATTTGACAGTACATGTTTGAGTTCATGTTTCCCTCAATGAAATGTAACTCTCCAATATCTGCAGCACACATGCAGCCTCATACTATGACATTCCCACCACGATGCTTGACTGTAGGCGTGACACATTATCTTTGTACTCCTTACCTGGTCGCCGCCACATATGCTTAAGATCATCAGAACCAAACAAATTAAATTTCGTCTCATCAGATCATAGGACATTGTTTCAGAAACTTATGAGCTTGGTTAACATGTCGTCCAAAAACTTTTTGCGGGCTTTCTGGTGCTCAATTTTTACACATGTCTTTGATTATTTCATTTTCTCATTTCGTTTTCTTAAACATCACGCTATACTCATTGAGCATATAAATAATTAACGGTCGCTTGTGTTTTAGTTTTTTGCTTTCAACTATTTGATTGACTGCTCAGATTCCTTCTACTGATTAAGAGATGAACTTTCCGAACATTTTCAGAACTAATTTTAAAATAGCGTTTGTCCTTATTCGTTTCGCAACAAAATAAAAATAAAAATAAAAACTGTGATTTTATGTTTGTAAAAGAGAGACACAACAATAAACAGACGGAACTTGATTTAAAACCATTATCTTTTGTAACTTCCTTTCTCATATAAAAAAAATAAACATGTTTTTTGTAGAAGAAAACAAAACAGTCACAGACGGATTTCATTTGACTCATCTATTGAAATGTTTCCGTTAAGATAAAAGGTTTAGCATTTTAATCGGTTAGCATTCTTTTATATATCCTCGGACAACGCCGGGAAACGAGTCCTGCTACTAAATATATTTAATAGATATCATTTACATTCATATACCATTCGGCATCTTTTTGGTAAATGAATCATATTCCATTCGCTGAAGTTAGTATTTAGTATTTTTATTAGTGAAGACTATTTCCAATAAACGTTTTGCGTTTTTATTAAAGTAAAACTGTTTTTAATGTGCAATATACTCTGTAGGGAAAAACCAGATGGAAATCAGGAAGAATGAAATCTGTTGAATATGGTGGGTAAGGCGAAACAAACTACCGTAGCTGCATTCGCTTCTGTCTAGTATGTGATCTTTTGTGTTTATGATGAACAAAAAAAAAAAAATCGCTTGTCAAAATATCGACCGAAGTAAATAAATATTCATATTAAAAAACATTAATTATTTCGAATGTTAATATTCATGTCATAATGATATTAAAATGTGCCATCATCGACCCATAAGAATGGCTTAATCTAGCGAGATTCAAAATCAGTGACTCTGATGAGTCGTAGACGACGAAACACGTGTCAGTGGATAATTATATAATATATATATAATATATATATATATATATATAGAGAGAGAGAGAGAGAGAGTGAGAGAGAGACTTCCTCGAAATAAAGACGAAAAGTTGATGAACACATAATACGGTTTGTTCCTTTTTATTTTTCTATTTTGTCTGAATACTATTTCCATATTTCTCATCATATATATATATATATATATATATATATATATATATATATATATATATATATATGCCGCTCCCCATATGGGGGTACCAAATTGGCTAAAGGGAAAATCATTCCGAACTCGCATTTAGGTAAAAATGCATTTTCGTAAATAATTGAATTCATTTAAAACGTATCGCAAAAAAAAAAAAATAAATAAAATAACACACACGCACCCCCAATATATATATATATATATATATATATATATATATATATATATATATATATATATATATATATATATTTATATAGGTATGTATTAATGTATACATATATTATTAAAAGAGAAAATTAATTATTTTATGGAGATCTTTTGACGTACATCTCGTTGAAAGACGTATTCGTAAAGTATTGAATGAATACTAGGAGAAATTGGGAAATTAAATTTTCTAATAAATAGGGAAAAAGGCATCTGAATTAAACAACTCTAAATCGATGCAAAACGTATAAATGCTGCCTACATTAAGTACATTACACCCGGATATCCGAATTATCACCGTATCACCATTCAAAATGAAATAGGCCGGGTCTTCTTTATCTGCGGCACGTATTTCTTGGATTTGGAATCTTCGATTTATTAGCATTTTTTTGATATTAGTACTATGCAAATGAATACAAAAAAGAGAGTTGTGCAAGGTATTGTAATCCGTTCCTCATGTGAAAATTTTGGATCTGTCGTTATAGTCTTCCGCCAGTCTTGTCTTTGCTAACCGAAAAAAAAACTCCTATAGATAAGTGATTCTTATTAAGAAATTGGGTATGTTTGAAGTTTACATTTATGCTTTATAAACATTTTTTTAATATAAACACTTTTGTGAATTGTAGTTATTTGATGTCAATTAATCGAAATGCAGGCCACACTAACACATATTAGACACTTTATGGAGATAATTTACATATTCAGTTAGTTACATATTCATGTAACTCACTACAGTGAAATGAATGATTGAATGAATAAAAAGTGACTGTTTATAGAGACAGTAATATATCAAAGTGTAGTATCTGTTCTTCAGATACTGCACTTCAATTTTTGTTCTTTGTCAGTGGAGGAGACATCCTTCACGACTGAGACGATTTTTATTTTTGTTCCTTTTCTCCACATTAAAAAACGACCCTGGTGTCTTACTCTGTCCTGTGGGGAGGCATAGTAAATAGGAACATTTACATTTTCTGTCCAAAAAGTGTGTCCCCTTGATCTAATGTTGCTTTCTTAATATTGCAGTTAATCATTGCAGTTGATGAAGACGATGCTTCTCTCACAGCCTCCGATCATAATGACCGTTCACGCCAGTCGAAATAGCACTATATTCTCGGCTAAAACGGAACAGTGGTTATAACAAACAAGCATTTGTAGATACACACATGATGCAGCAAAATAAGCAACATTCGAAAATATTATTGTAACTAGTTACAATTTCGGGTTTATATAAGCAAGGGTATTTCGCTTTTACAGTTACTAAGTAAGTAACCCTAAACCTAATGTTCTGCTCTAGTCAATTGCATGTTATGGTAACTAGTGCATGTTGTTGTAAACGGGTATATAAGAAAAAATAAATATCCGGCTATGGAAATTACTAATATTTCCGACCAATCAGTGTAATGTTAGGTTTTATATATCAGAAGTACTTATTCGCCATAACCGCATGATAAATAAAACAAGATTATCAACATTATTATTTAAATGTAACATAGTTTAACAAGATGGATCAAAATATTGAAATGGAAGCATTGTATATCCATATGGGCGCTGATAAAACTGTAATATTTTGTCTTTTTAACCTACTTAAATTCTTTATATATTCAGTGCGTGAATACAAAATTTATCATACAAAATTTTATCTGTCAGTTTACACTTCACATATTTCGATTCCGCAAACAAATCAATAAACGTTCGACGAAATGCTTACAATGATTTACCGGGCAACTAAACTTGTCTCAATGGACCGTAGACGACGAAACACGTGTCAGTGGATAATTACATTTTAAAAATAATATATATATATATATATATATATATATATATATATATAATGATTGTTGAGCTGGATTAAATCCGACGATATTAAATAAAATGGAGGTGAAAGGGCCTAAAAACTCAACGTTTCCCTCGATTTATGCGAGCTTTTTCAAGAGGGATGGCCAATGACGATAGAGTCGGAAGATTTGCGGCTATATATAATGATGAGGGAGAGCAGCGTGTTTTCCTTATGCAAATTAGATGTCTATATACATATATACATTTTATGAGAGAAAATAAATTAGAGTAAACAAGCGTAGTGGATTACATCTAAAAGGTAAAATATCGTAGAGATTTAAAAGATTGCGTCTGGAAATATAACCATGATAGATTAAGTAAATAAAATGAAACGAGATTACGAAGAATGTTTTTAAAAATTAGAGATAATTGAATTGGGATAAAATAGCGTAGTACTTAAAATTATGACTAATACTAACAGTAAAACCAAGGCCGGAATATATTCCATACCCTGTCTTTATTGTGGAAGATAATACGTAGGAGAAACTCGACGTATTTAAATAAAAGAATATATGAAGACAAAAAGATGTAAAAAACAACAATACACTCAACGCCATATTTTGTCACATCATGGAGAACGACCGCCATTTGAATTTTAACAAAGAATGTTTCCTTAAACACATACTAAACAGATCCACACGTCGTTTGATTGTGTAAGGAAAACACGCTGCTCTCACCCATCGTTATATATAACCCAAAATCTTCCGACTCTCTCGTCATTGACCATCCCTCTTTAAAAAAACCGCATAAATCGGGTGAAACGTTGAGTATTCAGTCGTTTCATCCCCATTTTATTTCACACAAACACACATACACACACAAATACACACACACACACACATATATACATATATATATATATATATATATATATATATATATATATATATATATATATATATTTGTTTACTGTATTTTGGGGAAAGAGATCCGACAAAGTGCTCGATTACAAAGAACAACGTTTTCGATATAAGAGCTAATGATTTGTTTATAAATTATACAGAAGTTCGGAAAAACATTAGTACAGTCGGTTTCAAGCCCAACACAACGGGAAACCGTTAATGGTAACACGTAAATGATGTTCAGCTCTCGTCAGCAATCTTGTTTTCTGCCCCGGGGAAAATTTTTTTTGGTCCGCATTTGTTTGTTTATATTTTGATGTATGTTTTTATTTAACTATATCTTATTCCTATCTCTGTATATTATATTTTAATCCAGTATGAATATCCTGCTTTTTAAATTTTTTATTATTATTTTTAGTAATTATGTGCTGTTTGTTTTGTATCTGGTCTGCCTTCTATTGATTTTAGTTGGGGAAAGGGGGATACTTAATCTATCTTATTAGACTTCCTTTTTTCAGTAAAGGGAAGATTACCCTTGTTTCAGTGGTCTAGGGGAGGTAACTAATCCATCTTATTTATTCTTTTAAACTTTTTTGCATTAAATATTATAATAGTTGAGGGTAGGTGAGTAATTTTATTCTTTTATATAACTGTGTAATGTATTTGAGGCAGTCTTATTCTTCTTCATATATACTAATATTTATGCTTAATGTATACTGACAAATGTCTAAATGTCCGTTAGACTTTACTAGTTTATGCGTTAAGTTGGCTGCATCTAGAATACTCTTGGAGAACTCCTTTAGGTGGGGTGCTCGTTTATTGTTCTGTCTTCCTAGTTTATTAGTAGCGCTTGTCTCCTATGCAGGCATACTTTGAGTGCCTCACTGCGTACGTTCAAACAGGTCTTTTGAGGGCCATTAATAGCCTTTATGATGTGGTACATCTCCGCGTCACATCGTTTTGAGGCTGGTGAGTATGCTGGTTTTCTTTCAATGATTCTCCATTTGATGCTGAATGGTGTTCCTTTGTCTTTAAGCTGCCATACTCGGGCGGCTAAAGCTGTCTTTATCCTTGTCTTTGCCCTAAAGGAACTGTTGTGCATGTAAAATCTCTGCTTGAACGTCCCTTTCGTCATCCCTATGTGTATCTCAGGTTTATCGCTGGTTCCATGCGTCAGTGTCGCTTCGTATATGAGGGATTTTACCTTGCACTTTCCCTCTAAAGGGCAATCTCCCCTGGATCTGCAGATCTAAAGGGCAATCTTCCCTGGATCTTACAGATCCAAGAGTATTTTAGATGCAGCCAACTTAACGCATAAACTAGTAAAGTTCAGAGCTGTAATTTGCCACATAACCACATATCACATGCCACATAGAAATAGTTATGTCACATGAAAAAAATTCAGCTAGATCAGCCAACTGGAAGTGGGTCAGGGGCATTACTTATTGCACGCCCCTTGTATATGTGTGTGTGAATATCTAACAGGTAAACTCTTACAGTACTGGCCACATAGCACTGAAATTCTCAGGAAATAATATTCATGCGAATAATATCTTTGCTGACATGCATGCATATCGCATACACACATCGGCAAATTTACATATAAAATGTTCATTAAGCATTAGCTTACATTTTATTTTTTGTCAGCATGCGCGTACATTTGATTGTTTCTTAGGCTAGAAAGCTCGGTTCTTTTTAGTTTCAATTCAAACTAATGATCCCAACTCATTTTTTTAATTTTTCTATTAAAAAAAAACAACAATAAACGAAATCATACATACATTTTACTCGCGGTTTTAAATTTGTAAATATGAAAACAAAACTCTATATCTTTTTTACGATCTCATATTTACCTAATTTCATACATTATTTTAAGCCTGAGGAGGGAATGACACACGAAATACGGATAGTGCTGAAATAATAACGTTATTGTTTAGAAAGCCATTCTTACTATGAGGAGGGGAAGGTATTATTTAAACTATTCTATACTTTGAGCTAACAATTTATTAAATAAGTAACTGACATGTAATATTTCTATTTTTGTTTAGTATTAGTTAACATTAAGTACCTGTTTCTTAATTTGAGTTCTTGATCAGTTTATTATTCTGATCACTAACTGCACTTTGAAATATTTAATTTTTGAGTAGCATGAATTTTAAATAAGGTAATGTCTAAATCGTAAACTATTTCAGCCTTATTTAAAAATATACAAATAAGTTATAATGAATCATGTATTTCGAAACACTGCTGAGTCATTTTCCAGAGGCGACATCTTGTCTTGATGATGGTGGGGTGCAAAACGATTATGTTGCTTTAAAATGTACTCTGTGGGCCGCCAGGGATTACCAAACCTTTTTTAGGTGAGGTTGGGGTGTGGTAAATTAGTGCCTGTTCATTCTCCCAAGCATTACCACCACTTTTTTTTCTGTTTATGAAAAGGCGGCCAGTAGATGATTTCGCTGAAATGCTGCGTCAGACAGATAATACCCTTTGGTCTTAGCCAAACGGCCAAGTAAGCGTAATATAGTTTTCTACTATGCATTACCTCCTCCTAAAAACAAAAATACAAAATAACCGACACAACATATATTTTAAGAGGTGGAGAGGGGAATATGAAGTAAGTCCCAGAAATGGTTAAAGCAGTTTATGATCTCAAAAATACTTTTTGTCATATATATTTTGAAAAGAAGTGGGAATGCAGTGTTAGGCCCGGAAACGGCTGAAGCAGTTTACGATCTCAGAATTACTTTATCTAATAGATAAAGGCTAAAACAGTCCAGGAAATAGCCGAAACCGTTTACGAGTTAAACACTGCTATATTTTAGTCATATTTTTAACAATGGGGTGGGGATATAGAGTTAGTCCCGGAAACGGCTGCACCAGTTTACGTTTTAGACATTAATTTTATTAATGTATATTTTAACAGTGAGGTGGGGGATAATAAATCAGTGCCGGAAATGACTGAAACAGTTTACGAGTTTACTTCATTTCATGTATATTTTTAACAGACATTATTACATAGTTATTGTTTTCGTAAGAGCGGGGCGATAATATCGGTAAAAATTATGAAAGATAATTGTCTAAATTAGTAACATATTAAAGAATTATGAAAAATGATGAAATGTGAGTTAATTGATCGGTGTTTTCTTTAATGAAAGAATCAACCCAGACAATATATGAAGGTTATTATTTTCGTAAGGGGAGGGAGCGATAGTGGGGGTTAAAATTATAAAAAAATGATTGTCGAAATTAGTAACATACCCAAGAATTATGAAAAAAAATGATGAAATGTGAGTTAATTTATTGGTGTTTTTGTAATGAAATAATCGGCCTAGACATGATATCGAAGTTTTTTTTTTTCGTAAGAAATTGCCATAATGTGGGTTTTAATTATGAAAAATGATAGTTCAAGAATTATGAAATATTATGAAATGTGAGTTGATTGGTGAGTTTGTAATGAAATAATCAATCCAGACCTTGTATCAAAGTTATTATTTTCGTAAAGCATGGGGACGATAATATGGGTTAAAATTATGAAAAAATGATTGTCGAAATTAGTAACGTATCCGAGAATTATGAAAAAAAGGATGAAATGTGAGTTAATTGATTAGTGCGTTTGTAATGAAATAATAAACCCAGACAATATATGAAAGTTATTTTTTTCGTAAGGGGGGGGGGGTGATAATGTGGATTCCAATCATACAAAATGATGCTTGAAATTAGTAACATATCCAAGAATTATGAAAAATGAATAAATGTGAGTTAATTGATTAGTGTGCTTTTAATTAAATAATAAAGCCAGACACTATATCAAAGTTATTATTTTCGAAAAGGGAGGGGGCAGTAATGTTGGTTAAAATTATGAAAAATAATTGTCGAAATTAGTAACATATCCAGGAATTATGAAAAATGATGAAATGTGAGTTAATTGATTGGTTTGTTTGTAATTAAATTATCGCTCCAGAGAATATATGAAAGTTATTATTTTAGTAAGGGTGTAGGCGATAATGTGGGTTAAAATTATAAAAAAATGATTGTCAAAATTAGTAACATAACCAAGAATAATGAAATATGATGAAGTGTGAGTTAATTGATTGGTGTGTTTGCAATGAAGTAATACGCCCATACAATTTATCAGTGTCTATAGGTGGTCAACAATATTTTTATTTAACTATCAATGTTAACTTCGGAGAATGACGTCACAGTTGTAGTGGTGAGTAGAAAGACACCGGATTATGTTGCTTTTTAACGTGCTGTGCAGTTCTCTATGAATTAACAAACCTTCACTTTTTGGGTGGGGCTGAAGAGAGTAATACCCATTTTGGTGTCACTGTGCAATCTCCCATAATGTCATATTCCAAAAATATGGAATAACTATGTAATCATATTCCGGAAATGACATCGTTTCTCTTACTAATGTGTTGTTGGCGGTTGTGGTAGTAAGTGGGGGAGAATATTAATATTGAAAATTGTGGTAAAGTAAAAGTTGCCTAATGATCATTCGGGTCAATGTATTTATGTAATTATTTGGACACCCTGCTGAGTTATGGTCAAGAAATGATATCATTTACCTTAAAATGATGGTGTCAGTAGTAGGGGGCAAAAGTAATGTGAAATTTTGTAGTGAAGCAAGCGTTGCCTAATCAGAGACCGTCTCAACATATTTGTTTATTTGTTTGTAAAGCCTGCTGAGTTATCTTCCAAAAATGACGTCTTTTTTCCAAAAAACATTTGTTGTCGATAGTGGAAAAACTGAAACAGATTAATGTGGCATTTTATAATGAAGCAAGGGTTGTCTAATCACTAAACTGTGTCAATGTATTTATGCATTAATCCTAAAATGCTGCTGAGACATCTTCCAAAAATGGCATAATTTTTCTTGCAATAATAGTGCCGATAGTGAGGAAGGAAAGAAACGCAGTAATGTTGAAATTTATGGTGAAGCAAGAGTTGCAAATTCATTAACCAACACAATGTATTTATGTATTAATTTGGAAATTATGGTAGTCGTGGTGGGGAGAGAGATTATTTCATATATGTTGTACAATATCTGTCGAGAGTATGCTAAATTGTTTCATATATGTATATACATAACCCGTCCGAAGGTAAGTGAATGTATTTTAAATGTGTGTTGTAAATTACCCGTCCCAAAAAGGTAAAATTATTTCATATACATTCTGTAATTAACCTGTCCTAGGTAAGGTACAATTATTTCATACATGGGTAATAGCTGTCCTAGGGTAGGTCAAATATTCTTTTGCTTGAAATAGCAAATGATTCATACACATTAAAAATTCCTCTCTCCAAAGAATAATAATTATCTTCAAAATCAACTTCAATTTTCTCATTGTTTATGCGGCCCCAAGCAACGCCGGGTATCCACTCTAGTAATAAAAATAAAAGTGAAAGATATGTATTTTTGTGATTATATATGGATATTAAAACAAACAGAATGGAATTGAGAGAGAGATAGAGAAAGAGAGAGAGAGAGAGAGAGAGAGGAGAAAAGGGAAAAGACGGAATGGAAAAGAGGAGGAAAGCAATCAAAAATAAAAATGAAATTAAAAATTAGTGAAATTATAAAGAAAAGACAGGGCAAAAGAGAGGAAAGAAGAAGAAAAGAAAAGAAAGCAAGAAATATATAATTTATCTTGTAAAAAAAAGTTCGTTGGATTCTGGTGATTAACGGTACGTTTCTCAAGGCCGAAACGGAGTTAAAGAGCCGGAAATCGCCTTTGAGGATGGTGGTAGAGGAGTAGACAGAAAGAGCTAAGATACGTGCAGTTCAAATTGGTAAAAAAAATGCGTCTAATATTTCTTTTATAAAATCTCTTTGGGAAGAATATAAGATATACATTCTGTTCAGTAGATTTTAGAATTGGAGTCTATTCTAGAGAGAAAGGGAAATAAATAAAAAATAAATAAAATAAGAATAAATTAGTTGTTTGGAAAATATTTATATATTTGGTGCTATGAAGCGGTGTTGAGATTGTCTAAGAGTATGAGGCCGTGGAAATGGTTGGGATAAAGGGTGTTAGATTACAAGACAGTGTTCAGAAAATATACATACATATATATATATATATACATATATATATATGCATATATATACATATATATATTTATATATATACACATATGCACATATATATATGCATATATATATACATATATATATATATATAGATATACATATATACATATACACATACGCATATATATACATATATACATATACGTATATATACATATATATACATATATATATGCATATGTACATATATATACATATATACATATATATATACATATATACATATATTTATATGCATATATATACATATATACACATACATATATACATATATTTATATGTGTGTGTGTGTCTGTGTGTATGTGTTCTTTTTTGTGTGTACGAGAGTAATGCATCAATTCCTAGAAGTCGAACGTTGTGTGATTTTTCCGTTATTCAAAAAATGGTAATCGCCTGAAGCGTATGGCAGACAACCGCACCCAAGAATCAATTTTTTTTTCCAAAACAATAAAAAAAGAATGTAACACTTTTCTTCCGCCTTTAAAGAATTCACAAAGGAAAGGAGGGTCCAATAGAGACAACTTGTACTTGGATCGCGTCTGTTTTCACGCTCGTGGCCCTTGATTTCAAGTCATTGCTTTGAACCAGAAACAGAAATGATTCAACGCAAAAATTCTAAATAAATAAATAATAAAGCAGAAAGCGGGAAACTGAAATGTTTGGTTTAGACTACCAGTCACACTGTTGAGGATTAGTTTCGCCAACTTTTAAAAACTTTTCTCTTCATCCTTCTATTTATATATATATATATATATATATATATATATATATATATATATATATATATATATATATATATACTAGCAAAAGTACCCGTCCTTGACGGGGTTCAAAAAAAGCCTACGGAAAATGGACTCTGATTTATGAAAGTATGATAGCTTATGAAAAGGAAGGGTTGTAAATTTGGGTTAAATTTGGGGGTATCAAAACAAAAGCAACAGTATGGTAAAAGTAAAAATAAAATAGATAAACCCCATAATTTATTATACCATACCTGTTCACACTGAAACACTTATCACAATATTCTATGGATCTATATTAAAAAACATTGTTAAACTTTGTGACATATTTACATTTTATGGAGGTCAGGCGCGAACGAACACCAAACAATTTTATTATACAATATTTCTTCAAACTGAAACATTATTATCCAAGTATAATTTCGCAGATAGATATGAAAAGTCTTTATAAAAGTGTGTGCCTATTTCCATTCTATGGAGGTCAGGCGCGAACGCAGACAACACAATGTTTCTTATACCATCCCTATTTAAGTTAAAACATAGTTATCTCAGTATTCTTATGTACATCTATATCAAAAACACTTGTAAACGTTTTTTTTTTAAATTTTTAATTTTTTTTATTTCCATATTTGTGGACCAGGCGCGTACGCAGACTCCACAATTTTAATGAATCATCATTATGCCAGATAAAACATACCCATTCTTGTGTCTCGATACATCTTCTATCATTATATGGGATCAGTTTTCTATAATAGTCAACCATATAGGATCCTATTCGTGACCAGACACACAGGCAGACGTTCAGTTATATATATATATATATATATATATATATATATATATATATATATATATATATATATATAATGTGTATGTTATTTGTTTTTTTTTTTTTACAATACGTTTTGAATTAATTCAATTATTTACGAATAGGGCATTTTTACCTAAATGCGATTTGGGAACAATTATTACTTTAACCAATTTGGTACCCGCATATTGGGAGCGGCTTGTATGTTGCTTTTAAAATATAATATAATTTAAAAACAATATATATATATATATATATATATATATATATATATATATATATATAAATGATAAAATCAAGATGGCCTAAATATCACAAAATACAATTGCAACTACTCTTCCGATTTTCTCAGATACCCTTATATCTCTTATGTTCTTTAAAAGTTGATGAGTTCCTATTCTCCTGATTAATCAGGGGGACTAAAAAAATTGGCATAACAATCATACGTAGGTTCTGCGCTACGAAACGTGTGTTAAGGTAGCCAGTGCCCACAAGTAACAACCTCAACATTACAATAAATGAGAGTGACTGCTAGTAACACTAAGTATATACTAGCGCCATTAACTCATAGTAAAGGCGTAAAAAGAGCAGCATGCTCCAGCTACCGCATGTAGCAGTTATAACATCCACCAATGAGAGTGACAGTTTTAAAGACAAGTAACCACACTAAAACAACACTAATGGCCATTAAATACCAGCGGCAACAATGTGAGCTCGTGGGTTCTTCTAGCTGCCACTATTAGATCATGCAATACAGTGAAAGCCACGTGCTTTTATTTTGACCACTATCATCAGTGCCGGTAACTGTCTTAAGTCGGGAAGGGCTACCACTAGCGATTGCTAGTGGTAGTCATCTGATAGTTATCTTTATTTTGTGCTAATTTAATGATAAGCTTTTATTATGGATTAAAAAATTCTTACTAATCCGATGAAAGAAGGAACCGGCGATTTTGACCAAAGTTCACATCTTACACAATCTAAGAAGTTTTATTACCACACAAGCCGAAAGGGCCAACATATAAAGTCAACAGTAGGTTATTTGATAAGACAGAGGAGCGTTCGAAATTATTGTTTCTGTTTAAAACACAATTTTAAAATAATGCTTGACTTTTTCATGTTAAACTTAAATATAAACCACTAACACCGCACAACCAGTTGTGGCAGACATATAAAACCAACAGTATCTTCTTTGATATGACACGGTTTGTTCGAAATTAATGTTTCTGTTTAGAGCACAACTGAAGCATAATAGTTGGCTTTTACATTTTAAACTTTAAGGCAGGCCATTATATTTGAAAATAAATTTATGAAATGAACAGTAAGTTCTCTACAAAGCAATGTAGACTATAACACATTGTGAACATAGTCACTGCGATAGGTATTTGACACTTCCTCCAGGTTCATCGCAAGTTGCCCAAATCTAGAGCAGGCAACCAATTTGATTGAAAAATGGGCTATTTCAACGATTTCGATGACTATAAAAATATGGGAGTGTGAAACATTCCTTGATCATGATTAAATCCCGGGCAACGTCGGGTGAACCTGCTAGTATTTATATATCTGTATGGAAATGATTCGTGGAGAAGGAACTAAAAACGATCACACAGCTTCTATTTGCACAGGTTGTTAATGTGGTCTATATTAATGTATTAAACATCAATTAATAAATATCCCTAAAACTTTTGTTATTTTAGCATATTTAAAGTATATTTGGGAACATAATATGGACAAAAACATACCAGTTAAAAATTCAAATATTTTAGATTTGCCTTAACTTAGTCCAAAGTAATTAAGCACGAATTAGCAGAGCTTATGATTTGAAAGCCTATTAAAATAAATTTAAAAAATATTTTTTATTTTCCAATATACGATGTTATTAGGTTTAATTTCTTTTCAAATATTCCATCAGTGAAATATAAGCTATCTTTCGCTAAAATGTCATTTAAAACGCAACAGATTATTTTATGTGGAATGGCAACAATTAAAACTTTTGCTTTAGATATACACATAAGCGTATGCATAAAATAAAATCACATTATATGTACATTTAGGAAAACAAAAGTTTTCGTATAAATTAAATTCTATTTATGTGGTAAATAATTTTATCCTGACAATATACCTCAGTTCAGTTCAGTATATAGCATGAAACTATATCCGATCTGATTACACGCCTTACGCCACTCGTAGCAAGTAATAATAGGGCGGAAAAGACAACTCAAATTCTGGATGAGTTTATGTAGCGTGTGAAGTCCGGTTATGGGCCAAAAAAAAGAAAAAACAAAATGGCGGCCGCATTTGATTTTATGCCGGCGGATCTCGCTAAGTAACGTGAAATCTCGTTACTCTTGCATTAAAACTGTGTTTTCAGAAAAGATATGCTATTTCCAGAATCGTGACTTGGAACTGCAACATATGTGCGTGTAGTTCGGAGACGTGAGGATTCTAACCATAAAAACATAAACCAGATCTAATTTTGGAGCTTTGTAGAATATGTAATTAATCAATGCTTGCGGGTAATTCCAAGGGAATTCAAACCGTCTTTGTGCTTAATTGAACTCATCGTTTGCGTAAAGTATATTACCAAAAAAATTATGCCTCAAAGACACTTATGAATACATGTATATAAAAAGAGAGATAATGTGTAGAAGATAAAAGAATTTCATTATACACATTTTGAATTGTCTTTCAAAGTAAAACAAGAATTTGAACGTTTTAGAAACAAACAGAGAAGAAATTGGAATTATGAAAAGTACCTTTTGTTTTATTTACTTAGATCTAAGTTCTAAGAAATCAAAGTGTCTACAACCTGTAGCTAAAACTTGAACTCTATATGCGATATATAGATATTCGAATGCCCCATTAAAGTTCTTTATCTCTCAAACAATGAGTTAGTAAAGAAATTGAGAACATAATTTTCTTCTTCCCAATTAACCATTTTCATATGTTCTAGCATATCTTTTGTTTTAGTCTCTTGTTATTTCTTGATTCCAGGACTAGAATTTATCTAGTCTGGTGGAATATCCAGCTTCGTGCTGTTACTTGAGGTAATAACACTTGGAGAAGTGCACCATTCCTCGTAAATGCTAATATAGGTTAGCCGTAGAGAGGAGATCTTATTTAAGCTGCGAATACAATGTGGTTTTTAATATTTGATCACAGTTTACTTCTAAGGAAAAGCATGCTCATGCCAGGTTGTTCTGACAAACCCAAGTATAGAGAGACCTTGGCCACTCAAGGATAATGTTTAGTAGGTATTCAAGTTCTCTCCTTTGGTATGTCAGTATGTGTGTCTTAATAAATATTTGTAATTCCGTGTGACCGTGTTACATACATATATATATTAAACGTAATTTTTCTTTCATACCAAGGAAGAAAGTTATTTTATCTGGCAATCTCAAATAGCAGTTTGAGCGCCTTACATAAAAATACTAATATGAAACTATATTTGACGATAAGAAAAGATTTATTCCCTTTTTATCCTCTGTTTACAACTATTGAGGAGTGGGCTGGTTCTCATGAAGGGGAATTACATATTTTAACAGGGTAAGAGAACGCATATGAACGCGTATGAAAATATCAGCAGGCGGAGAATAGACAGCAAGCGATTGTTGTAGTAACAGGCGCAGCGTTTGAACGCGTATGCACATTGGCAAGTGTGCCCGAGCTTGCGTCTGAAGAAAAAGAAAAAAAAGGACACCACATGGTCGGGCAGAAACAAAGTACACATCGAATGAGATGGACGTGCACAATGAAGAGAGAAGAAAAAAATGCGGTTTAAAAAGATGGACGTACAGTAGAACCCCGAGATACGACATATATTCGTTCCTGGTTGGGATCGTAAGGTAAAATCGCTGTATGGCGGTTCCTTAGCAAACTTTTATACAGTACATATTAAAAATCAGTAACAAAACATGGTATATTATGTAATACACAAGCATAAAATAAAATACCATTATAAATAATAATGTAACGCGGGGCAAGGACAGTAACCAGGGGACGGGGGAAAAAACATCGTATTCCACATCGTTAAACAAAAAAAATATCCCGAGCCACCGTATAACGAGGTTCTACTTATAAGAAATGGCTGTCTACGGCCGGCGTGACGTGAAGCAGAAGTAGAAGACTTTTTAGCTGGTATCGAGACGTGCAGAAAGAAAAACAGTAATAAACGATTTGTGTTTAAAAAAAAAAGAAAGAAACGTGGATTCGGATTTATTTATTCTTGTTCGTTTGTCAATTTCCGACGAAACCGGGCGACTTGGAGGTCCAAGAGTGGTTTGAACTCTAACGAACACGGTTTGAGCGTAACGGCTACGTTACAACAGACCATCACCTAATGCACCTGTTCACATCACGACATTTCCGTTGGAACTACTTTTCCCTCCGCCCCTTCCTTTTTCATAATATGTACCTATTTACTATGCCTCCCCACGGGACAGAGTTAGACACCAGGGTCGTTTTTTAATGTGGAGAAAAGGTACATAAAAAAAATGTCTCAGTCGTGAGGGACTGATCCTCCACCGAAAGAGACCAAGAAATGGAAGTGCAGCATCTGAAAAACAGATGGTATTTATTTGCTCCCCCACCGAGCAAATTAGGCACAAGGCCGATTTTTAATGTGAGGAGTGAAGGGGAAATGGGGACCAACTCCCCGGGGAGTAGGGGAGCTGGATAGTGACAATTGGTATGAAGGGTTGCCCCTACATTGACCAAGGTCTTATATATGGGATCGCCCCCACATATGGTCTTTGCTTGCAGTATCTGCCGGAACAGATGGTATTTATTTGCTCCCCCACCGAGCAAATTAGGCACAAGGCCAATTTTTAATGTGAGGAGTGAAGGGAGGAGGAAGGGAAAAAGGGGGACCAGCTCCCGAGAGGTGGGAAATGGGAGCTGGTTAAAGGTCAGGCATGTGGGGTTGCTCCCACATCTGGTCTTTGCTAGTCATAGCTTGCAGTATCTGCCGGAACAGATGGTATTTATTTGCTCCCCCACCGAGCAAATTAGGCACAAGGCCGATTTTTAATATGAGGAGTGAAGGGAGGGGGAAGGGAAAAAGGGGACCAGCTCCCGAAAGGTGGGAAATGGGAGCTGGTTAATGGTCAGGCATGTGGGGTTGCCCCCACATCTGGTCTTTGCTAGTCATAGCTTGCAGCATCTGCCGGAACAGATGGTATTTATTTGCTCCCCCACCGAGCAAATTAGGCACAAGGCCGATTTTTAATGTGAGGAGTGAAGGGAGGGGGAAGGGAAAAAGGGGACCAGCTCCCGAGAGGTGGGAAATGGGAGCTGGTTAATGGTCAGGCATGTGGGGTTGCCCCCACATCTGGTCTTTGCTAGTCATAGCTAGTCATAGCTTGCAGCATCTGCCGGAACAGATGGTATTTATTTGCTCCCCCACCGAGCAAATTAGGCACAAGGCCGTTTTTAATGTGAGGTAAAAACCAGCTCCCCTAAAAGTAGGCAAAAAGGGGGTACTCTGGTTACCAAAAATAATAATTGTCCCAGTATAGAGGGTTTCCCCTCCATTGACTGGTACAAATTATCTTAAGTGTAGTATCTGCCGGAACAGATGGTATTTATTTGCTCCCCCACTGAGCAAATTAGGCACAAGGCCGTTTTTAATGTGAGGTAAAAACCAGCTCCCCTAAAAGGGGTCACTCTGGTTACCAAAAATAATAATTGTCCCAGTATAGAGGGTTTCCCCTCCATTGACTGGTACAAATTATCTTAAGTGCAGTATCTGCCGGAACAGATGGTATTTATTTGCTCCCCCACCGAGCAAATTAGGCACAAGGCCAATTTTTAATGTGAGGAGTGAAGGGAGGGGGAAGGGAAAGGGGGGACCAGCTCCCGAGAGGTGGGAAATGGGAGCTGGTTAAAGGTCAGGCATGTGGGGTTGCCCCCACATCTGGTCTTTGCTAGTCATAGCTTGCAGTATCTGCCGGAACAGATACTACACTTTGATCTTGACCAAAAGGCCAACACGTCACGTTGACGCTCATCAATTTCCACTGAGAAGAAAAAACTTTCGAACACAATAAGCTGATGTAGTTCTTAACTAAAAAAAAACGCATTCACCTAATATTAAACACAGAAGTATTCATACATCCACTTTGAAATAGTGCAATGTTTTTATTAATGTAATGTTCTTTATACGACAATTCTGGATTTCTGAATTTCTTCTTTTAGTAGGTTTTCCAGTTTAATTCAACCTTTCTTTCTACTTCTTTTTTTAACTGTAATTTATCGATATAAAATATGAAATAACTTTTTATTCCTTTCTCTTCGGTTTTCCGTTTCTCTTCATCTCCATTTTGCCTTCGTTTCATCCAGAAAGATGGCATAATATAGACGTTGGGTGAGTTTATTCAAGGTTTTGTTTATGTAATGGACTTAAGTAAGAGAGAGAGAGAGAGAGAGAGGGAGAGAGGGGGGCGAGCGAGAAGGAACGCATGAATTGAATAGAAATTGAAAGACGTTATTATTATTTCCTTATTAACTTACTAACTAAGTAACGTAAGAAATGAGTGACGTAGACAGAGACATGGATAATCAGCGCCGAGTTTCTCAGTGTTCAACAACCTTTGACCTTGTCTCGTTTGTATGCTTTCCTGGAGAGAACTGACTAAAACTGTTGGTTTCTTGCTCGAAAACATGGCGTTACATCATCTTTCGATTCTTGTTTTGTCCACAGCGTTTGACTTCTGGCACTATCCTTGTAAACACTATTTTATTGAACCTTGAGAATTTTCAGTTTTGCAGATCTAGCTTATCCTGGCATGTACTAAGAGTGATTGTTAAAAAGAATATATACTATTTTTTCTTAATTGCTAACGTAAGCTCTTTAATATGTAACAATAGTTAGCAGTTATGAAAATTATTCTTAAAGTCTGTGGCTCTACTATCTTTGATATCTTGATTAAATTATTTCATAAGTTGAGATATTTTACTTCAAAACATAATTTTAATCCATAGATTCACAAATAAATTAAAATCATTTTGTAATAACAATCTACTAAGAAAATTTTCCATTCGCCACAAATGATGATACGGCACTTTAGGAAACGAAAAAAAGAAGAAATTAAACGAAAAAAACAAAACAACGAAGTACAAATAAAAATAAAGAGTAATATTATTGAATAAATGATGATACAAAGGATGTAAGAAACGAAAGAAGAATAAGTTAAACGACAAAAACACGAAATAAAATAAAAATATAAAGAGTAATATTATTAAACAAAAGAACTAGCAAAAGACAAAATAAACAAAAAATAAGAAAGAATAGAATAAAAACAAACGGATAAAAAACGGAGATAAACGAAATACAAAAAAAAAGAAAAAGAAGCAAAAGAAAAAAATGAGAAAAATGAAACGGAAAAGGATGAAGGATTAAAGAACAAACGATTGGGGGAAAAACGAAAATAAAGAATAGGTAAGCCCCATCAAACTCCAATCATTAAAAGTATTGAAAATGTACAAAATCCATAATAGAAAGGAATGAAAGTACAAAGAAAGAACAGAAAAAATACGGAATAAAAAAATGAATCACTAGGGAAAGAACGAAATTGGGAAATAAAGAATGAACAAATACGAAACAAAGAATAAAATATATGAACAATGCAGAACGAATTATACATGAAAATAATTATAAAACGATGAAGGAAAAAAAGAGGAAAGAATGAATACCTAAAAGAAAAAACGAAATGCAATACAATCAGAAAAAAAGAGGACTACAAATTAAAGATTAAAAAATTAAGAAAAAAACATATAAGTAAAACATAATAATGAAAGAAATATAATGATAAATAATAAAATAAATATCGAAAAAATAATAACTAGATAAAAAAGAAGATAAAAAAAGAAATGAAGAATTAATGGAATCTATATGAATGAGTGCAAATGACAGAAAACTGGTTCCGGTTCGTTTCATCGTAAAACGCGAAGCAGATGCAAAACCCAAATTCGTTTGGAACGCGCCAATGTCTGCAGACAATGCTTATCAGAGATCTCGACGTCGAAGTTGTCATTTGCGCAAAACGGATTATCGCACAAGGAATCTGTTTTGCGCTTCAAGAATTAATCAGCCGTCATTAACTACTGTGTTTTTAAACACGCCTTCTTTCCAATACGCAACACACGGTTTGCATAGAATGGAGCGCAATTTGCTTTGAAACATCACATAACTGTGATCAGTTGATCTCCAACAACCTGCTGCTCTTTCAATCGATTCGTATTAGTCAATTTCTATATATCGATCGAAGTTGACAATATGTTTATCATATTTTTTAACCGTTGCCGTTAATTCTACTTTCTCTATCTCTATCAAAGTATTATGGTTAGTAGTAATAAATTGCTATTTATCGCCACCAATTTTAACAATTATTACGACTTTATGAAATGAAATGTTTATTACACAAAAATATTAATGAAAATGTGAAACGAATTTTACTCACGTGATAGAGCCATGTTAATTCGCTTTCTGTACTACTTTCCTCGATAGCAGGAATCGATAGAACATTACATATATAGCAGATACCCACACGACGCAAACAATACCGATAATCACTCTACCGCTGACATGAGTACGCTAGGAGAAGAATTTCGCTCGTTAGCATTATAGGTATATAAATTCAGTGTTACATAACCATTTCTTCAGGAAGGAGCCCAGCCACGTCAAAAATAATAGACAAGTTATGAGGTATTAAACTACCAAATAGTTTTGGTTATGAAGGCGGGTGCTGTATCTTGAAACCGTTCTGTAAGCTACGAAGCAAAAACCACCGATTGTTATTCACATTCTATCATCTAAATGTTGAGTTTTACAATGAACAGATGATTTATCTCTGTTCAGCTAATTATCTTTGTACTTTTTCTAAAATAAAAAAAAAATCACGTACTAGATTTTAATCTGTTTTTTTTTTACACAGTGGTCACCACTTATCAAGGCCCTGAAGCCACTCAGGGATAAGGGTTATTGCAAGTACATTACTTTAGTGTGGAGATTTGATGAAGTGTTTACTTAAGGGGGGGCGGTTCATTAGGAATTTGTTAACGTTGGACTTGAACACATCCAAGTTGTAGTCAGGTGGGAAACAGGCAGACGGAACAGAGTTGGGTGTTGTAGTCATTAGTTATAGTTGCATCATTATTTTTTAAGGCAACATCAAAGTGTTGCAAAAGTATATTTTAGTCAATACTAGAGAAGGATATTTAGCGTCATATAGAAATACATACACGAGATGTTTTTCAGGAATTCACAAGTTGATATGTTTATAACAATGAAAGCTTTGTGCAGAAGCATCCACACTTTTGGACACAACTGCTAATATCAGTAAGTGAAATGGCTGCAACAACACAGAGCTGAGATTAGACCAGCTTTTACATCAGAGTGCTCCTTCTCCTAGATGGATGTTTTAACGAAGACTCTCTCAGTGGATTAAACGAGCCCCCACATCAAAAACCTGGAAATTCCTACATCCGTTATATATATATATATATATATATATATATATATATATATATATATATATATATATATATATATATATATTGTGTACAGAAATTTGTTAGTTGAGACAAGTCATTGGTACCGTCCGTTTCAGATATCCTTTACAAGCTCTCTGCAGCCAATATTCGTCTCTCTCTCTCTCTCTCTCTCTCTCTCTCTCTCTCTCTCTCTGTATACATATATATATGTTATTTGTTTTTACATAAGCAGTATTATGTTGCTACACCGCCATGAGCATGTTTGGGTTAGCAAGTTATCAGTAACAAGGGACTTAATAATGCTATACACATTATACGAAAGCAAAGTTTGCAATTAAAATATCATGGCTTGTCAAAGGAGTTAAAATCAGGAGGTTCTGTCAGATGTTGTCAAAAATAAGATTTAGTTGTTTGCAAATAAAACCCAATAGACGTGCGGATTTGAATCGGTGTTTAGAGATATGGATAATTAAGAAAATATTGGGCTTATGGATTAAATCAGAGGTAATGGAAGACTAGAAAGAATACATTTGTGATGGCCCACACTTCAAAAATTGCACAGTAGTGTATTTATGTTCAAACAGTAGGTATGTGAATTGTACATATCTATGCTAACACGGGTTTCAGATTTAATCCGGATTATTCAATTGTAAAAATGCGTTTTATTTAACTAGAATTTTTATGTGATCAGAAAATATAAGACTCACCTCGTCTTCTTGTATATACCCGCCCCACTACTATCGTCCATACACACACTAGCGAAGAAGTTACGAAATAAAGAAAGAAAAGGAAAAGACACAATAAGAAAAGAAAAAAGAAAGAAAGAAAGGAGGAAAGAAAAGAGGAACAATGAAAAGAGGGAAAACATGTTTAATTTATTTGTGTTTTTTAAGGCATGGTTTCTCCTTCCTATTCGTCCCCCATCCTAGTTAACTCCCCAACTCTCACTCTCATCTCAGCTTCTTTATTTATTTACTATGCTAAGCTTTGAAAGTAGTATAGCATAAATATTAATAATAATAAAATCTCAAGATGTATATAATAAATTTGGCTCCATGCTTAGATATAATCATCTACTCTAATTGTAATTATGGGAAAATCAAAATAGAAGGTAATAGGAATAAATAGATTGGTAAGTGTGATATTTATGATAATTAATAATGATTGTTTTAATAATAAGAGCGTGAAGAAACTGTTTAAACTAAAATGCTAAAATTAAGAATAATAGATTAAGATGTAAAGATAAAATAAGTCAAAATATAAAAATAAATGTAAATAACTGATCTTACGTTATACAAGTATATATATAATTATATATATATATATATATATGTATATATGTATGTATATGAATACACATATGGTTTTATTCATTTCGAATAGATCCAAATGAAAATATTTCAGAGTTAATCTTAAAGATTGTCATATAACAGTGTATATTCTTTACTGTTTAAATTTATAATGTATATGGTGTCTGTGAGAGGTTGGAGCTAGTCAGTTTAGAGTTGTCAAATTAATAATAAAGCTAGAGAGTGTTTTAAGATTGTAGAGAAAACTATTGATTTCAGTTCGAACAAAAAGTTCAAACTAAGGTTAACGTTTATGCTGATTAGCAATTCCGTTTTATTTATTAGGTGCAAGTCGTATTAAAGGTGATAGAATTTCTATATTATAAATTTGAAACCAGGACATCAACACTACACGTAAAAATAATCTTAATCTTGTCGAATATTTCCATTAAGAGTAAACATCATTAACCAGTTTGAGGAAGACTTGCTATGGGATTTAACATACATGTATATGCCAAGTGCTAAAATTTCAGTGAATGAATTCATGATTAGTAGGTTGGTTGTTTTTGTTTTACGGCATATCAACCCTTTTCAGGTTATTTAATGCCGAATCCCAAGATTTTGAAGAAAAAATTTTTTTAATAGAATATATTTGTTGTTTTCAAGTCGGTTTGTATTAAGCCCATAATTGAGACCCTAACAGGTACTAGCACCCCGGGTCAGAGTGGACCTGGGAGCAATGGCAATTAAAAGGTGGCTTCATACTCCCCAAAGCCCGCAAGCTGGGGCCTCACCACTGGATATAGTTTAAGGACCCTAATATATATATATATATATATATATATATATATATATATATATATATATATATATATATGTAGCTTAGATTAGTATAAACAGGTTTATTCAAATTTGGTTACATTTTCGTCATTTTTGAATTGAGGGAAATAAATAAATATTTGAAGTATGTAGAGAAATTACTTGGGATGAGAAAAATGGTGTAATAATGAATTAGCCAATGTTTTATTTTGTGGAAATCTAAGTGAAAAGATGCATTTTTGTGGGATCTTAGTATATGTAGTCTTAATGGCGTGTTTGACAAAGGGCTAAGAGGAAGGAATATGTAGGTGATTAAGAATGTCTGAGTTGCAATGCTAAGAATTTATGTATGTTCCTCGTGTCTTATTTGGGAATTTAACCTTATCTTTAAATTTAGTGTTAAACATTTTTTTCATTTAAGCAAAATAAACAAGGGGAGTGATTGACAAGTTCTGTTTTCTTGTCAGGATTTCCCAGTTAACTAATTGTACTGTTTCCCCTATTAGTACAGTGTAATATACAGAAAATGATGTCTTATATCTATACTTTGTATTTATGAAGAAAGTTTTATGGCCTGTGTACCTTTGCTTGAAAGTATTGCTAGTTTGAAGTATGTAAATATTTTTAGTAGCCATTTTTGGGTAATATTTTGCTCTAATGTTAGCTAGATATATAACAGACGTTGCCAGAGAGCTCCATTTTCATGGAACAATTAGACTTATGTATACACCTACACGCTTTCTGTTTTTACTCTGGTTACATTCTGTTTTATCATTTAAAATGTTATTGTTATAGTTTTTTTTTATAACTCTTTCCAAGTTATTACTACAACTAAAACTTAATTTAACAGTGTTTTTATTATATATTTTGTGGAGGATATTGTTGGAAGGGATATGTAGTTTCATAAGATTTAATAATTTTTCTGAGGTTGGTTTAACCATTTAATTGAACGGAGGGGTAAACCAAATTATTTTCTTCTTAAGATTTTTTGATGTGAGTGTATTCTTTGCAGGCTCTATATATCTAATTAAGTTTTTTATAGTCATTGTTTACAAGTACCTTATTGTAAAAGATTTATGTTCATCGAATATTTCCTTGGATAAGGAGTTATAGCTAATTTTTCTGTCAATGGATTCTGGGATATGTAAAATTGTAGTTTTAAGATATTTTAAGAGAGGGTAAAAATATATAGAGTTACTTTTATTTTTTTCTAGGGTCAATAAATTTTTTGTTTAGGTTTATTGTAATATCTACGAAGTAAACTATTTTTATGTTCGTGGTAATTTCACTCTTAAGATTGATTATTTGGAATTTGTTTAAAATATTTTTTTGAATTTCATCACATGTAGGGCCGTGAATATTTTTACTAGGAGGCCACCACCCATATATAAGCCAATTGTATCAACTTCTATATCTTTAGTTAGATTGTACAGGATATGTAGTCAAACTGAGTCCGTAAATTAGCAGAGTCAAGTCCCACACAAATATCAAATAGTCCAGCTTGAATCTCAATCCATTGTTCATTTCTACTTTACAGGACAGTGTTTCTGCATTTTCCAATCATGTCAATCACGTCCTTGGAGCTGTCGGTTTAAAGAGAGGCTATTTCCATGGGGCAATTGAACATTTTTTTAGTAATAGAGGGATAGTAATTTGTGATATGAAATTAGGTGAACACATATTTATCCTGGATTTTCATCTTAGAAAATTAATCCTTTCTCGCGCAATTGTTTCGCTTTTATTACGTCGCATCCTTTATATGTTACCTAGCATCTTCTTTCATTTTCTGATGAGAAGCATTGGGATTTGAAATACCATAGTATTAAGAGTTTTTCTTATCCTACAACCCTAATTAATATATTATCTTTATCGAATAAACGAATTACTCTATAAACATTAGTATATGTTTTTATATTGTCGTTTTCTTATTTTCTTTATAATATATATATATATATATATATATATATATATATATATATATATATATATATATATGTATATATATATAGTACGTAAGTAATTTATAAAGCCAGAAAAATCTAGAGTGGATGAAACGCGGAATATTCAGTGTAGCTTAATCGCCATATATATTTTATAAATTACTAACTAGCTATACCTACGTAATGAGCACTTTTGAAGTAAATACTTAAAGTTTACGCATAAATTTATACTCATGTATATTAATTTAATGTGAGTAAATGAAGTAGTTATATATATATATAATTTAAAGATAGATAGATAGATGAGTAGAAAGATAGATAGTCTGTTTATTATACATACGTTATTGGTTCCATCTATTCATACATGTTTAAGTGGAATCCCATTTCCAGAAGAACATCTCATCAGACAAAAAAATCATCGATTGCTTTTTCGGTCTGATGATGTGTTATTCCTTTAATTGGGATTCCACAGAAACGTGAATGCACATATGACAGATGTAACCAAGAATGTCTTTTTAAAAAAAACAGACTATATACCAGCTCTGTCTTGAACAAAGGACTCTATATAAATCGCATGAGTTTTATTGGATTCACATCTAGAAAACAAATCGATACAACCATTATATATATATATATATATATATATATATATATATATGCTGTTTTTTTATTTAATTTTTACAAAGGCATCACCACTTGTCAAGCCTTAGAGGTCACACGCGGATAAGGGTTACAGAGAGCACCTTAGAAATTGGACAATATATTAATCGTTTGTAATGGAAATTCGGTAAATTTGTTAACTTATATAGAACGGCTCATTAAAAAATTGTGTACCTTAGACTTGAAAACAACCATATTGTAGTCAGCTGGAAAGCAGAAAAACGGAAGACAATTCAATAGGCATGCAGTTCTAAGAAAGAAGTTTTGATCATAGAATCTACATTTAGGTTTAGGAACAGATAAAGAGTGAGGAAAGTTTGACAGTGGCGGACCATAGATTGGAGCTCAGCTGAGCACTTGCCATGTAAATAACGATAAAGCTTAGAAATTCGCAACATCTTTTCTGTCAGAAAAAGGTTGCAGGGAAGAGAAAAGAACATCCCCTACGAGACTACGAAGTCTATTTTAAACTCTATCAAGGCAGGATAAGTCCTTTCTAGCAGCTCCTGCTCGAATGTGGCAACAGTACTCCATCCTAGGACGTACCTGACTCTTATATAGATAGAGAATTGCATCAGCAGTGAGATATCTACTGGATCTCTAGAAGGATCCCACCATTTTTCCAACGACCTTGGCAACGGATTTAATGTATGTGTTCCATCTAAGATCAGGAGTAAAGGTCAAGCACAGAATCCTGTCAAAATATGAGGCCTCTCGAAGACGAGAGCCATTCATTTCAATTGATGTCATATGGGGATCAGGGCGTTGATGATGTAAAGATAAAAGCTTAGTTTTATATGCATTGTACCACTTGCTCAAGAGCAGAGGAGAGAGAATCAGAGAGAACTTAGTCGTTTACGGTATTAGATGTGCTACCATAGATAGTAGTGCCACCAGCATAAATGTCTACGAATTATGTAAGTATGCGAATTGTAACATCATTAATGTAGATCAGGAAGAGAGTTGGGCCCAGGATGGACCCCTGAAGGACTCCAGCATTAATACGAGAGGTTCTGATTTCTGCCCATCAACTATTACACTAATGAGCCTTATCCTCTGACACGCGTTTCGTCGTTTAGGACTTGTCACAGTGGTTGAATCTAGCGAGATTCGAAATCGGGACACCACGGTAATGAGCCTGACGTCTTTATCCGCTGGTCGCTCTCGCCGACTACTTGGATATATCGCGATTTATTTAGATGTTATTTGTTTTTGTTTTTGCGATACGTTTATGAATGAATTCAATTATTTACGAAAGTGCATTTTACCTAAATTCGAGTTGGGAATAATTTTCTCTTTAACCAATTTGTTATCCCACATCGGGGAGCGGTATATATATATATATATATATATATATATATATATATATATATATATATATATATATATATATATATATATTGAATTTTAAATATAATTATCCAGTGACATGTGTTTCGTCGTCTGCGACTCATCAGAATATCTTAATCTTGCGAGATTCGAAATCGGGACACCCCGGTAATGAGCCTGACCTCTTTATATATATATATATATATATATATATATATACATAATGTGTGTGTGTGTGTGTGTGTGTGTGTGTGCCTACTTCATTTAACCACATACATTGATATACAGAAGTATAGATTTATGCGTAAACTTTAAGTGTTTACTTAAACAGTGATCAATACGTTGGTAGAGCTAGCTAGTAGAGCTTACTATATATATATGTATATATATATACATATATATATATATATATATATATATATATATATATATATATATATATATATATATCCTGTATTCATTGTCGTCAAGTGAAGCTAAATCCCAGACGAAATAATTAATAATTAAACGAAAACTTTTGAAAAATATATTTCTGTTTCAGAACGTGAAAAAAAAAACATTTAAGAATTATAGAGCCAAAAAATGTATCAAGATCCTGTCGTTGTTGGTAATTGAATATTTAACTGTTTCAATCGTCACAAGATGAAACATGTGACGCATGTGCGTATAAAAAAAGTTGTTTTGTTCAGAACTAATGAAACACCTTAACAAGAAATGCGTTTCCTTTTGTCATTTTCCAAAATCTTATTAATATTTTTTTATGTTTCTCGAATAACAATTTACGCAGTTTAAATATTTAATAATCCTCGTTCAAAGTGTATTCTTTCAGATGAAATGTTACTTTCGACATATTTCTGTTGAAGTTGCATTCACCATTTCTAAGTTCTATTTTGCGTTTTATCTGAATTCTGGCGAAATTCCCTATCTGAAAGAATAGGAAACGTTTATAATATGCTTTTGTTGCCACTAGCATAGCTATCAGTAATAAGGCGACGTCAGTAATAGGGCCTTGTACCAATAAATTTAGTTGGTTCATCTACCTTTCAATCGATGCCTCCGTACAGTCTAAAGAAAGAATATACACCTGTGTAAGGGTAGCTGCGCGTGTAATTGTAAGACAAGGGCTTCGCAATCACATCAGCACTTCTCTTGAATCTTCACTGCTTGGGTCCAGTTGCAAGGAGAGTCCAAAGGCTTACTGGACACAGGCTGGGATAAGGGAAGTACATATAAAGCACCTAGAATTCCTAAATAGTCATTCATTTAGTACTGACCAGGATCAATGTTGCTTAACTTCTGTGGTTCTATAAAAATCAGTGTGTCTACGTGATTATTCTGTATAATTCCAATAAACTCTTTAAATAAAGTAAAGTGAATATATCATGTAAACTATAAGTTATAACATCTACTTCTCTGGCTACATTATCTACAGGATGCACACAAAGTCCGGCTACATAATGTAGCCAGACTTTGTGGAGAGCATATATACAAAATGCATGCATATATATATATATATATATATATATATATATATATATATATATATATATATATATATATATATATACGTACCCATACACACACACTCACATATATATATATATATTTGTTTTTAATTATTAAAACCTTTAGTGTATTGACTTAATTCATTACTAAACGTTTCCATATGCAGAATAAAAATTATCCGTCCATATCGTCAGATAATTCAAGTTAAAACAATTTCTTTTTATCCTGTCTATTGAAACAAGTTGTAATGAATTAAGTTAATACACTTCAGGTTGTAATAATTAAAAAAACATATTTGACTCCAGTAACGTATTGAGTACTTTTTGCCCCTGTTTTTTTTTACAACACATACCTCTTAATATACATATATATATATATATATATATATATATATATATATATATATATAATTTATATTCCCTTTTTCGAATAATGAATGTATTTAACTCTTATTTAAGGGTTGCTTAACATATTTCATTAAACGTATATATATATATATATATGTATATATGTATCAAACTTTATTTCTTTAGAAAAAATAATTATTTAGTACGTTTAAACCGGTCTATCAGGCAACTGACTTAAACCGCAGGGTCAAAAACATATCTTTTGTTTTCTATTGCAATAGTGTTTCTTTGGATTATTATATTCGCGGCAAATTATGCCAAAACTCCGTTTCCATACGAACCATTTTTGCGTTCATATTGAATGAACATTCTATTACGCAGTAGAGATATTTTATAATCCTCATGCCAGGATATATTGTTATTCCAAATCCCTGCAACTATCATAAAATTGAAAACTCATGGTCACTGTTAAGTGTACGCAATTTAAATGTCTTTTTTGTAACGTTTCAAATAGTATTCAAAATTAAAACTTTCAAAATTAATATCTACGATAGTTGCCCATTTAGCATATCTTTAATTAAATATTAAATAGTTATACTATCTTTAGTGTTGTCTTGGTTGTTCTCGTCGGTGTGTAGCAAACAGTATGTCTGTAGAAAATACCAGTTACTTTCTTAATCAATACGTTTATTGCGTCCATTTATACATATCAGAAGCATCTCTAGCAGATTCGTGGATTCATTGTTTTCTCCTGTTAGTCCTCATGACACAGAAATTCATGACTAGTAAATACTAGCAATACTGATTTATAATGTCATGAATGTATTTCGTCATTTAAAATAACTCAGAGATCCTTTTGTACCATGGCCGTTACACTTTAAAGGCATCGTTACATCTCATCTAATCGAACCCACGCGTTATCTGGTACTTCGTCGTAAAAGAAAAAAAAGAAAAAAAAAGAAAAATCCGAATTTGCATCGTTTAAATGCGAATGAAATACCCTTGTTCGCATTTCATTATCTTTCCAGAGGTCTTCGCACAACCATGTCTTTTACAGCGCTCTGCTATGTAACATTAATCCTGGGCATGACGTAAAACTATATCCGGCAACGAGGCCCTGGTGCGGGAGCTACAGGATTTTAGGGAGAATATTACTACCCCTTAGTCGTTGCAGTGCTGGGTCACCCTTGGGCAAGGTGTAGTACCCACTAGCCTCACTATTTAGGGTCTCAAAAAATCCAAGCCTGGTCAACGATGCTCTTGGCGGATGAGGAAGGAATCCTAACGGCTTGGGCAGCGGATGAACCAGCACCGCAGTGCCGACGCGAGCAACAGGTGTGATGTACAACTCGACTCGGGTCTGCCTCAGGCATCGGATGCGGCTGATTGCATGTGTGCAGGCTGTCCTAACGCATCCTTGCCTCTGTACTTTTGCTTTCAGCGGAGAGGGTGCTAGCAGTACTGGGTAAGCTGCTTATTCTGACTTTGCCTAGGCTGAGAGAGAGGTGGAGAGAGGCTGTGTAACGTGCATTTTTTAAAAGTCTCTCTTCTCGACACCTAACGCCGACCATAGACAGCGCTTTCTCGCCCTCGACTTCACACGCCCATCTTCCCTGATGGTAATTTTCTTCTTTGCTTTTTTCTTGACCATATGCTGTCTTCTATTCTCCTTTTGTTCTCATTCTTCCCGGGACTACAGCGCGTGCACATTTGCTTAATAAGCATATGTGCCAGGACAGCTGCTGCTGGTAATGTTTTCGCTAGTCAACTATCCTACGATTGCCGGTGATTTCCGCACACGCGTCATATGTGCTACGTTAAACTTTCGGCCCCAATGAGACAGTCTTGGTTGTAACATATACATGTGTATTATTCTCGTAGAAAATTGAGGGAGTAGTAAAAAAATAAATAAAAAACACGTTTCTTGTTTATATGTTACGTGCGAGATTTGTTTCATGCATTAAAAGAAACGACGAATGAATGATTTCGTCCAATACGTAAACTCAGATTTACTCCCACGTATAACAGTTTATTATTTAGAGAAAAATACCCTGAAATATTTAAATTTGTTCTGTTAGAACACACTGAACAAAATAGTTACAAATTCCTCGGCTCATTTTTTATGATAAACAAACAAACCAAGTTCCCTAACCTTTCGGGGTCGTGGTGGTGGGCCTTGCTGCGTGTCTTGGACAAGCAAAGCCTAACGTCGTCCACCCGTATCCAGGCTCTGAACACGTAAGCGTCAGGTATTACCAACTGGTCATATATTTTAGCATTAACCCGGCTCAATGTCGCTAAACATCCGCGATCTAACGGGAACATGTGGGCTAACGTGATTATGCCGTACATTTTTATGCGCATAACGTGTGTAAAAGAACAGTAAAAATAAGCTTAGTAAACTCTCTACCACGGGGATATATAAAAACATGGGCTGCATCGATTCCATCATCACGAGGATGAAACGAGAAAAATCATTTCTAGTCTTTGGCATATATATTTTTTAAATTTTCCTACTAGCTCTACGTATGTAGTGAGCACTATCGAATAAATTCTGAAAAGATTTTGTGTAGAATTTTTATTGTGTCTGTGTTTCTTTATTATTTGTATTCTTCCTCGCTCTCTCTCTCTCTCTCTCTCTATATATATATATATATATATATATATATATTATGTTTTAAAATATGACTAAACTATAAGATATAATCATTTACGATTTGTGAAATGGTACATTTGGCTTACAAGATATGGGTTTAGGAGAAGATCTAATGTCAGTGATCGTTATGACATTGTTTCCAGTACCCGAAGAAAGTCATAAGAGCGTATTTAAAAAAAAAAAAACTAAGAAAAAGATTTTCTTTTGAATACCGCATGGATGACACTTCACACACACACACACACACACACACACACACACACACACACACACACACACACACACACACACACACACACACATATATATATATATATACGTAGACATATATACGTGTCATGCATGTTATATACTTAGCCATCTTCGGATGAGATGGCAGCAGGTGCATTACGAGGGATAGGAAGAAGAAGTATATGTTAATAAAAATACTAAGAAAAGTAGTGATAACGAAAGGAAGAATAACAAAGAGGAAAAAAATATAATATTGATAACTAGAGTGAATAAAAAAGAAGATGAAGAATACACTGATGAAGAAAAAAATAAAAGAATTAGGCCAATAAGAAGAAAAAAACAGTAGGGGGAGTTACATTAGAAAGAAGAATATAGAGAAAAGACTAATGTACGAAGATAAAAAAAAACAACCTAAAAAGAACGCATGAACGAGTTATAGAAAAATGATGATGATGATGATGATGATGATGGCAACCTTCCATCCAATGAGACAATGACATTCTTCATCTAGTTGAGTACTCTGCAGCATCTACTGTGGCTATAACGTCGAGGCTGAAGTTACCGGATGCAGGCCTTTGCGGATGATGAGGAAATCTAGGTTTGCCCAGTTACTTGGGCCCCCATCGACGTTGCAGATAATTTCGCACGAATAGGCAAGCCAATATGGAAGGAGCTAGTGCAGCTGCAGAAGCTACCGGAAATGTGTTGCAGTGCTTCGCTATCCGCATATCGGAACTCCATACCGGATTTTTTTCAAGTTTTACCCTTTTTATCCTGTTCTTGTTTTTTTTTTTTTCAAATCATCCACAAGTCAGTGGAGCCATTTGCGCATGGTGAATATTTGCAAATATTTCCAACTTTGTCGAAAATAATGGAGATCCTTATTGTAGTTATGGTTGTATCAAATTGAAAGCACAATACGTAAGTGCTTATTCTTAAATAGAATCGAGCGAAAGACTCGCTGTTATATAAAAAGAGAAGTAAAAAAAAATTGAAAAATACTGGTTTCAAAACAAGTCCGATAGCCATTAGTTGCGTACTCTCGTGTCATGAATAAATCCGTGAATGTAGGATTGACATGAAATTCTTAAAGATAAACTAAAATGAGCGAAAAATGGGCTGAAATGACTTAAAAAAATAAAAAGTAAATGATTTAGAATGATTTTAATAAAATTAAGGATGAATTGTATGACTTTAAGAATGACTTTAATGCTTAGGAAATAACTGGAATCCTTCAAAAACAACTTGAATGATCTGGACAATGACTTGAATGGCTTAAATTAATACAGAAAAAGTGATCCTCCACTTAATATCACAAAGTTACAAACATAAGTACAGCATGTAGTAAGAACAGATACTACACTTTTATTTTGGCCAAAAGGCCAAGAAAAGGGTATTTATTTGCTCCCCCACCGAGCAAATTAGACACAAGGCCGATTTTTTAATGTGAGAAATGGAGGGGAAATGGAGACCAATACCCCGGGGAGTAGGGCAGCTTGGTAGTGGCAATTGGTATGAAGGGTTGCCTCTACATTGACTAAGGTTTATTTGCTTCCCCACTGAGTAAATTAGGAACAAGGCCGTTTTTTACTGTGGAGAGCGAGAGAGGGGGGGGGGAAGGGAGCCATCTCCCGATGAATGGGAAAATGGGAGCTGGAGAGTGAGAGTTAGTCTGTAGGGTGATCCCTACAATGATCAAGGTCCTATATGTGGGGCCGCCGCCACATATGGTTCTTGTTTGCAGAATCTGCCGGATAGATACTACACTTTGATCTTGGCCAAAAGGCCGAAAAAAGGGTATTTATTTGCTCTCCCACCGAGTAAGGTAGCTGGATAGTGACAATTGGTATAAAGGGTTTCCCCTACATTAACAAAGGTCTTATATGTGGGGTTGCCCCTACATATGGTCTTTGCTTGTAATATTTGCCGGTAAAATACTACACTTTGATCTTGGCCAAAAGGCCAAGCAAAGGGTATTTATTTGCTCTCCCACCGAGCAAATTAGACACAAGGCCGATTTTTAATGTGAGGTGTGAAGGGTAAATTGAGACCAACTTCCCGGGGAGAGGGGAGCTGGATACTGTCAATTGGTATGAAGGGTTGCCCCTACATTGACCAAGGTCTTATATGTGGCGTTGCCCTCACATATTGGTCTTTGCTTGCAATATCTGCAGGAACAAATACTACACTTTGATATTGGCCAAAAGGCCAAGAAAAGCTTTAAAAGCTAAAAACAGCATCTATTAACAACAGACCTTTGATTTTAACCAAAAAGGCAAAGCACAAAAGTGTTACGGACAGACCGACAGACCTACCGACAGACCGACCAACCGACGGATCGACGGAGTGACTTATAGAGTCGCTTGCACGCGACTAATAAGGCTTCATATTTTTATACTCCAAAACTGAAACATTGAAGAGACACAAAGATAGGAGTGGTACTATCAAAACAATCGATTATTTGTGCTCCAAAATTTATTTTTCTATATAGTCACCATCATTCTCAATGCACATTTTACCGCCTCTTTAAGGCCGCGCTAGTAAAAATTAGGAGCGTGGTTCATCACTCATCTTTATCCTTTTCGCCACTCTGAAATCGACGAACCCATCTCCTAACTATGCTGACATAAACTACCTCGGCTTTGTAACCATTCAACAGGCGCCGGTGAATTTGATCGATTTAATATTTTTCTGCATGGAAGAATTCAGTGACGCATCTGTTTCTTACGCACGTTTATGACAGGAGTTTTTTTTTTCTTAAAGTTTTACACCGCAACAGATATGAAACTTTTTTTGCTAAAGAATGCATTGGTCCAGTCAGTCATCACGGTAATGCAATTTGTAACCCTCTCTGATCCATTCGGGCTGAATTAAAAATAGAAGCCGGTACTTTTGGAACGATAAGAAATATAAACGGAATAGGGGTGACGAAAAAAATGAATATGAGAGCAAATGTCGAAAAGAAGAAAGAAAATAAAAATATTAGACAAAATAATAATAAGGACCGCAAGCAGGAGACGAGAACACTACAACTACTACTATTAATAATAATACTACCAATAAGAAGACAAAATGAAGAATGGAAAGGAGGAAGAGGAGAATTAAACCAAAGCATAAACAGATGCAAAGAAGGAAAAGACGAAGTAGGAGGATGTGGAGTAGGATGAGGAGAAAATATTAAACAAACAAACAGAACAGATAGACAAAGAAAACTAAAATACAGAGAAAAGAAAAGGGCGAATATTAATAAGACACATATGACAGCATGAATAGAAAAATGATGATGCCGAAGGAGAATAAAGAGCAGCATAGGACGGAAAGAAAGAAGTAGAATGCATATATCGAATCTCCGGAAGAAGAAAGAATGCCGGGAATGGATTAGGATTTAAGATTAAAGAATGTGAGTCTCGAGAGATGAACGTGATTCTCAGACAGACACCGCGAGACTTTGTCTTCTTTTTTTTTTGTTTGTTTGTTTGTTTGTTGTTTTCTGCAATGAAATACCGGAATCTCTTTCCAGGTCAGAGAACACAATCTCTTTCTGAATCGAACTTATGCTTCAGAGAACGCCGTCTTGTAAACTCGAAGTTCTGCGGAGAGATATTCAAACATTGGAGGATAAATAAGTTAAATAAATGAACTAAAAGAAGTAGACAAACAGCTGAACAATATTTTAATTGGGATAAACAAAATAATATCTTTTCTCGAAAGTGGGTGAGATTCCATCAAATGTAAGACGTTTTGGAGAACGCTAGATCGACCAGCAATGTTGTCATGCTTGACTGTGGACAAATATTGCAATTAGTAAAAATCAACTTATATAAATAATACAAAGACGAGATAAAACTGGCATAAATAACATATAATATAAAACCATTCATTTAAATTTATTTTTAATCGTAATTAATCAATTGAAATATGCATATACTCTATCGGGTAAAAATCTATACAACTGACATTTTTATTAACACGTTTAATAGAGAATAATTTACGAAAAGAAACAAAAAAGCTGAAGTCTATTTCTTTTAAAAATGGAACTAATGTGTTATAATATATATATATATATATATATATATATATATATATATATATATACATATATATATATATATTACATAGGCGTCACCACTTATCAAAGCCGATAGGCCACTCAAGGATAAGGGTTAAAGAGTGTACAGTAGTCAAAACGACAATATAGTAATCGATAGTAATGGAAGTTCGGTAAATTTGTTAACTTAAATGGAACGGCTCATCAGAAACTTGTTCACGTTGGACTTGAAGACAACCATATTATAGACAGCTGGAAAGCAGGAAAACAGAAGACAATTCCACAGACGTGCAGTTCTAAGATAGAAGCTTTTATCATGGAATCTATGTTTAGGTTTAGGCACAGATATAGAGTGGCGGGAATTATTGATAGTGTTTTCAGATATATATATATATATATATATATATATATATATATATATATATATATATATATATATATATATATATGTATATATATACACCAGCAGGCCGCCCAGCATTGCTCGGTCGTAAAATATGCTTAAATATAATATTTTAATTAATGCAGATTTCGTATTTTTTATTATATTATGTTGACCTTATATGTAGTTACGATTTTAAAAATTAAAAAAAAAATGACTGGTGCACCACCACTGAAAATCGAAGCCAAAACGTTTAGCTTACGGTTTACTTTTTTCTTTGACGTTAATGCTTGACCTTTTAAGACATATTTGCTTCAACGCTAAAAATTAAAGCACGAACAAATAGCTATTACGTTACGCATGCATATTCGTAATGCGGTCGTCCAGCCTTCACCTGACAAATTTCATTTTTTTTTAATTTTCACACTTTTGAACCGATTTTCCCCGGTTTAAACCCAAATATAATGTTTCGCATGGGCCCGAATAATATATATATATATATATATATATATATATATATATATATATATATATATATATATATATATATATATATATATATATAGTGTAATGATCGTAGAACAAAGGAGATTTGTAGGCAAAATGTTTAAACTAATATATATATACGCATACATAAATATATATAGAAAGAGGTTTGTGTTTACTATAACGTTTACACAGATATTAAGCAAGCATAAACTATGTAGCATATCTGCCTGAATATAATGACACATAAGAGTTAACTAAAAATTATCATTCCATAAGACAACTGAAAAAAATAATAGAGATTAATTAAAATAAATGTTTAAAAAAATATGCAAAGTAGCCAGATCTTTTGCAAATGAATACAATTTCACGATCCATATATAACAAAGTTGTATTTCTATTTTAAATACACAGAAAAAAGTGTTTTAATATGAATATCAATCCACAAAAAATATTTTAAAAATTATAGAAGTACAGATATATATGTAGTTGTAAAGTTGAGTTTTTCACGGTCTGATATTGATATTAACAACTAAAATTTTCTATATAAACTTAATTAAACGAACTATTTAATCTACTTAGTCATAGATAAGCAAGCCATAACGTGAGCGTTTACTCATTTGCATATATTTTTGCGAAACGTTCGTTAATTAATTTCTTTTTTCATTTTGTACGGTTTCTGATCCTGTGATGAGTTTCATTTAACTATTACGCTAAATTCTATCCATGCATAATTACTGCATTCTGTATAATAGCGTAGAATTAAAAATGAAAATTTTATAGCGCAATAATATATATATATATATATATATATATATATATATATATGTAAATATATATATATATACACGTGCGTGCACACACACATACCCGCACACACACACACGCCCCCCGCACACACACGCACACACACGCACACACACACACATATAAATACAGGTTAACCAATGAAATGTCTACACACTTTAATTGACCTGCAAACCAAAATTTATTATAAGAAAGTGAGCAAATATTAAAATCAGATAAATATCGAAAGTGTTCAAATGATTAGCTATTGTTGTCCATGAACAGCTGACAACGGTCACTGATTGAACCCAAAACTTTTCTAATCAGTTCAATTGGTATGCTGACACATCTTCTTTCACTTGTTGCTTTCAACTCATTAATTTTAGCTGGTTTTGTTGTGTTAATTCTGTGTTTAACATTCAGAAAAGAAAAAGATAACATTCGGTGACTGTGGACAGTACTAGATACGTTTTTTTCATTAGATTTTCACCCAAAACAAGGCACATTGTCACTTTGATGTAGGGGTTTCTATTAGGGACACAGGACACAGGGGTACTAGGTGGGAAGTTTGGCAGCAAGATGTCGGTTCACGTTACACTTGAACTTCTGCAGGTCAGTACAGTTGAGGAAGCAGGAACTTAGCAGGGAGTTCAAAAGTCTAGCTGTTCTGGGGTAGAAACTACTGGAGTAGAAGGCTTTCTTACATCTAGGGATGTCTACTGTGAAGGGATGGGTTTGTACTGCTTGTCAGGTTTGTCAGGGGTATTTACGTAGAGGTGGGTACAAGTGCTTGCAGCTCGTCGGGACATACACCGTTAAAGTACTTGTAGAACACGCAGAGAGATGCTACATTGCGTCGATGGGACAGAGGCTGAAGCTATTAGGCTTGCGACTCTCTTTTGAACCTTGTCTACGAGTGAGAGACAAATAGCAGATGCACCAACCCAAATATGACAACAATACTCCATACATGGGAGAATGATGGCCTTATAGAGGTACAGGATACTTTCAGGTGTCAGTAGCTTTCTAGCATGGTAGAGAGAACCCACCTTTTTCGCAGCGGTCCTGGCAATGCTCTCAATGTAATTGTCCCAACTCATGTTTTCTGTGAACATTGGCCGAGGAGTTTAAAATATGTGCTTTCAGATAAAGAGTCTTTGGTCATTGCTATTGGTGGTAGAGAAGATTTCTTGTAGTTATTGAAGGAAACAAGTTTAGTCTTGGTAGCATTGAATGTGACCATCTATTTTTCTCTCCATTCCACTACAGATTGAAGGCCATCCTCTTGTGTTTCTGACATTTCATTAGACATGAGTTCATTTGTTTTCCTGTTGTGTCTTTTATAGAGCGTGGTCTCATCAGCATATATACCCATGTCACAGACAATTTTGTCAGGGAGGTCATTTATGAATATTAGGAATAAAAGAGGTCCAAGGATAGACCCCTGAGGCACTCCCGCATTTAAATCATATTGTTTAGATGTACGACCATCGAGGACAACCTGGATTTTTCTCTTATCTAAGAAGGATTTAATTATGTTAAGTATTCTTCCAGTGATTCCGTATGGTCTGATTTTCCTGAGAAGACCTTCGTGCCATATCCTGTCAAAAGCCTTAGATATATGTAGAGCTACCGCTCTACCCTTCCCTACTTTGTCAAATGAATGGTATATACGATCGTAAATTACAGTTAGAATGTCTGCTGTCGAACGGGCTTGCCTAAATCCATATTGTTGGTGGTAAGAAGTTTAGCATCCCTAAGCTGATGGATTAGAGCTTGGTTAATTATGGACTCAAATATTTTGGCAAAAAGTAGGAGGAGGCTAATAGGGCGGTAATTTGCTGGGTCAGTTCTTTCGCCAGAATTCTTGAAAACTGGTACCACAGAAGCAGCTTTCCAGCAGACAGGAAAGCAAGATTCATTAAGGCATTTGTTGTAAAGTTTGGAGAGGATTGGAGGTAGTTTGGCGGAGCACTTTTTTAATAGCACAGCTGGGATGAGATCAGGTCCACATGCTTTTGCAGTGTCAAGATTTTTTATAATAACATGCACCTGAGAAGGGGTGATTTTCAGATCATCTAGTGTGGCGTCTGTCCCAAATGAAAGTCTGGGAGAGGGTGGTTAGTAGGGTCTAGTGTGCAGTTGGAGGCAAACCGACTGGCAAGCATGTTAGCCTTCTCGAGTGCTAAGCAGACAACTTTATGATTGTTGGATAGTGGGGGAATTGTTGATTGGCCATTATTTACTACACTGTTGTAGATTTTTCAGAAGTCACGGATTCCTAATTTCTGAGCTTCGATGCGTTTTTGGGTGGTTTCAGTAAATTTTCTCTTAGCTGTCGTCATTTCTTTCTTGCAGTTACTTCTGGCTTCTATATACTTCTGTCTGTTTGAACTGGATTTATATCGGTTAAATCTGTGGTACGCGTGCGATGGCAGCTGCACTTATGGAATAAACCATTGGGGAGAGTGGGGATTGCTATAAAATTTCCGCGATCAGACATTGCTGTTTTGAACCATTCGGTGGTCTCATTTGTGCACTGTTCAGCAGGAAGTGAAACGATATTTCGCCATGGGGCGTCTCTAATGATATCCCTGATGGTTTCCCAGTCGGCCTTTTTTATAATATCTCGTTGTTTTTAGCAATGGCTCTTTTATTTTGGCTCTAGACTTAGGGTGATTTCAACTATTATCAGCATTCCCAAGAAAACTGGCTAATGGAGGTTCGTTTAATGATTTTCTGTCTTTTGTATTTTTCGATGACTGAATTGTCCTATAAATCTTGGCGACAGGCGAAAAATATGTCTCTTGGTGATGTCATACTTTTATGTTAGTAATCGTATGTTTATAAAGTGAAGGACTCGATTCTGGATAATGAGAATTATCAGAGCTCAGCCAATTACAGTTTACAAGCTTTAACGAGGGAGGCTTTATTATTTATGATCGGAAATTGGAAAAATTATGTTAGATCTAGGTATGCATGAGCCAGTTACGGTCGGTGTAATCACATAATCTGTAAAACGTATAGAATTACTCCCGGGGACTACTGGTAGCAGGGGTAGAACTATTTAGAGAGAAAAATGAGCATTCTTTTCTTTTAACAATTCTGCGAGTGTAATGGTGTTGTTCGTACGATGTAATGTAGTATTTTATTATCCCGACTAAATTTGTCTTAAATGGTGTTCGAAAGCTTTGCTATTAGTCTAGCTATATTGCATTTATATGTTGCATTCGTTGTTGCAAACCTACGATACTTTTGTCCGAGAGGGAATTTCTGCGGCTTCTTTATTATTATAGTTAACTTTTGAAAACATTACTATATAATAATCACTATAGAATTAGCTCTATAATATCAAATAAGAATGTACGAATTTATATATAATATTTATACGTACTTTACAACCGGGCAAAGCTGGGAGGCAGAGTATCATATATATATATATATATATATATATATATATATATATATATATATATATATATATATTATATTATAGAGGGAATTAGACCTCGAGTTTAAAGAGCAGAGTTTATTTTAATGTATTTTAAGAGTAGCTATGTGTGGAGATTCTGTATTTTATAAGTCCAGAAGTTGAACCGTAAAATATCGCATTTTGTTTAATAGAGTTGTAATAGTTGCTTTCAGTTTGATAACAGTGGTGTTTCTATGCAAGATGTTTGGTTGTAATAAACTGCTAGATAGGTTAATGGGGGTGTTATTTTTCAGCAACTGTGTGCTGGTGTAAGTGAAAGGATTTATATGGTTACTATTATTTTAATTTACATTTCAGACTTTTGTTAATGTGCAGCTGTAAATCACACTTTTTACTTTGTAGCTACCGTGTAAATCACGTGTTTTTTTCTTCTCCAGTTACAGCTTGGAATGAACTGTGTATTTTCTTGATTTTCTAATTGTTCTTTGCATTGTTGAATAAGATATTTTGATCGTGTTTTGTTAAAAATGTTAGTATACTTATGGGGGGGGGTCTTTGAAATTATTTTCTAATATTTTGAAAAATTCTCTGGCTATCTGTTTTAACGTTTTTAGAGTATAGAGAATTAATCCAGAGGTGCCCTTATGTCTGTTTTTACGTTTAATGATATAGCACTTGGGGTTTATTGGTGTTAATAGCTGATTCGCAAATAAATCCCTACATAAACCTTATAAAAATTAAGGACTTACTATAAAAATCGACCCTAATAGAAAAATAGTTCATTTCTTAGATGTAGCGTTAAATCTTACAAACTCTGCTTTTAAACCCTCTCATAAACCAAACCAATCTTTATAATATGTCCATAATGAATCAAACCATCCTGAGTCAATGTTGAAATCAATAGTCCCTAATGTCTCTTTTAGAATATATAAATCATCTTCTAACATATGTACATTTAATACAAACACACAATAATGCAATGAGGTCCTTATAAACTGAGGATACAAAGCACAGATAAAATACCAAAATAAATCTGATAAAAATACAAATTACATAGAAAATTACAACAATTATACCAAACCTAGTGAGAACATAATAAACTATAACATGGCCATGTCAAGCCACAAAAGAACTGCAAAGAATAATCAGACCAAAATCCAAAATGTTTCCTTTAACCTTATTCCTAGTTTTCCATATTATTTTATTTATCAACATAAAATTAAAAACTTCGTTTTCTTAATTTTGTTTTTTAAAAAATCTTTCCAGGAATATATGCCGTAGTCACGACTAAAATGCTAGTTTTATTTTGGTGTCTTTAACTTTTCCCCCATATTTTTTGCTGAAGAGGAGATGATGTTTAAAGGACAAAACCAATCTTTAATTTTTGTCAATACTTATTGTAAATTTCAATAAAATTAACATCGTTTCCGAAACGATCGTACACTCAAGTTGATTTTGCATATTTTTTCTTTTGAGACGATTTTTCATACACTATAATAAATATATGTATATATATGTGTATATATATATATATATATATATATATATATATATATATATTTATATACAATGAAAATCGAAAATAAAAACGAAAACGTTAACGAACATACAAATTGCTTTGTTTCTTTTTATTTCTCTCTCTCTCTCTCTCTTTATATATATATATATATATATATATATATATATATATATATATATATATATATATATTTGTGTGTGTTGGGTCGATTAATCGGAATCGAGAATTGAAAAAATCGAAAATTTTAAGGTATCGGAATCGGAAAAATGTCTGCCTATTTTCCGATGACAATAACGATTGGCTTCTTTGTTTTATTTTTTTTTTTTTAAATATTCTGCCGCGGATATTAATACTAAAAATAGGGGTAGGCTATAGAAACAAAATTTTTCAAATAAATGCCAAAAGTGGCTTATTACTTTCATTTATATGTAAATATATGGGAACAAGTGATTTTTTTCAAAACGGGTCAAAATTGGAGGGTCGCTGGCCCCAAACGTGATTTGACCGCGTCAACGCGTGAAAATGGCCCAAATTTCGCCCCCGAACACACTTAATCATTTATTGAAAGCCACAGGGTGCATTTTTTGACTATAAATGAATTTGTATCATTAAATCTAACATTCCCATTGGCTATCCCACAACTATAGATTTTTTTAGGGTATCTTAGAGTCCAAAATGGGTCAAAATTACCCCAAAATTAGCCAAAAATGGTCGGAAATCACGGATTTTCCAAAATGCACCTCCCATCGGCCCAAAGACACCTCTACATGGCAGAAACTGTTGGGAAATGCTTGAAGCAGGCACTCTCCTAACTTTTGCACTGTTAATGAGGGGTATAAGGACCTTTAAAAGGGGCTAAATATGGCCGATTTAACCAAAGAGAGTCAAAAAGTCCCTAAGAATCAACATAGGTTGTCAAAAAGGGGCTTAATTTGAGTTATAGATGGAAAATTACCAAATAAGGAAATGTTTTCTTTCTGTAACAATGCAATGACATCTTTAAATAGACACGATAACATTGCATTGCATTAATTGTGAATTTGATTGAACTTTGCTTTCTTTTTCAGTTAGTAAAATGCAATGAACATGGCTGGTATAGCAGGGCAGATTGACGAAGATTATAATTACGACGATTCTGCTTGATTCTCTTCCAACTGAGGCTGAATGTGTTCAAGCTGTGCAACATCATGCTGCCAAATATGGTACCACGACACAGAAAAATCATATTCATCAGTTCTCCTTGCGATTACTACAATTGTAGTCTTTGGAAGTGATGTTCGTTATGTTACACTACCTGGGATAAAACATAAACTTGATCGATCGCTAAAAATTTACGACAAAGATGTCTACAAAGCAAAGGGTTCCAGACGTGTGAATATGATTAAATGGAAACGAGAGCACCATGCCCTTCTCAATATACTTTCAAAAGATGTGAATCCGATGAATTTGATGTACATGAACGAAGATTCTTTGTCGATCAAAAATCTCTCTCTCTCGCAAATGGCTCATTGACACTTTCCACGTCGATATGGAACATGAACGGTTTCTGGCAGAGCAAGAACTGCACAATCGTTTGGATTTGGACGATGATCAATTTGAAGTGGAGGATATGTGCTAGAGAATAATGATGTGATTGACGAGCTCTTTAATGCATTATATTGATATTTTACTGTTGAATGATTTTAAAGTAATGTGAAGTGAAGCTGTGTCTTGGAATAACAAAATAATTCCTTTGCTAATTACTCATACCTTTTATCAAGTTATTCAATATATTGGTTACAAATCGAGAAATAGCGAATCGAGGGCAATTTTCATCAATTTTGGGGTAACTATGATAACAATATGAATTCAGACTCTTCTTGGACAGCATTTTATTGACATTCAATGTTCAATTTACAATTAATTACTTTCCGAGAAGTTGATGTAGTAAAGTTACGATGTTTCTAAAAAGTATCATTGATGAATGAACTAATGATTCATATGTTATGTACCGTAAAGCGTAATTTTGTCATTTTTGGATTGTTTTGACCCTTTTTACATATCCCCAAAAATCTCTAAATACCCTAAATACAAATGGATAAAATAACAGGGTGGTTATTTCAGTCTTCCAACTGTAAAAACCCATACAGGAGTGTTTATAGGAGCCCGATGAGATATAATACCTGCATTTTGGGGATTATCCGTGATTTTCGTTCATTTTTGGCTAATTTTTGGGTAAATTTGACCCATTTTGGACCCTTAAGATACCTTGAAAAGCCCTATATAGGTGGGATAGTCAGTGAGAATGTTAGATTTAATGATATAGAGCCATTTATGGTCAAAAATTGCACCCTGTGTTGCTTGGGAGGTGCATTTTGGAAAATCCGTGATTTCCGACCATTTTTGGCTAATTTTGGGGTAATTTTGACCCGTTTTGAAAAAAATCACTTGTTCCCATCTATTTACATATAAATGAAGGTAATAAGCCACTTTTGGCATTTATTTGAAAAAAATTGTTTCTATAGCCTACCCCTACTAAAAAGGTGAATACCTGCTGATTTTAATCTATTAGTAAAGCTAAAATCGATAGCTAAACTTTATAGTTAAATATGTAGTGATTTAGAAAGAATCGGAATCGGTAATTGTATCGGAATCTGGAATTTAATGCAGAATCCGTAATTTTATCGGAATCGTTAAAAATACTGGAATCGTCACATCCCTAATATATATATATATATATATATATATATATATATATATATATATATATATATATATATATATACACGTATATATATATATATATACACACACATATATATATATACACAAATACACAAACACGCATATATATATATATATACAGTTGTGCCCGATATTATTCATACCCCTCGGATCTTTGAGATTTCTATGAGAATATTGCTCAAACCAGAAGGTAGACAATATTAAAGGGATCTCAAACAATAAATCAAGCATAAGCATTTAATTTAATCTCAACAAATAAATAAATTATGCAAGTTTGAAACATTATACAAAGAAAAACAATAATGGCACTAGTTCAAAATTATTCATACCTCTCTTACTAATAGTCAATAGCATGCCCTTTATTCTTAATAACTGCCTGTAACCGTTTTGGATATTTATCAACAAGGTTTTTACAAGCATCAACACTGATTTTTGACCATTCTTCAATGCAGTAGTTCTCCAAATCCCTCAAATTTCTAGGTTTCCGCTTTTTAACCTCAGTTTTCAATATGCGCCAGAGGTTTTCGATAGGGTTCAGGTCGGGACTCTTGCTAGGCCATTCCAAAACATTAATTTGATTATCCTCAAACCATTTCTTGACTATTTTGGCAGTATGTTTTGGATCATTATCCTGTTGAAGGACCCAGTTTGGTCTTAAATGGAGCTTCTCCGCATCCTGTCTAATGTTTTTCTGGAGTATCTCCAAATATTGCTCCTTCTTCATGGTTCCATCTATCTTGACCAAACTACCTGGACCACTAGCCGAAAAGGAACCCCAAAATATTAGGCTACCACCACCATGTTTCACCGTGGGTATGGTGTTCTTTGGGTTGTAAGCTTCTCCTTTCTTCCTCCAAACGTAAGAAGCATCCATATGGCCAAACAATTCAATTTTTGTTTCGTCAGTCCACAAAATACTTGAGAAAACGGACTCTGGAGAATTCACATGGGTCCTAGCAAACTTTAGACGTGCTGCAAGGTGTTTTCCGGTGTGCAATGGAGTCCTTCTTGGTCTTCTTCCTTTCAGACCATTTTCATGCAGAGTCCTTTGCAATGTTTGCCTTGATATTTTTATGCCAGAAGACTCCAGATTTTCTAAAATGTCCTTAGTAGTGGTGGATGGATTTGCATTAACACTTCTTACAATATTCCTGGTGGCTCTAGCAGACAGTTTCCTTTTCCTTCCTCTACCAATCAAGTTGTTTGTTGTGTGGTGGCTCTGGAATTTTTTGATGATGCTCTGTACTGTTGCTGTAGGGACCTCAAATTTCTTGGAAATTGACTTGTAACCTAAACCATCCTTATGTGAATTCACAATTTTAGTCCTAAGATCATTACTAAGCTCTTTTTTCTTCCTCCATTCTAATAATTTTTATTCTTTTATTGGTTTTCAGTTGATATCATTTTAATTTCTGAAAAATGCAAAAAACGAAATGAAATTAATCAAAGGTTGTATAAAAGCATTCAAAATAAGAATCAAACAGGAAACAAACAGTCAGAAACTCGATTAATACTGAAAAAATAAGGGGGTATGATTATTTTTGAACATTGCAGATTTTATAAATAGCTGTATATTTCTTTTATTACAAGTATCCCGAGATTTTAAAATGACGAAAATGATCAGAAGAGGTTTATTAAGAATATGTATCAATATGGGCGTAAACAATAAATTCTTACAAAGTTACACCTAATAAACTCAATTTTCAAGGGGGGGTATGAATAATATCGGGCACAAGTGTATATATTAACACATATATATATACCCATATATATGCACAAACACGCATACATACACACACACACACACATATATATATATATATATATATATATATATATATATATATATATATATATATGAACAGATGATTAATAAAACATGTTAAAAAACATCTTGAAAAAGAGTTAAAACAATATTTAATTTAAAAAAAAGGAAGCACAAGATAAGTGGATAAACCTTAATCCGCGGAATTTCGAAGAAATACTCTCCTTTTCATCAGAGGGCAGGAATTAGCAAAATGCGGGATCGGATTTTGCATGTAAAAGTATTTAATGAAACCACAAGTAAGTCACAGATCTTACTTGGTTAAAAAAGGGTGAGGTAAGGGGAATAGGAGGTAAAAGAAAAAGTGATAAAAATATTTATCATGAATGGATAGTCCGGTGAAGGGTAAAAAATCCAAGAATGATAAAATCCAAACACAGTCGAATTAAAAACTTCCAATCCAACAGGTAAGTTCTAAAGGAATCGCGTTACTGGAAGATGGTCTAAAATGATCCAAAAGGCAGAATTCCTTGGAAAAAATCACAATTGGAATGCTTTTGATTACCTTGGAAAACTTATTGTAATTTTTATTTCTTTATATATATATATATATATATATATATATATATATATATACAGCTGAAACATTAAGACATATACTTAAATGTTTAAACTAATGCATATGAGCCGGACATAGAAACTGCTACAAATATAAAAAAACAAACATCCCCATCTAAATAATTGTAAGTTATCATACCCGAAAACAGGATCAATGAAGATAGAAAGGACGATGATAGAAAGCATTTCCAGGCCGCCACTAATGAAAAATAATGATCTCTACCCCAAAAAATAAATAAAAATAATAGTAACCCGCTGTTGCGATAACGCAAGTTCATTTGCACATATTATCATAAGAATTAAAGAATATTAGGGATCTGAGGAGAAATTTTGTCATTCAGGCTGAGCTCAGAGAGAAATATTTGATTATGGCCTGCGTGAAAAATCCTAGTGAGATGATGATGATGATGATAATGATAATGATAATAATAATAATAATATTAATAATAATAATAAATACCATCACTATTTTATTGACCTAACAAAGTAAATTACAGTATAATTTCGGCTGATATAACCGAAAAGCGTCTTAAGGTGCGCCTTATCGAATCAGAAATATTTATCTCAAACTCACGTATGCCTATAGGCATTTTGAACCGGACTCTTTAATTTACTTTGAGGCTATCCTCGACATGATGAATTCGTTATTGTATTTCTTATTACTACCCGTACTGAGGATTGATCTTTCAACCTTCTGATGATTTTCACTTAAAAAAAAATTATTATTATTTAGTAGATTCGATGTGCCTTCAATAAATATCCAAACTTGGACCAGGCATTTAAAATTGTCGCAGATTCTTCAAAATGCAGTGTGTTTTTTTGTTTTACAACTTATGAGATGACTGAGAAATTTTGACAATTTCACGTTCAAATAAACAGTTCCAGCAGGAATTTTAATACAATCTTTTCCTGAGGGCACTTTTGAAGGACGATATGCGATAAAATTCTGTTAGAAATCAGAATTAAAATACGATAGAATCACAGAAAATTCTTCACACTACTTTTATACCATTTAGCAGTAATCGAGCATCTGTTTTTAAGTAGCATAAATGATTCAAATAAGGCGGGAAGTCTTTAGAGAATGAGGATACGTATGGGAGGAGTAAGGAGGTCAGAACACCATAGTTGATTGGTCAAAGAAAGAATTTCAAAGACGTCGTCTTTTAATAGAGACAATAAGTTCAAAAAAATTATTCGCGAGGGACTGAAAGTGTGAAGGATTTGCGCGAATGTACTAGCTCACAACCCCGTCTTTGTCAGAGACTGCTTGATCAAGATGGCATCAAGACAGTTCATCATCCTCCCTATAGTCCAGCTCTTTCTTCCTGTAACTTTAAGTTATTGCTTAAGCTCAATTTAAACCTTAAGGCCTGTCGTTATGAGATAATTGAGGAGATGAAAAAAAAAATAGCTGTGACGATGGTCATTAACATGCTTTCACAAGTGGACTTCTATGGTCTCTTCCAAAAGATTTTGAAACGGTACAACAATTGCATTGCAGCGGAAGGAGATTACTTATAAGGAGGCTTAAGCTTCATATCAATAAAGTGCCCATACGTAAAAAAAAGTCTGTAAACTTATTGAAGACACATCGTGTATCTGTTTCCATATGAAGGCTTTCGCTCGAAATTTCTGTGCAGATTATAGTGTAAGACAAAGATTAACTTCTTCAACAAGATGCATCGACGCAAACGTTGTATGAATTATATTCAAGATGCGAACATTAGTCCGAATAACACAAATAATACAAAGCATCGATCATCATCTAAAAATTGAAAAATATGATATCAAATCGAAAACTAATTTTATTCATACGTGTATAAATACAGTGAATATCCAAATATATTTAATTCAATTTTTTAGCGAGCATGTGTACCATCCTTTGTTATCGACTAATGATTCTATATGGTGTCAATGAGTGTTATTGTGTCCCTCGTGAAGGAAGTGGGGGAAAACTCTCCCTAAAACATCTGTTGCAACAAACGTCACTATTGCAAAATGATCTCTTGCAAGTAAATGTGCTTTACTATTTGTTTCATGCATTTAACTATGTACGAAGGCGAGGCAAACGATGAAAACATCATAACAGCTCTATTTAAGTCCATTCTTACTGTTTTAATTACAAACAATACTCTATACACAACAAATAATGCGAGAAATGCACATAAAATCATAGAGACACACACCACTAGCACACACACATACACACACATACAGTATATATGCGTAAATATATTCATTATACATATATATTATACATATAAACTGTGTCAATCGCTTCATTGCAAATAAATAAATATACGCCACAAAGAAATAAAATTGTCTCATCAAAAGACTGCTTTAAAGTTAGTTATTTCCCAAAATGTTATTGGAGTTCATGTGATATTCAAAAAGTTATGTCATTTTATTTATTATCAGGGAATTGATACTGTACATCGTTTTATTGCAGATCTCTTACAATGGCAAAAAATGGCGATGGAAGCTCGTAGAAAAGCAAAGGATTGTTGCCGGACTCGCAGAAGGATTGTCCATCAAAGATTTAGCCGCGGACCTGGAAAAGGACTCGAGAACATTGACTTCATTCATGAATCATTCCAACACTAAACCCCAAAAGGATAAGATTACCAGGAGAAACCTTTCAGATTGTGATATTTGAAAATTCGAAGGGAAGTCAACCGAAACCCAAACAGCACCAGTGCTTCTATTTTGATAAGAGCTGGAATCGCTCCAACATCCAGGCAGGCCTGATGCAATCGGTTGATTTCGAAGAAACATCAAACCTCTTTGATATTTTGAAGAAACAACCTAGGCGAAAACAGAATTACATGAAAATGGATCTCCAACCTGTTCTATTTCTCATGATAAGACTTTGTATTTGTGTCCTAGAATAACAGTTTAATAGACCCGCAATAAAGCGATTGACAGTAGAAATTCCTCGATAAAGAATAACTAATATAAAATCAGTTCTTTGATGAAAAAATTTGAATTTTTGTGGCGTATATTTAGTGAAATACTGATATTAAACTAATTTGCAATATAGCAATTGGCACAGTTTATACACACACACACACATATATATATATATGTGTGTGTGTGTGTGTCTGTGTGTGTGTGATGAAAATAATGGAAATAGTATTCCGACAAAATAGAGAAATAAAAAGGAACAAACCGTATTATGTGTTCATCAAAAGGAAGTCTCGAAATAAAGACGGAACGTTGATGAACACATAATATGGTTTGTTCCTATATATATATATATATATATATATATATATATATATATATATATATGCGTGTGTGTGTGTGTGTGTGTGTGTTTATCATTTCAACCTCGTTTTTTTTTTTTGCTTAATCATTAAAAATTGTTTCAACCGACAGGACAATAATATTATCCTGCCGATCTCTTCAGACAATTCAAGTCCGAATAAATTTTAAAGAAAGATTCTTTGAAATTACAAATAAGCATACAAAAACAAAAGTTGAAGTGCCGGATAAAGAAGGAAGAAAAGGAAACTGAAATAAAAGAGAAGAAAAGAGGTGGGGAGAAATATAGATTATATCTAGTTAGAATTATTATTAAAGAGTAAGAATAGAAAAAAATTAATTAAAATTAAAATGAATTAAAAAGAAGAGAAGATATTCTTTCTTAAGAGAAGAATAGAAGGGAAAAGGGGGAAAATATTACAGAGTTAGAAAGATAAATTGAAAGTAACCATTATTATAATTAATATTAATTACTACACCTGGAGAAAAACATATGCATATTTTTATTTTATTTTATGTTGTTGTATAATTATTACTAATAGAATACAGGAAAATAACTATTATTATTATTATTATTATTATTATTATTATTATTATCATACTAATGGAATAAAAAGTAAATAATAATTGTGATATACTTATTATTAACGGGGTAAAGGATAAATAGACTATTATTATTATTATGTTTATTATTATTAATACTAATGGAATAAAGTTAAGGTAATGTTAAATGAAAGTGGTTCAGTATGGTGTGAAGTTTCTAAGAAGGTGGGATTTGTACTGTTTTCAAAGAATTGACAGTTCACTTTTATTATTTAGTAGATTTTCACTATTTAACGTTAGGGATAAAAAAGTCATGTAAACTAAGAGAGCAAGGTAGATATAAGGATTTACAAGTATTGGAATGTTTTCAGAATTTTCAATTTTATGATGGGTGTAAGATTATTTTGGATTAGGCTTAGGTAGTGATTAGTTAGGAAGGTTCTGTTTGGGTATTTTGGTCTAGTAAACGAGAATGTGTGGACTCGAAAACAACTGTAAACAAGTTTCCGACAAGCCCGATATAATATGTTTTATTATTACATATTTTATTGGTGCAACAGTGGCCTTATGGACAACTTCAGATTGTAAGCATTGTTGTCCAAGTGAGCATATATATATATATATATATATATATATATATATATATACATATATATATATATACACGAACAAACAGTTAATAAAACATGTTAAAAACACTTGGAAATGAGTTAAAACATATTTAATACTTTCCTTCTCATCAGAGGGTAGGAATTATCAAAATGCGGGATCGGATTTTGCATGCAAAAGAATTTGATGAAACAACAAGTAAGTCAAAGATCTTGCTTGATAACAAAAAAGTGAAGCAGACGGAATACGGTGAAGAAAAAGGTGATTACACGTAAATGGATAGTCTGGTGGAAGATAAATCATCCAGTGACGATAAAATCCAAATATATAACTTCAAGAAAATGCAAACTCCGATCCCGCATTTTGCTAATTCCTACCCTCTGATGAGAAGGAAATATTTCTTCGAAATTCCGCGGATTAAGGACTATCACTTATCTAGTGTTTCCTTTTCAGATTACATATGTTTTTAACTCATTTCAAAGTGTTTTTTAACCTGTTTTATTAACTGTTTCATCGTATTATAAGCTCTATCTCCTATTTGGTTTCATCGAGCTTTTACATCTGGCTGAGATAACTTTATAAATATTAATACTTTAATGCTTATAATATACTTTAATATTACCATCTTGGGTCATTTTGGTAAATTTAATTGTAATTGTATTTTATATATATATATATATATATATATATATATATATATATATATATATATATATATATATATATATACAGGGTGTCCACAAAATCTGGCTACATAATCTAAAGGGTGCTCATAAAGTCTGGATACATAATCTAAAGGGTGCTCATAAAATCTGGATACATAATCTACAATGCGCCCACAAAGTCTGGCTGCAAAATCTTCAGGGTGTCCACAAAGTCTGGCTACATGATCTACATGGTGCCCACAAAGTATGGCTGCAGAATCTACATGGGGCCCACAAAGTCTGGCTGCAGAATCATCATGGTGCCCACAAAGTCTGGCTGCAGAATCTACAGGGTGTCCACAAAATCTGGCTACATAATCTACAATGCGCCCACAAAATCTGGCTGCAAAATCTTCAGGGTGTCCACAAAGTCTGGCTACATAATCTACATGGTGCCCACAAAGTATGGCTGCAGAATCTAAAGGGTGTCCACAAAATCTGGCTACATAATCTACATGGTGCCCACAAAGTCTGGCTGCAGAATCTAAAGGGTGTCCACAAAATCTGGCTACATAATCTACAATGCGCCCACAAAATCTGGCTGCAAAATCTTCAGGGTGTCCACAAAGTCTGGCTACATAATCTACATGGTGCCCACAAAGTATGGCTGCAGAATCTACAGGGTGTCCACAAAGTCTGGCTGCATGATCTAAAGTGTGCCCATAAAGTCTGGATATATAATCTAAATGGTGTCAACAAAGTCTGTCTATATAATCTACATGGTGCCCACAAAGTCTGGCTGCAGAATCTTAAGGGTGTCCACAAAGTCTGGCTGCATAATCCAAAGGGTGCCCATAAAGTCTGGATACATAATATAAAGGGCGTCCACAAAGTCTGGCTCAATAATCTAAAGAGTGCCCATAAAGTCTGGATACATAATCTAAAGGGTGTCCACAAAGTCTGGCTACATAATCTACATGGTGCCCACAAAGTCTGGCTGCAGAATCTACAGTGTGTCCACAAAGTATGGCTACATAATCTACAGAGAGTCCACATTAAGTAGCTAGACTTTGTGGACACCCTATATATATATATATTTATATATATATATATATATATATATATATATATATATATATATATATATATATATATATCAAATTGTTATCCACGGATATGTCAGCGCTGCTGACAATACTGATGATCGATACAGTTACTGTTACGCTATAAAGCGTTGGCTGAAATAAAATACTATAAGCATGATCTGTGGTTTCGGGATCGACATCGGTGAAAGTTTATATATATACAACTACTTCATTTATTCGCATAAATTTAATATATGAAAGTATAGATTTATGCGTAAACTTTAAGTATTTACTTCAAAAGTGCTCAATACGTAGTAGAGCTTGTTAGTAATTTATATAAGCCTGACGAATCCTATAGTTGGATGAAACGCAGAATATCAGTGTAGCTTAATCGCCATATATATTTTATAAATTACCATATATATATATATATATATATATGTGTGTGTGTGTGTGTTTGCGCGCGGGTTTATTTGTTTGTACATAAACAGCAATATGCTGCTACCCATTGATGAGCATGTTTCGCACAGCCAGTTACCAGTACATAAATACGTCTTTAGGCGATACAGCTTATAGAAAACAAAGTTTGAAATAAAAATATCGTGCCTTCCTCGTTACAGAGAGTTAGGATAAGGAGGTTCCGTTAGATGTTGTGAAAAATACGATTTGGTTGCATGTAAAAACGACCCGCTAGGGATTCGGGCGCGAATTATAGTCTGATTTAAGATATAGGGATGAATGGAAATGGATGCCGGTGCTAATGGAGGTAGAGCTTATAGGAGACTAGAAAGAAAGGTATTCGTATGCGCGTTAGATGGTTGCACTCAATAATAAATATACTAGTTCAAACAGTAGTCGAATATGGATTTCACATATCTGTGCTAAATCGGGTTTCGAATTTAATCGGGATTAATCTGTTATAAAAATGCTTTTAATTTCACTAGAATTTTATATGTGGTCGGAAACTGTACGTCTTACGTTGCCCTCTTGTGTATCCCCGCCCCACTACTGCTGTTCCTACATACATCAGTGAAGGGGTTTAGAGATACGGAATAAAACGAAAAGATGCAAGGGAGAAAAGAACAAAAGAAAAAAGAAAGAAAAAAAGACGGACAAGAGGAAGAAAGAAAAGGTGAAACTATAAATGATTTTTAGCGGTGAATCTAAGGCATGTCTTTCTCTTTTCCATTCGTCTCCCATCCCCGTCAACTCCCTTCACCCTCACTCCCATCATTTACCATAGTTTTTCTTCCTTATTTACTACGGCGACTCGTTAAATGTTTTGCAGCAAAACTATTAAGAATAAAATTCCAAAATTTATATAATTAATTTATCTCCATGTTTAGATATAATCATCTACACTAATCGTTTTAATGATAATTAAAAATAGAAGGTTATGGGGATAAACATGTTTTTGAGTGTGATGTTTATGATAATTGATAATGATTATTTTTTATAATGATTGTATTCATTAATAACAGCGATGGTAAGAAAGTGTTTAAAGTAAAATTCCAAAATCAAAATGTAAGGAATAAGTGTTTGCAAAAATTAGAAGATGTGCTGGAAACGGCAGAGGATAAAATATATCTAACCATAAGATAGATCTAGATAATTGATTAAAAGGTATCCGCGTATACACATGTACATATATACACACAATGTTGAGGCGATTAATCGGAATCGGGATCGGGAATCGGAAAAATCGGAACATTTTGAGGTGTCGGGATCAGAATCGGAAAACCTACTTTTACCGATAATAATTATAAAATAATAAATATTTATTGTTTTTTAACTACTGGTAAAACTTGAATCGATAGATGATTCATACATATATTGTTTTTTTTTTTTTTTTTTGAAAATATATGCACATTTAGTGTGTGTTGTACGGTAATCGGAAAAAATAACGACTCTATATTTAAATATTTACATATTTATAAAGAATCTGAATCGGTAATTGTATCGGAATAGTAAATTTAGTACGGATCGGTAATTGTATTGGAATTAGGAAAAATGTTGGAATCGTCCCATCACTAATACATATTTAAATATTTCAGAGTTATTTTATCAGTTTATGTTATAAAACAGTGATTATTATTTAATGTTTAAATGTATAATATACTTGGTGGCGGTAAGAGGTCGAAACTGGTCAGCGTTTAGAGTCAGCGATTAAATTTGATGGATTAAAAGTGGTTTAATGCCGTTTATTTCAATTTGAACACAGAAATAAACTTTAGGTTTAAGTTTAGGCTGATTATTACTTCCGTTTTTTTTGTTTGGGTTAAGTCGTATTAAAGGTGATAAAATTTCTATAGTTTGAGATTTGAGGTAAAGACATCAACACAACACAAACCGATAATCTTAATATCTGTCGAATATTTCTCTTAAAATTAAACATCATTAAAAAGGTTTAGGAGAGACTAGGACATTGAATATAAAATACTTGTTTATTCCAAGTGTTAAAATATCAGTTGATTAATTGAGGGAATTATATAAATATTTGGTGTACATAAAGAAATTGCTTGGAATTAATGGCTATTGCTATATAGAATGATTTTCCTGAGTGATGCTGACAAAGATGGTGTAGTTATGAAATTAGCCAATATTACATTTCGTGGAGATTTAAGTCAAAAGGTGCATTTATTTTAGGTTCTTATAGCTTCTTAGATGCGTGTCTTATAGCGACATAAGTGGAAGAAATATGCAAGTGATTAAGGAGGTATGATTTGTAATACCTACACGTTATTGATGTTTCTTGTCTTTTATTTAGGAGTTGATATTTTATATATATATATAATATAATATAATATACATATATATATATATATATATATATATATATTCTCCCATCTTCTTAGAATATGAGGCGCCTAGAATATACGGAAGACTACTCCGTTAACAACCTACTCGGGGGGGGGCGATGAACTCATACTGAAATGCAATGTCCGCCAAAAAAAAAACAATCTCAGCATATATATATATATATATATATATATATATATATATATATATATATATATATATATTTTAATTATATGTGTATGTATCCACGCGTGTGATTCATTAAATAATATAACCGATTGCTTTGCATGTTTACCTGGATCATTTCTGATTTTATCATTAATTTCTTGTTTCAGTTGTGAGCAAATTTTTACATTAGTTATTATTCAACACAATATGCACATAAAAATACAAATGTATATGCATATATATATATATATATATATATATATATATATATATATATATATATATATATATATATATATAAAGCTGAATGTCTGTGTGTGTATTGTCGCGAATAGGCTCCTATATGGTTGACTATTATAGAAAATTGATCCCATTTAGTGATAGAAGATGTATCGAGACACAGGAATGGATATGTTGATCTGGCATAATGATGATTCATTAAAATTTTGGGGTCTGCGTACGCCCCTGGTCCACAAAGTATGGAAATAAAAAAAATAAAAATTAAAAACAAAAACGATTACAATTTTTTAAATATATATAGATGCACATAATAATACTTTGATAAGTATGTTTTAACTTAAATAAGGATGGTATAATAAAGTTGTGGGGTCTGCGTTTGCGCCTGGCATCCATAGAATGGAAATAGGCACAAACCTTAATAAAGATGTGATATTGCAGAAAAGAGAAACAGAAAGCGGATGAACGTGAAATCTTCCAATATGTCGTCTTCTATGCTGTGAGGGTGCGCGGGAGCATTGAGTAAAACGAGCAAACATTTCAAGGAAACGCCATTCTTCTGGAGATATTAATTCACTGACAGCTCAAACACAAAATGCACCCATTCAGTGAAGATGTGCCAGGACACTCACGCTTTTTTTATTTTCCCTCCACATCATCTGTCGGCTTTCTTTAAAGAGGTTATAAATTTTAAATGCACGTGGGTGCTCTGCATTATACAGTAACAGTAACGTTAGATTAACACAGTGCTAAGGTTAGTCGATCTTTCATGAGTTAGTGGCCCACCAGCTGTTTCTCTTCAGCGGTAATGAATGTCCTGCGTGGCATTTTTCCCCCAAAAAAGCCCGTCTCGTCACAGCTAAAAACTTGCTGCAGGACGTGACATTCTTCCGAAATTAGTGACGCGAAGCGCTGCATAAACTCTTCCACAGCTTTGGTATCTCCACTTGGTGCTTCACTATGCCTTATCAAAGTGGAGTCCAGTCCTCTTCTTGATTTTATCAAGCCCAACATGGCCAGTCTTGAAATCTCGTTATGGGCGTCGGCCTTAATCTGGAAACCTTAATAACAGTCCTGGTCGGTTTTATAGCGTTTATGATATTTTTCTGTTTGAGTATCGTACAGATCATCGATGATGGCCGATCGTACTGCTTCACGAGATCACTCACACTAACACAACGCTCAGTTTTGTCTATTATTTCTTGCTTCATTGTGATCGACATCATATTCTTACTTTTCCTAGAGGACATCTTTCCATTTCCTTTTTTCGAATTCTTGGTAAAGGTTACAGAAACTCACAAAAAGGAGGTGCGATTTGATGAAAAGAACACAACAAAAAAACCCGGGATCAGGTCTGCATGGCAGGAAATTCTTCACCGAGCGTTTCAGTGAAATTAATTAAAATAGATAAAACACGTGGCTGGCTATAATGAGAGAACTACGATAAGTTAGACAGTGAAAAAGATAAGTGAATAAAGGAAGTTAAAGGTTAGAAGGCACGACAAATCTTACAACAACCTTTTGACTTATTAGGGGAAATCAAAATACAAAACATATTGTACACGTGGCTACCCACAAATAGGAGAGCCATTTTCTCAGTAAATAAAAGTAGAGCTTGACGAAATAAAATTGTATTAACATAATGGAAAAAAATAAAATATACATACCAAGCTATAGCAGACATGAGAACAAGCAAACTCATTTTATGCTAGGAGAGAAGGCACTTAGTGACTGAGGTCGGGAATCGCGCTTGCGAAAAAGATATTTGTCACGAGATCACGTTATTGAGATGGGAAGAAATTAGACTTAGGACTAAAATCTCACAGAAAACAGTTTATATTGAGTAAAAGAGCATTTGTTAACTACTAGAACATAAATGATAAAAGAAATAAACAGTAAGAAAAACATTGTTATCAGGCGTCACAAGAATACGAGATGTTGAGCGAAGCGGTGTACAAACAGACATGTTTCTAATAAAAAATGGCACCGGTAAAGAGACGCAAAGAAACACGACAAACTCGACCACCTAGCGATAGCATCCAGAAATGCGTGACTTTGGTTTTCCTCGTATGTAGGGCAAGATTTTTGCCCTGAAGCTATCCCGTATATCGAATTACTCTTTACTAGAACAGTTAATATGTACAGGAGCCACTAAAGCATATATATATATATATATATATATATATATATGTATGTATATATATGTATATATATAATCATATATGTACATATATGTATAGATATGTATATATATACAAATATATATGTATAATTATGTATATATGTATATAAAACAATAAATAAATGTATATATATATATATATATGTGTGTGTGTGTGTGTGTGTGTGTGTGTGTAAATGTACTAGCATGGGCGCCCGGCGTTGAGTAATTTTGAAGAGACCGCAAAGGTTAATTATTTTTAACTTTGACCCCTATTATTACCCCTTAAAATTTATTCTCTTCGGCTCAAATCAAGTTATTAAGTTAGATCCCTATCCAAGGAACCTATATCTAAAATTTCAAGTGCGTAAACCCAAAATTGTCGGAGGAGTTTGGTAGAGTTCTCAAAGGTCAAATCATCGAATTCGTTCCTCTCTTGTTAAAGCTAAATCGAGGAAAATACGATTTAAAACAAAAAAAAAAGTCATGAATATGGCAGGTGTAGGAAAAACAAATTACAAAGAGAAAGTCTCAATGAATTAATAAAAAGAGTCTCTAAAATGTTCAAATGATAGGGAGAGTGCGACTTACTAAGGATCGTAAACATGACAGCACTGAAATTCGTGGCATACGCATGGTTATTTATAAGATGGTCGAAAATCACAGAACTATACGTATTACTCAGAATATTTGCGACCATCTTATAAATAACCATGCGTGTGCCACGAATTTCAGTGCTGACATGTTTACGATCCTTAGTCGCACTCTCCCTATCATTTGAAAATTTTAGAGACTCTTTTTATTAAGTCATTGAGACCTTCTCTTTGCAAGCAAAAAGAAAATCTTCTAGGACTTAATTTAGTCTATATGTAATTTTTCCCCCGTTTATGTCTGTTTTTTTTTCTACCCGCGCCATATTCATGACTTTTTGTTTTGTTTGTTTTAAATCGTATTTTCCTCGATTTAGCTTTGATAAGTGAGGAACGAAACCTGGTTAACTAACCTTTATTTTATTGTCATTTTTTAAATTCATTATTCTTTTTGGTCTGTATTTAGCCGTTATATGTATATATATATACATATATATATTTATATATATATGTATATATATATGTGTATATATATGTATATATATGTGTGTATATATATGCATATATATGTATGTATATATTACTGTTTTATCTACTTAGTTACACATGTTTCGGTTACTTAATCATATCAACGATCCAATAATTTCATCATACTTTACACAAAATCTGATTTCTGTAAAGTCTGATGAAGTTATTGGATAATTGACGCAATTCGGTTACCGAAACATGTATAACTAAGCAGATAAAACGGTAATAAAAGGATATATATTTGCTCTGCAAAAGTATTGAGTACTCTCTTAAGGTTTTTACTAACTACCATTTTTGATATATATATATATATATATATATATATATATATATATATATATATATATATACAGGGGGACCATAAAAAACAGAACAATCAATTGTTTTTCTGAACATTTTACAATCGACGGAGAAATAAGCCCAAATCCTCTACTATTTTGATGTGATGTTTGAATAAAATAAATTAGTTATGACCAACACTAAGAAACGGGGCCTAATTAGAGTTAGGGTCCGTTTTTGGGGGTCACCCTGTATATAGGCTGCCGGAACAAGCACATGCTGTTGAATCTGTTATGAACTTTTTCGTCTTGCGGCGTTATATTGTCATGCAGTTTTAATATTAAGCCAAGAAATTACTACTTTTTCTGAAGGGTATATGCACGAAAAGAGACGGTATTGACATAATAATACTCGTTTTTTCTGCACAAAAAATCGTTTCTGTGAAAAACCTACCGACATTTAAGCATGCTGGAGGAATTGTTTATGCATGAATATAATATTTTGAACTTGGAATATAACTATTCATTTTTTCTCATATATATATATATATATATATATATATATATATATATATATATATATATATATATATATGTATGTGTGTGTGTGTGTGTGTGTGTGCATGCATATATACATGTGTATCCATATAAATATGCATGCGTATATTATTATTTATGAAATAAATATATATATATATAAGCATGTTTTTATATAAATTATATATATATATGTGTATATATATATATATATATATATATGCATTCAAAATAGAAATATAAAATTTCGATTATTTACAAATACGATCATATCCTGAAAAATAATCAATATTTAGAATAGAGCATCAACATACGATGCATGATTTTATTCATTGAATATCTTATTGAGACGAGTAATTTGTATCATTTATCCAATTTTTATATTGGTGACTATTATCCTCATATTCTAGTCGCTGTTTCAAACTTCTCTTTATACTACTCGAATTGGTGTTTATGGCTCTTACCCCAAGAAGAGTCCTATTCTGTAGGCAATATACAAGAAAGCCCGCATATAGTTTGCATCCATAGATTACCGGAATGGTCTGATGAGACGGAATTTAATTTGTTTTATTTTGATGACCTTAAGCATGTGTGGCGGCGTATAAAGATAAGTGTGTCATGCCTACAGTTTAGCATGGTGGTGGAAGAGTCAGGGTCTGGGGTTGAATAAGTGCTGCAGATATCGGAGAGTTACATTTCATTAGGGGAAAACATGAACTCATACGTGTACTATCAAATACTGCAGGAGAGCATGATCCCCACCATCCAGAAACTGTTTTACTAAAGAGATTGTAAGTAAAGGTAATAGACTGGCCAAGCATGTCTCCAGATTTAAACACAATATCTTTGGGGCATTCTCAAGAAGAAGGTGAAGGTGCGCAAAGTCTCAAATATCCGTCAGTTCTGCGACGTAGTAATTGAAGAGTGAAAGAGCACTCCAGTGGCTATATATAAAGCTCCATGCTCAGGAGCGTAACAGCAGTTTTGGATAATGATGGCAGCCACACGAAATATTTTGAGTTGGCCTGTTGTATGTTAATATTGACAAGTTTTCACAAGAGTTTTACTCACTTTTGTTGCCAGGGTTTTATCTTTAGTGACTATATTTTACGTTATTTTTTTTGGGGGGGGGGTGGATAAATTACCTTTGTTATATATTCCGCAGACGGATTACTTTTAATTGTGCCAAAAAATCATTTGTCAGTGTTGCCCCATGAAGAGTTTACTTAAATATTTGAAGAAATGTGAGGAGTGTATTCACTTTTGTGACACACACACACACACACACACACACATATATACATATACACACACCCATATATATACATACATACATATATGTGTATATGTACGGCACAATCGCGGTGACACACCAGTTCTCGCCAGATCACCCAAGTAAAACAACATTGAGCCTGATGGGTGAAGATTTTGGAAGACGAGGTACTGTATGTACTGCGCCTATTCGTAGAAATTCCGGCAGTTGTATTTGGGTGCTCATTAATTCATAACTTTATGCGTGTGTGTGTAAATATATATATATATATGTATGCATATATATATATATATATTAAAAAGTCATATATATATATATTAAAAAGTCATGTCCAAGTAATATGTATATATATATATATATATATATATATATATATATATATATATATATATATACTAGTAGACAGTGTGTATACATACGATGGTTGGGATAAGTATTCGTCTCTTATGATGCAAATTAACTTATGGATAGCCCTGACCATATTATCAATAACAATTTGGATTCATTCGAATGTAATTATACTGTATAAATTTATATTTTTATACATTGTAATTATCAGGAAAATACTTAGCAATTCAAGTTTATGCGAAAAATAAATAAGCGTAGCGTTGTTAATAAAATTAAAGTAAGAAATACATTTCCAAAACACGAAATTAGTTTTGTATTCGCAACTTAAATAAACTTATCGTTGATATAGCATAGTTAACATAAAATACATAATAATTAGCTTACATAGAATAACATTATGTTTAATATAGAAACATAATTTGTGGATGATAATTATTTATACATATGATTTAAGCCATACGAAAAATCAAGATATGAATAGCTTTACCTTTAAAACAAATATGGCGACCCAAATAAACGCGCGATGTGAATTCTTATGCATGTCTTGTTTTCTGTTTTTTTATGAGTAAAAACTATGAGGAAAATTCAATATTGACTTTAGAATATTGAGTGTTTTTGTGTAAAAAAATTCAGATCTGTAAAATCTACCAGCGTTTTGTTATGCTGAAAAAAAGTGATTTCTAAGATAAATAAAAACATTGGAACTTGAGATCTACTATATTGTTATTCACACGCGCACACACACACACACACACACACACACACACACACATATATATATATACATACATATATATATATATATATGGTAAAAATGGTAATTATAAAACCCTAAGAAATAACCCTAATACTACTGCAGAGCAAATATGCGTTTTATTTTTTATTACCGTTTTATCTGTCCAGTTCCATATGTTTCGGTTGCCGGACCATATTTACGATCCAGCAGCCTCGTCGGACCTTACAGAAGGCAAGCTCCGACGAGGCTGTTTTATCGTAAATGTGGTCCGGCCACCGAAACATATGGAACTGGACAGATAAAACGGTAATAAAAAATAAAACGCGTATATATATATATATATATATATATATATATATATATATATATATATATATATATATATATATATATATATATACGCACTTAGTTTTATTTTTTCGAAAAAGAGGATTCTGGCAGAGTGTTTATAATAAAGAAAAAATCCAAAAATAGGAGACTATTTATATTTTTGTATACAGAAAGTTTACATCTAAACTTTCTGTAAATACATTTAAACTGTATATATATGTATATATATATATATATATATATATATATATATATATATATATATATATATATATATATATATATAGCCACCTACATACTCATCAGTGCGGTTAGACTAGCACCTTTTCTTTGCTGGTGATTGAACCTACAACCATACAATACTCTATCGCTCTACCACAACTCATCAGTGTGGCTGGACTAGCAATTTTCCTTCGCCGTGAATTGAATCTATACCCATGGCGTTGATATTCGGCAGTTCTAACCCCTGGCCTACGGATCTGTGCTCGTAAACGACCTCCTCAAATGTCCATTAAATAACCGCTTTTACATGCGCGAGCTGTTAGTTAATTAAGAATTAAACAAGCAGCAAGCCTTATAGCGGGTGAGATACATTTACGACAGTGCTAAACCCAAAGAGGAGGAAATTATTTTCCACATTTTGAATATAGTTTAAATCCATATTTATATTCCTATTCATTGTGAGAATAGTTCTTCTATTGTCCGTCGTAGTTTTTTAATGTTTGTTTATTTATATATTTTAGTTGACGCATATTTCTCGATTTGATTTTTAATTTTTTTTCTCGCTTTTTTCGGTTGTTTATTTCGTTTATAATTGTAATTTTAACAAACAAAAACAAAAAATAACGGCATTTTTGCGTAATTCATAATCATTTCTATCTTTTCATTCATTTTCTTTTGTCCATTCAAAAGGCGACATCAAATGAAATTCCAACATGACTATTCGCTTTAATAATGTCGTTTCTTGCAATGGCGTCAGCTTCATCGCGCAATATATTTGCTCAGAATACTCTCTTTCGATTCCCAACGATTTTCAATAAGGACGATATTTCCCCCGCTTTCTGAATATCATGGATGCTATTGCGTGTTTTTTTTGTGTGTGTTTTTTGCTTATTATTTAGTTCATTTTCCATGTTTTTCCACTAGTCTTTATATTATTGTTATTGATGATTAAAAGCTATTTGCTTGCGAAAGAAGTATTTTTTAAAGCAGAATCTTTAAGAGATGTTGATTAGATCTGCGCGTTGAATGATTAAAATACTATTCGAACATATGCCTCACATGTCGACGCCAAATGTTATTCCAATATTATATATTAATGGAAAGAGTCTTTGTTAATGCTTAACAAATATATAAAAATTCTATTTCATACTTATGCTTTATATATCGATAGAAATCTTTTTTAAAACTAAAGCCTACATCGATGGAAATGTTATTTGAAACTTTTGCCTGACAGATCGATAGGAATGCTATTTGATAGTTAAGCCTTACATCGATAGAAAGGCTATTTGAGAATTAATCTTGATACACCCATGGAAATGGTATTTTAAACTTAAGCCTGTAAGATCGATGGAAAATCTATTTAAAACTTAAGCATAACATATCGATGAAAATGCTGTTAAAACTGAAACTTAAAAATCTATTTCAAACGTATACCTGACATATCGATAGAAATGGTCTTTAAAACTTCAGCCTGACTTTAATAGATAAGTGACTTCTGGTAAAAGCAATACCTTTCTTTCCAATGCTTTTGAATTTTTGAAATGATTGGTTATTCGTATTATTTGGATTTTCGGGATATTGTTCTTATTTTGAGTGTCATTTTTACAATATTTGGGTCGATGTAGCCTCAGATCTTCAGCAGGTGTATTTTGACTGTTTCTATCGAACGCAGGAATCTAGACGAAATTTCGAATGGAACAATTTATTTACTTCACGCCATGACAGGATAGAGGTTCTAAGTAATTCGCAATGGTATACTGAGAATTGAACCTTCAATGTTCAGGAGAATATCATTTTTATAATTTTTTTCAAGTACTCTAACCACTGCGCCACGGGTCCTTGGGGATGAGAACAGTAGTCCGACGAAGCCAGGTGATAGTTTTTTTTTACTGCTCAATAGTAGTTTCTTTCATTTTTCATTTTTATCGTGTTTATCTCTTTATTATTATTGGTTTCTTATTCTGTATAATTTAATAAAATTATTTAGAATAAAAGAATAACAGGGAACTCCAAATCAGTAGATGGACTGTGCATTACAAAAAAGGCTACTGTCGAAAACATACTGAAATTAAGAGGAATCCCAGAAACATAAACCAAGTACTATAACAAATACCACTGGTTAACGTAAGTTTAAGTAAAAAATAATTTTTAGATGATGATTTTATCAAATGGTTCTTGTACATAAATGGACAATACCTTTTCTCGTTGTAATGATGAACACAAAAGACGGCAGTTATGAAAAACATGATGATCATTTATTTCTTCCATATGACCGGCCAATGGCTTTGCATCCAGGAATTCAAAGTTTCTTCCTTACATCTTCTTCTTCTAAAACCCTCTCGCTTCCAGACGGTGCCAAGGTTCGGTCTGAACCTCTCTGCGTCCCTGGTCGAACTCTCGTCTGACTCTCCGACTCTCTGACTCCCTCTAACTTCGAACTCTTTCCTGTATTGAGAAATCACATGTATGTCTGATCAACGCGACTATAATTCACGTGTCATCAACATGCGCGATTTGCACGTTTTTGAAACATTCTGATGACAAGGAAATTCCCCATTCCCTTTGTTGTTTTACAAAGGAATTTAACCTACTTATCTAATTCATATAACCCATATTTTTTATTCATTCTACTTAACAATGTGCATGGTTTCCAGCCAAATTTGTATTTATTAAATATTTTATCAGAATCAACAATTTACTGTACATTCTATTTTTAACCTATTGTTCTTTAAAACTTATCTCCAGGGTTCGATTCCCGTTTTTTCTGAATTTATTTTCATTTACTAATTCTCTTTATTTTTACGTACATGACAAAGGGGACAAGCTTTTTTCATGTAACATCCCTTCCTTCCATATTTAAAAAAAAATGTACGCATTTTTAAATTTAGTATATATTTTTTATATCTATACAACCCTTGGCTAAGAAAGATTAGGCTAAAAAAAAGTCCTTTAGTCAGCCCTTTCCAACTGACTTCACAATTATTATTATTTATTTTATTTTGTTTATTTTTCTTTTCTTTATTAGATCAGACCCCCTCTGATCTTTTTGGCATTACTTTTTGGATGTAGAATATTCCTCCCATGATCCCCGTCAGCTGCTTTATCCAGCCACCTTTATGCCGTAAACTAGAGGTCTCACTTTACCTCTTTCGAAATTGACGACTCCTTTCGTCCCAAAAGTACCCTGATCGTATTTCTTTGCCCGGTTGTTCTATTAAGTATGGCTTTGTTTCTATTTTTAACTATCTTATCTTCTTGGGACATGCTCAAAGCTCATTTACTTACATCTTTGTGGTTGGCTTCTGAAGTTTAAGATATACCTTTTTTCACACTGATTCACTTGGATTTCCTTGTTTGGACTCTTGGAACTTAATGAAGATCTAGAAAATATCAGCCTTAACTAGCTAACACCTTTTGCGCAGTAAATTCTATCTAATAGCCCGATTTTTGTGATTTTTCTTTTCCCTTAACAGAGCTTCCAATATCCAGCAGATATACCCCACGTTCATGCGTCTCTAAAAAAATACAAGGTTATATCTTCTTACGTACTGCGGTATATTTTGCTTTTCTCTCACCTCATTAAACTATATGTGATTAAGCTTTGGGCTGTCATAACCCTTTTTTTTTTCATAAAGATTCTCGTATCCTTTCTAACGACTGTATTTAATCAATTAAGCCAAGTTTAACGTCCTGCTTGGAATCTTCACGAGCGACCATCTGTATTTTTCGAATTAGAGGCACTTCTTGTGCTTATCTCCTTACCAAGTTACTCTTGGGAAAATTTTTATGGGCATCAAAAAAAAAAAATTGTCAAAAAAATATATCTTTCTTTCGACTTATCACATCTGAAAACTCTCTAAATACCCGTTTACGTAATTTATTTTGTCCCATCTCTAAAATTCTAGCTGATTTCTAAGCCAATCATCCGTCTTAATTAGTCTTATTTTCTCCTAGATCATTTCAATTTTAATGTATATATCTAATAATGACTTTGAATTCCTGTCGCAAAAAAATATTACATTTACATGCATTTAAGACATTTTGCAATATAAAAACATTTTCAAAAAAAAAATACGTTACATTCTACATTTAAACTATGATTTTCACCAACAGTTGTAACTTTTCTCAAGAAAAGAACGAAAAAAACGTTTGCCGGATGTTTAGAGGTGTAAAAGAAAAAAAAAGTTTTTGTAGAAAGGTAGGCTTGAACCCCGAACCTTTGACACGGAGGTGGAAAGGAAATGGAAAAAAAAAGTTCGACCTAACCACCTCGACCACGGGAATAGATGAATTGGTAAGTTTATTACGTTGACGTCTATAATCGAAATTAACAGGTGCGAGAACGTTTAGTCGCGTTATGTTTGACCTAGTTTTGCGCTGGAAGCCAGTGTTTGTTTTCCCCACTACGCGGCTATCAAAAACTATCTCGAAAATAGCCTGTAAAAGTCGGGTAAATTAAAGATAGCTGCGACCCGAGTTCCTTAGGCGTAGATATTATTATTTCGACAGCATATAAAAAAGTTTTAAGAAGGAGCGAGCCAACCGAGAACTATGGCGAAAAAAGCCTTTTGTAGACATACACAAAAAGCGAACACGGATACATGATGATGATTGCAACGTCTTTTCAGAGGAGTGCCACTCCCTCAGACACTTAATGTCCATGAGCCCAGAAATGAAATTTTTTTTCTTAGTCCTACTGGTGAATTCAAACGCTCACGCAGGAATGATACTGAAGACGGTCATTAAGATCAATTATTACATGTTTCCAGCATTTCAAGCCTTCATGCATCATAACTTTTCCATCGCCACAGGACCATTTTTATAGACAAATGCCTGAGGGAGTATCTATACACAGGGGATGTTACAGAGTCTTAGCTTTGTACGACAGCTAAGTCTCTCTCTCGGTTCAAAATGTTGAGATCCAGCAACAAGCAAGAGCAAGATAACAAGCAACAAATTAAACTGCAGACCAGCTTAATGCGGGTAATGGTCTTCCGCTTTATGGTTTTTTAAATCAGAGATTTGCTTCTCCTAGAAAGGTTGCCTTCACCATGGCTCATGGGAGCCTTCTCCACCCCAACACACATCGTGCTAGTTGGCCGTTGACCCCGAAAAAGAGTTCATTCGCCCTTTAGAAGGTCTTGTTTTTAATCCTTCAGGGAGACTAGCCACCCTCCTCACCAAACAAGTCTAGTGGGGAAACCAGTTTAGTCGCCGGTGACCCGACTATGAGGCAGGTAGTACTGGGTTACATGGTAGCAGTAGTATATGACGTGACCTGACATGAACACGGATACATACATACATACATACATTTTCACTTTTCGGGGGGTAGCCCGGCGTTGCCTGGGTGTTTACAGGTGTGTGTTCTCGGGTGAGGAGGGATAATCAAAACATAAGAATAAGCGAAGTAAATATTTTTAAATATTAAATATCAAATTATTAAATATTTTATATAAAAAATAAAATAAATAAAAAATCGAAAAAACACACAAACAATCTAACGTTAGGCTAACGAACGACGTTAAATGTAAAAATCGGAAAAACAAAAGCAAAGAAAACGCGAATGGGATGAGAAAAGAAAACAGAAAAATGAACGTTAAAACTACTTTAAAAAATCTGAAAAATAAAAACAAAAAAAACATAGGACGTGAAAAATAATCCTGTTTCAATATTAACATTTAAAAAATCGAAAAAAAAGAAAAAAAAAACAGCTCACAACACGATTCTAACTTACAATCTTTAGATAATGACGCCGCCTTCTAAGCATCTGAGCTAAGATGACGTTGACGAAATTGAATCGTTTTTTTTAAATATTCAAACTAAATCATGTTCCGACGTCATTTGCGCATGCGTAGAAACGAACTTGTAATGAGAGGACGTTTTTTGCTACACCCTCGCTGTACAAAACTGATGATTTTAGGGTGAAGGAATTAATGTTTTTGATCAATTTTTCGATATTCGTCGGGCGAAGGTTGAAACTTTACAATGATACCTATCTTCTGGTGAAAATCCGTGACTCGTGTCGAAAGATTTTGCGATACATACAAGCACACATACATACATACACACACATTTTCGCTTATTTATATATATATATATATATATTAATTTAGCTGAAATAATGCGAAGCTCGCGATTTGTTTACAAACAAACGTTTGAGCCCTCTACGAGTAGCGGACGAATGTTTATTTAAATAATCGTTCGGATAGGTTAATTTCGGCCACCGATTCCGTAGTCATGTGGGTAGGACTGCCGACTGTCATCACGACGGTTCTAGGTTCGATCCTCGGCTTGGGAGAGGTGTTAGTCTAGCGGCACTGATGAGTTGTGATACAACGAAACAGGTCTGTATGTCGATGACTAAAATATATTTTATAAAGCTTCCCTCTTTGGTAGAGCACTCTTGTAAATTATCTTACTCGCTGCTTAATTTAGCTGAAATAATGCGAAGCTCGCGATTTGTTTACAAACAAACGTTTGAGCCCTCTACGAGTAGCGGACGAATGTTTATTTAAATAATCGTTCGGATAGGTTAATTTCGGCCACCGATTCCGTAGTCATGTGGGTAGGACTGCCGACTGTCATCACGACGGTTCTAGGTTCGATCCTCGGCTTGGGAGAGGTGTTAGTCTAGCGGCACTGATGAGTTGTGATACAACGAAACAGGTCTGTATGTCGATGACTAAAATATATTTTATAAAGCTCCCCTCTTTGGTAGAGCACTCTTGTAAATTATCTTACTCGCTGCTTAATTTAGCTGAAATAATGCGAAGCTCGCGATTTGTTTACAAACAAACGTTTGAGCCCTCTACGAGTAGCGGACGAATGTTTATTTAAATAATCGTTCGGATAGGTTAATTTCGGCCACCGATTCCGTAGTCATGTGGGTAGGACTGCCGACTGTCATCACGACGGTTCTAGGTTCGATCCTCGGCTTGGGAGAGGTGTTAGTCTAGCGGCACTGATGAGTTGTGATACAACGAAACAGGTCTGTATGTCGATGACTAAAATATATTTTATAAAGCTCCCCTCTTTGGTAGAGCACTCTTGTAAATTATCTTACTCGCTGCTTAATTTAGCTGAAATAATGCGAAGCTCGCGATTTGTTTACAAACAAACGTTTGAGCCCTCTACGAGTAGCGGACGAATGTTTATTTAAATAATCGTTCGGATAGGTTAATTTCGGCCACCGATTCCGTAGTCATGTGGGTAGGACTGTCATCACGACGGTTCTAGGTTCGATCCTCGGCTTGGGAGAGGTGTTAGTCTAGCGGCACTGATGAGTTGTGATACAACGAAACAGGTCTGTATGTCGATGACTAAAATATATTTTATAAAGCTCCCCTCTTTGGTAGAGCACTCTTGTAAATTATCTTACTCGCTGCTTAATTTAGCTGAAATAATGCGAAGCTCGCGATTTGTTTACAAACAAACGTTTGAGCCCTCTACGAGTAGCGGACGAATGTTTATTTAAATAATCGTTCGGATAGGTTAATTTCGGCCACCGATTCCGTAGTCATGTGGGTAGGACTGCCGACTGTCATCACGACGGTTCTAGGTTCAATCCTCGGCTTGGGAGAGGTGTTAGTCTAGCGGCACTGATGAGTTGTGATACAACGAAACAGGTCTGTATGTCGATGACTAAAATATATTTTATATATATATATATATATATAGATTACACAAAAACCAATTAAAACCGGGCAAACCTATACAAATTATGAGTTTCTGCTACATATCTTAATTAGGATACTAATTTTATTACCAAAGATTTAACCTACGTTTGCTATCCAGCCATAATTTTCTGAGATTGAACGGGCTGGCCCATAAGTCACTTTACATTTAAAAAATTCAATAACGTTTTTTCTATTAATATATTTTAATTTCTCTTTTCAGAATTATAAAAAAAACATCTTTGTAAAATTTTTCTATAGAAATTACAACAGAACAGCGAGCGAAGATAATTAAATTTCACTTTGAAAATGGACAGTGAATTGTTGCAATGCAAAGATCTTATATACACCATTTTAATGTTCAATATCCTCTTAAAAGATATGCTATTGAATTTGTTCAACCTCAATTAGTAAACAGGCCAGGGTATTGGTGGCAAACAAAATGGAGCAACGGCACATACAGCTAGAGCAACGATGCAGTTGTTAACTCTGATGTTTCAGGATCGAAAAATCTCTTGAAATTTCGATTTTGAATAGCCTCCACGTTCACCTTACTTGACAGAACTAGACTTTTGGCTTTGGGTATATCTTACAGACAAAGTGTATGCAAATAAGCCTAGAAGCATCCAAGAACTTAAGGCAAACATACGCAGGAAATTCCTTCCCTAGAACTTCCGATGTTAAGAACTGTCATAAAGAATAGCTTAGAAAGAGCTCGACTTTGCAAAGCCGAGAATGGAGGCTACTTAAGAGACATTATCTTTCGCAATTAAGTCAGAACAAATTTCCACACTATAAATTGCGTAATAAAAAAGAATTAATTAAGTACAGTCATTTAAGAAAAAAGTTGTTTGATTTTCAAACTGTAAAGTGACGAAATTTTCTGAGGTTGTATATGGCTTTAATTCAAATAATAACAATTCAGAAATTAAGTTCTTAAATATTTATCTTATATTAATATATATCCTATTTACAAGGATTCTAATTAATATATTATTTAGCTCCAAGTACGTTTTACTTCAATAAAAGTAGAGATCCACCTCGGTTTGGGTTTTTAGATTTAGTCGTTCAGAACAAGAAAATTATTTAATAAGCTTGGATTTTTCAAGTTTTTCTGATCTAAAAAACATTACCAATTAATCCCCATTCTTTAATTACTAATATTGTTTGTTTTTGTTTTTAATTTATATTGCTAATATTTTATTGATCTAGAAGCAGTTTCATCTATTTCACCATCAATATAACTAAAATTGTGTTCCTAGTTTTGACACAATGTTGCTAATTTTTATCAAGCTTTTTCATAGATCTAAATTTCTCATCCGATAATCCATTGTCTTTATTTCTATTAATATGGTGCTTGTGTAAAATATTAGATTCCAGATTTGTTTGCAAAATTCGAATCGTTTTGTCACATCTTAATTACTCTAATATTAGCTATTTAACCCCATTTTAACTCTGGCCTTACAATCTAGAACCTATATTAATGAAAACCGAGGTATATTGTGTTTACCTGATATACGCACTGGTAAACTTCAAACTAATATAAATAACAGTATTTATATATAGAACATTTTATCCCAACCGAATTAAAAAAAAAAACTCGATACGCAATAGAGAGTAGAGCTTATATATATATATATATATATATATATATATATATATATATATATATATATATATATATATAATAAAACAAAACTATGTAACCACCGACCAATTCACCAAGAACACACCGACGAAAATTGTATCGCATACATTTCTAAATATATTCTTTCTTCTCTCGAATATTTTTCGTAGGTATGCAGGATGATATGATTACGGAAGACCTTTAAATAATACGCAGTTAAAGCGAAATTAATGATTTGCGTCTATGAAAATAATTTTCTACGCTATTGACCATATGTTTCTGATTTATTTCAGATGGGAATTGATAGTACGTATTATTATTTAGACTACTGTTCTTTTCATATGCGTTATTTTCATAACTTTCGCTTGATATGATTTTCGCACTTTTGCAAGTGTATTTTATCGGAATTATAAATCAACAAACACATCCCGAAGTTTCTACAAGATACATCTGAAAAGCCGAATGTTACATCGGCTGAAACGTTGTGAGAATACTGTTCAAGACAAGAATAATAGCCCGAACAATCTTTATAATACTAGCAATTGGTAACGTGAAAATCTTCATTTATTTATTTTTTATTATCTATTATGCTTAGATTAATGCGTTGAGCATTGCATAAATAGTAAGTAGGGCTATGACAACAACATATTCTTTTCATTGTTTTGTCTCCCGGGTGTCTATCCGTTGATATCTTATGTTTTTTTATGCCGAGTGATGTGGTTCTCGGTTGATTAACTGTGTCTAACAGTGTCGGATATATATTTGAGAGTCAAAACAATGTTAAGAATATGCTCATGTCATAGCCGTCATCATAAGTCTATGACGTCAAGCCAAAGCAATAATTATTCCTTGTGAATGTAATGGTTTAGCTCGAAAAAAGAAGAATGCGTCCTTTTCCGGTGTGTATGCTTAGAAGACAGGGGTAAACGATAAAAGTGTTGCTCTAAACAAAACAACACTACAGCTATATTGTAAAGCTTTTACTAAATAAATCAATTCAGCACACTTAACTATAAAGTACAGCTGACATTTTTTTTTCAATTCAGCCGCTTTAAGCTTTAATAATTCCCTCTATATTGGTCCGGAACTGGGAGCTTGCCTTACTTACAAGCCTCGGCGGGAGCTCGGAGAATACTCGGCGGATGGCGGTGATCAGGCTTGCTTTGGTGTTGTGGGAGCTCACGTTGGTGATGCTTTTGACATGTGACCAAACAAAGAAGTCCAGTGAGTTAAACTCGGGGGGAATGAGGCAGTGGGAGAAAGGTACAAGTCGTAACACACCTTCTGAGACCAAGCCTGGGTATATCTAGACATTTTAGCCGGCGCCGAGTCCTAATGCCATATTCAAAGTCTGCCAGCTGTTACCTGATTGCAGCAAGGGATCACCACACTTTTTAACATATCCAGATACACTTTTGTGTTGACTTTGTAGCCTACGTCGAAGATGTAAGGTGGCGTGATGTGACCTTCACTTGTAATCGCAACAAAGACCATAATCGTGGTCGAAAACTTTGTTTTCATCACCCTGTGCCTCTCATGTTATTCCTAGCAATTCAGCGATGTAATGGTCCTGTTATCCTAACTTGGATCGGTAGAAGACAGAGGTTGTGTAGCGGCGCATCTCCGATCTCGCTTGCTGAACATTGCCTCACTTTCAGCTATGATGGAAAGCTCCAATCGAATTTTTACACAACTAACTCACTTGGATATTACATGCAAAAAATGAAAACCAGTTTTTTATCAAAAGGCAATGGAATAATATCGTCTTTTCTATAGCGATAATTATATCCTTCCACCTTTATAATGTATACGCTTTATAAAGAGTTTCTGTAAACAAACGTCTCTCGAGAACGTGTGTGTATTTGCGCAAAAATATCCAGACAAACCCTTTCTGACCACGCACAGACATTACGAACTTGGAGCGATATTATTAATTAATCTTACATGGTTTATCTCGGATTAAAAGCGATGCACCTGCGATCAAACAATATGACGACTTAATCTGACCGAAAATACAAAGAAAATAGTTTTTGTAATACACAAGTTACTATTTAAACTTTTGTTCAGAAACTTCTGCTTATAACAGCCAATAGGAAATGCTGTCAAATATTCTCAGCCAATAGAAAAAGGATAAACGATTTTAACGCAATAGCTTTCTATTTATTAACATTAAATGAAGTAATATTTAATTTATCAATGTTTTTTTTAGTTCAAAGTAAGTAAACGGAACTTCTCCATAAGGACATCTTCTCTCTGATTAGTATCTTCTTTTTCTTCTTTAATCTTATGAAAGTTTCAACCAACGTTTATGAAATATATCTATGAGTTTTTACTTCTCAAGCCTAATACTTACCACAATCTATATATCTATGAAATAATTATGTGTGTGCGAGGACTCTTCCCAGCATATACTCAACAACTTTTTTTATCTACACACTTGAAATTATGTATACAGGGTATTCAGACCGGTGGAAAAATGTCTGTGTCGTCATCCGGAAAAATGGCTGCTAAGGGGTAAACATTGAAAAATTCATACATTGGGGGGGGTCATCGGATTTTAATCTATTTGTGAATTCTTTTCACAAATGCGCATGCGTGAATCATTCACATGCCAGATTACTTATGTTAAGAATAAATAGGTTTGAAAACACTTTCTAAGGACTGTGTCAAGCTGACCTAATGGTTATCGTACTTGACTCACTTAGGTTCTGATCTCAGCTCGGGTATTTCTTTAAGTTATAAAAAGTGAACCGTTTAGAAAAAAAACCCATAATACTCGCATGCCCATGTCTCAGTTTCTTTCCGTTTTTTTTGTTTTTGTTTTACTTAATTTATCTTTTAAAAACAATTTAACGTTATGTTGGATGACTACAACATTTCTGTTTATAATAAATAAACAATCTGCCTTAATCAAAATATAATATTTACGCATATTTTACGATCGGGAACGCTGCACTGCTATGTCTACTTGTCTAAAGTTTAATATATGTTTGTTTATACAGGGTGACTCCCCCACCGCAAAAAAACAAAACTAAAGCTAAATGGAGGCCATCTAGAACATATGCTGTAGAACGGAGAAAAAAAAGGCCAAATACCCTAGTGTTTTGATGTGATGTTTTGAATATTATAAACTAGTTATGACCAAATTTCATTTCATTCTGACAAAACACTAAGAAATGGGACCTAATTAGATTTGGGGCCCGTTTTGTTGGGGCACCCTGTACATTCGATTAAAGTTTAAGCTAATATACTAATCATTATGAAATTTGGAACGGAGAAACTTCTAGACATAAAGTGCCATAATGCAGGCTATATAAAGTTTAATTAAGTTACAGTGCGTTCGGGGTTTTAATCATAGGGTCATCCTGAATGGGGAATTGAGCAGCAAAATACTTGTCCACATGATATTTGGTAAAGCAGGGGTAAGTAGTGCGTATGCGGTAATCCTTAAGGTAAGAGATTTGTGAAACGAAGCTATTAAAGTAGAAAACATACCGCCATCTGGAGACTTCTGAAGTTTAGGAGTGTGATTTTCCAAATTTTCAGGTTCGTCGGTGCTATTTACGGTCAGAATGAATATGGGTGCAGGAAATTTTTCAAACCCCGTTCTATTGAAGTCCACGTAAAACATGTGCCGTGATGCAATATCGCGGCGATGATTATAAATTATTTTTCCACTCTGAACAAAGATGTGAAACAATTATTTCGCGTACAATTTCAGATATGAGAACACCACTGCATGTATGTGCGCAAAACGGCTTTATAGATATTTAAAACAAACGGCAATTAGGATTATTTTTCGACCCTGATTGAGAACGCCTGCATTCTTTGCAGCACATATGGCTATACTTTTTATCGATTCTAATTAAGGTTACATGCTGATATCAAGCCGAGGAATTTGAAAGAACACTAGGCAGAAATGCAATCAGCCATGACAATAAGTAATTTCTTAATAAAAAATATATTTAAAAAAAAATGCGTTTATTTTACTCACGTTCACCGCTAACGAAACATATCACAACATGGTCATAAGAGGCTACTATTTGAAACAATGCCTAAGAAAGATTTACACGACTTGACTTACATTATATTTAAACTTCTGCATATCAGTACAGCCAGTGAAGCGTGTAGCAGGAACTGAATTCCAAAGGAGAAAGAAACTATCAGAGTAGAAAGTTTTCTGGCATTAAGGGGCCTCAACAGTGAAGGGGTGCGATTTTGTTTCTAAGCAGGTTTGTCGAGGGTGTGTACGTCAGAGCAGCACAAGTGAAACGAGCCCATCGGAGAACATTCAATAATATTCAATATTTCATCAATATGTAATGCTCTTTCATAAAAAAACATCAAATAGAGCAATCCATTTCTTTCTTCATTGCTCTAGAGACTGGACGCTATTTTCTAAGGAAACTACCAATAACTTAGATATGTTTGCGTCCAATTTTTTGTAGTTGAAAGGCCGCCAATTATCAAGGCCCGGCGGCAACTCAAGGATAAGTGTAAAGTGTTAGGTAAATAATGAGACAAGCTCCGGCATGGTACAACTTTGGTAGGGGGGGGATTATGTACATGGATGGCTCAATAGAAATTTATTCATATTAGACTTTAGGATGACCATGTTAAACTCGCATGAGAAGCAGACTAGCGGACAACACTAGGAAAGAAATTCTGCTCATGGAATTTTCGTTTAGTTTTGCGTTCATAATAAGGTTATGATACAATAAGAAAGTATACCTATCTTGGATACGATGGCGTCAGGAATATAGATTAGGAAAATCAGGAATAATAAATGTCCAAGTATCGACCCTTTTGGCTAATCCGTATTAATGTGATATTCTTGAGATGTACGGTAATCGAGGACAATTAAGATATTTCGCTTAGTTAAGAAGGATCTGATTACATGAATTATTCGTCTTATAATGACGCACTGATTCATTTGCATGAGAAAGCCTTTATATCATGCCTTGTCAAAGTTATGCATCAAACACCAGCGTGATCTGTATTGTATAGTGTATGGTATATACGTCCAGGTCTAACTGTTACTATATCTGTAGCAGAACAGTAACTCCTAAATGTATAATTTTGCTATTTATGTGCTTCTCCCCGAGAGCGAGATCTGACACAAAAATGTTTTTTTTTATGCTGGGGAGAATAAGCTCCCAAGAGATTGCCAGTCTAGAAGTAGGCAGAAATAAAAATTGTCTCGGTATAGAAGGGGTTCTCCAGCATTGGCTAAGGACAAATTAACGTAAGTGCAGCCAAAAAAAGAAACAACAACAAAAAAAAAAACAACAACAGAGAACACACTGTTATCTTAGCCTTTAATCCTTACATACTGTTGCCAGAATCAATTTTAAACGACAGCAATAATTCTAGCAGATAGCAAGAATAGACTAATGAGGATTTTAGTTGATAATTTCCTGAAAGAACAAAACCAGCTCGCCAGAAAATTCTTTCATTTTTATAGTAAGTACAAGATCAAGTAGCAATGTTTCGGAGGCATCAAGATTTTTCACCATATATACAACATGGCAATGGGTAATAATCAAATCGCCTTGATTGTAGTGAGAAATTGCAAGTTTAAAGCGAGCCAATATACAGGAAGTTAAATATTATTCCTGTCCATGCATCTAAAATCAAAGGGAGGTTGAAAATGGATAGATTACGCATTGTTTACTACACTATAATTGATTTGCAAGATGTGACATACAAATTAAGCAATTTACATCGAGTTGACTTGCCCTGGAGGTTGAAGGGTATTCATATGAACAATCACATGTCTTCTATGACCAGCAGTAGACTTGCAAACTTTGCTGCATGTTAAACAGATCGTTTGGTTCGGACCAATAGGTTAAAAGTTGACCGGAACAAGAGTTTTGTGCGACTTAAGGTGGTTTACGTAGTCAGCTTTTGACAAAAGTACTCTTTCACAAGTGTTATGGGTAAGACCGTCAATTAAACCTTTACGAAGCTCTCGCTTAAGATTGCTGTGGGCCTGCTTTCTTTTCTCTAGAGCATCACAATTTTCACGTACAAGCTTTCGCCGCTTCGCCCTTTGCAGTTGATGTCGATGTGTAAGACTTTCAAATTATTCTTTGTAGAGTTCCGGAACCTCTTCATAGGCTTATGTTGAGGGCGCTTGCCATTTTCCAGCTCCCCGTAAAAAAATTGTTTTCTTTCATGAGAACCAAGTAGACCACCCAACGCATGTGAGATCTGATTACAAGGATCTCAACACTAGAGCAACATGTTCTCACAAGGACGTCAGTATCGGGTACTTGTGCTTGCCACTTGAAGTTTAAGACACATATCAAGCATTTTTGGTGAAATCGTTCAAGCCATGTTTGATGCAATGTCCACGTCTTCGATGAATACAACAGTGCGGTTAGCACACAGGTCTTCTAGACGCAGATCTTAGTCTTGTCTGTGATGCCATGATCAGACCACAATCTCTTCTCCAACCTTCCAAAAGCTACAGATGCCCACTGAATTCGCCTGTGGATTTCAGTGTCGAGACAGCAATCCCTAAACAGAGAACTACCAAGATACACAAATGAGTCAACCACTCCAAGTCAAGCACCACAGACCATGATGTTCGGCTTCACGTATGACTGGCCCGGTGAATGAGTGAACATCACCTTTGTTTTAGACAGACTGATCCTCAAACCAAGGCAGTGCAGAATTAAGCAAAGCTGTCCATTATATACTGCATATCAGTCAGTATGCGACAAAAAACAGCATCGTCTGCATACAGTAACTCCTTGACCAAGACATGATGCAGCTTAATTCTGGCATTAAATCTTCTAAGATTAAAAATGCAGTCTGTCGTTTGAAACTTTAACATGACACCTCTATCGCAATCTTGAAACGCATGAGTAAGTAGAGCAGCAAAATATATAGAGAAAAGAGTAGGGGCAGGAATATTACGCAGTTTGACACCATTGTTAACTGGGATTTCATCAGACAATTTTCCGTTAAATGAGACTCGAGCTTTCATGTCCATGTGCAGTTCCTTGAATATTCTAACAACGGTTAAAGGACATGCTACTTTCTCTGCGATTAACCAGAGAGAATCCCTGTTAACGGTTTCAAATGCTTTGGTAAGATCCTCAAACACTTGATACAGTGGTATCTGTTGTTCAATGCATTTCCCCTGGATTTGCCGGGCTAAAAAAATCATATCCATCGTTCCTCTGCCAGACCTAAAAAAACTTTGTGACTCTGGAATAGCATTAGGACAAACATCCTCCAGTAACGTGTTTAATAGAAGTCGTGCAAGAACTTTCCCAACAGCTTCCAAAAGCATACTCCCATTCTTCTGTCCTTTTTCTTTAAACAGGGTTACCAAGACACCATTAATACAATCCTGTGGAACAGAAGAACCATCCCAGATTTCCTCAATAAAACCAAGGATAGTGTTAGCAATATTCGCACCTCCAATCTTAAGGAGCTTCACCGGAACACATCCAAACCAGGTGCCTTGCCACTGCTTATTTGTGCGATAGCCAACTGAACCTCAACCAGATTAGGCAAACGACCCGTTGTGAATATGGTGTCACATTGTTGTAGACTATCAATTGCATCAGCATCTACTGCTGAGGGATTGTGAAACACATCAGTAAAGTGCTCCTGTCATCTTTTCAAGATATTTTCTGGATCCTTAATGACAACAGAACCATTTTTCGACATCAGGGGAGATATTGAAGAGGAAGGAGGGCCAAATACTTGGCGTAGGAGTCCATAAAATCTCTTCGAATTTTTTGTGTCAAACGCCTTTTGGATCTGCTCCATTATATTCATCCATCATTGGTTTTTCATTTTTCTTAGCTCACGTTGTAATGTGGCGTTGACCTCTATGTAATGTCGTAAATTAGTTGTATGATCAGAATGATCTTCACGAAGTAAAGATCTATAAACTGTCTGTTTATTCATCAGCAACTGATTGATTTTAAGAGTGTTGTTATCAAACCAGTCCTTGTTCTTATCCCTCTTGAAGCCAAGAACTTCAGCACCAGCAGAATAAACCTGAGTCTTACAATTCATCAGTGTACCATCAAATGCAAGATTATGGAGCTTTTCCGCCATACTCTTTTGAACTTCAGGCGACATCAATACGGCTAGGTACCTTAACACCACCGTGACGAATTTTCTTACGGATTCGTAAATTAAACTTTCCTCTCGCGAACTTCTGATCGGTGTCACATTCAGCACTGTGCATAACACCAACAGTATATGCATCTCGAAGGTGGGTGTATCCAAGTAGCTTTGTTTACAGATAACAAGATTAAATTTTGAACAAAGCTCTAGTAGTTAAGGCCATTAGAATTCATGGTACCGATACCATAGCAGCCAAGAAGACTCCAGGTTTCATAGTTTTTCTCAATGCTTAAGGTCTCATAGTTTTTCTAGTGCATAGACCGAATGAATAGTGATGAATCTATTATGTGAGAGAGGAACACAAAGTTTCATGATGCGATGATTTTAAATCCCTGTCCAAAAAATCCGAAAACTCATTGCAGAAACGTCGTATGTATAATTTACCCACCTATATATATATATATATATATATATATATATATATATATATATATATATATATATATATGCGTGTGTGTGTATATATATATACACACATATATATACGTATATATATATATATACTAGCAAAATAACCATCGTTGACTGGATTCAAAAACAGCCTATAGAAAATGTGCTCTGGTTTATTAAAGTATGATAGGTTATGAAAAGGAAGGGTTGTAAAGAGATGGCTTCGAATTTGAGGGTATCAAAGCAAAATATGATGAAAGTAAAAATAAAATAGATAAACCCCATAATTTATTATACCATACCTGTTCACACTGAAACACTTATCACAATATTCTGTGGATCTATATTAAAAAAGACCTTCTTAAACTTTGTGACATATTTCCATTCTATGGAGGTCAGACGCAACCGAACACCCCATAATTTTATTATACTATATTTCTTCAAACTGAAACATAATTATCAAAGTATATTTACGCAGAAAGATATGAAACGTCTTTATTAAAGTTCGTGCCAATTTCTATTCTATGGAGGCGAAATGCGAACGCAGACCCCACAATTTTATTATACCATCCCTATTTAAATTAAAACATACTTATCAAAGTATTCTTATGTACATCTATATCTAAAACACTTGTAAAAGTTTTTTATTATTTAAATTTTTTTTATTTCCATACTTTGTGGACCAGGCGCGTACGCAGACCCCACAATTTTAATGAACCACCGTCTGACAGATCAAACATACCCATTACAGTGTATCGATACATCTTCTATCGTTATATGTAATCATTTTTTTAAATAGTCAACCATATAGGGCCTATTCGTGACCAGATGCACACACATACACAGACATTCAGCTTCATATATATATATATATATATATATATATATATATATATATATATATATATATATATATATATATTAAGTAATGTGATTTATAATTTAAAATTTAAAAATTAAAAAAAAAATGTTAATTTATAATTTAAATCACATTACTTAATATTGAATTAGCTCTAGGACATTTAACTATCGAGCTTATTATATATCTAAATTACAACGAGCACTTTCTATTTCCTGTATTTTAATTAAACTAGTAATTTCACTGTTACATTAAAATACACTCAGCTCTTTAGACTATCGTTCTAATCTCCTTTAAATTATATATATATATATATATATATATATATAACATTATCTAATAGCTTGGTAATTACAAACTCTTGTGAGCCTCAGGCACGGAATCATTTAGGGCCTCATACCAAATGGCAGTGCATTGCACGCCCCGAATATAATGATTGATATATAAAATGGGATAATCGACAGAAGGACATAGTTATCGATACCAGGGCTTCAATTACCTAACCATAGCAACAAGCGTTCAGAAACCATCGATAAAACATGAGATGTATCATAATGAATACTTGTTATCGCTTACACAGACTACGTTACAATATCAAAAAGCTGTTAATATATATTATATTTTAGAGTATTATAATCCTTAATCATTTAGATTTACAAATTTATCCAATGTTTCTCAGAATTAATGTATATATATTTATGTATTTTATTACTCTTAGTCTTTCAAGCCGTAGCATCTTTATTTACAAACAATACTTCAAAATATCCAAGCGATATTTTCATAAAAAAAGATAGAGTAGTATCGTTGTGTGCGCAACTTTTTATAGAGGAAGGAACGTCTGAGTATATATAAATTTAATGTCTGTTTTTGGTAATATAAAAATCTCTCTGAGTAACATGATGGAAGTAGCCATGGCTTAAGCCGCTTTTTGAAACGAGCTACTGAACATTTCATTATCATTATTGCAAAATCGAAATCACACATTTTCTATCGCCAACAACGATACCCATCGGACGACAACTATCGAAAAATTGGCCAAAACATTAATTTCTTCACCCTCAACTGGACACTTTTCTACAAGGAGAGGTCGCTTTTTTTCGCCGATATTTTTTAATGTCATCACCTCTTTTCGATTACATAGCCTTAATATAAACTAACGTCACTTAAGGTTTGCGATGGGCGCAAAAGCTAACACGTCAAGATTTTTTTTTCACTCTCTTTTTCTCTTTCGCGGTACGGGTTCGAGCCTGTCTGCCTACTATCACCTTTTTTTTGTTTTGCTCAACCAGCATCCTTACATACACCTTGACTTTCTGTATGTATGTATGTTTATATGTCTGCCTAAAACTTTTGACAAAGGCGACGGATTTTCATGAGATCTATATCGGTTTTTAGCCCGACCATCCGGACGACAAATATCGAAAAATTAGATAAAAACATTAATTATTTCCCCTTCAACTCGCAATATTTCTAGAGGGCGGGGTCGCTTTTTTCGACGATATTTTTGAAAGTGATCTATGTTCGATTAACTAGCCTTAATTTAAACATTCGTCACTTCCAGTTTTGCGATGGGCGCAAAAGCAATGACGTCAAGTTTTTTTTCCACGTTCTCTTACTCCTTCTCGGTACGGGTTCGAGCCTGCCTTCCTACTACCACTTTTTTTCATTTTTTTTTTTTTTGCTCAACACACACCTACAAACAGCCGAATAACGCCGGGCACCCAGGCTAGTCTATAATATAAAAGTGCATCTTGCATCGCTAAACCTTAAATGTTTTTTTTTAAAGAATTTATGGCTCGAACTATGATTAAAATTAATATTGTCAATTATTAGGTTAAATGACGTACATGGGGTTGATGTACGTTTAACTATGCAAGGAGTTGACGGGGAGTATACAACACATTGATGATGCGTTTTCAACAGTTTCCGTAACTCTCGCTTTTTCTAGTTTGCCATACTGTCCTCGTTTAGAATGAGTAATTTTTCTGACGGCATTCTGTTTGCGTGAACAATCGCTTGCGGTATCGTACACTCATAAACCCTTATACTCGAATTACCTCCGAGCCTTGATAAGTGGGGACACCTTCGTAAAAAAAAAAGTCAAGCCTTACTTTCCTCATAATTAGTCAATTCTTACGAAACCTTTGAGTAAACTCTTATATGAGGGGCGTCCCAAAATTATTGCCTTCTATTTTCATTCCGCCCGAATAGATCAGAGCGTATGTCCAATTGCATCGTTATGATGACTGAACTTATGCATTCATGAGATGAGAGTTGCATGACTGCCGCAGATATTGACGGTGTAAGTCTCTAAGGAAGAAACCTCTGTCATGTACGTGCGAAGAAGCAAAGACATGTCATGTATTAACATAGAACGGATGACTACATGCAAATACAAAGTAGTGAACGAAATAACGCCACGTTAAAGAAAAAAGAAAACCATAAAAAGGAGAAAGTGCGCTTGAGAAGACGATCACGTGAGAAACGTCACAGCCCTAACAGGAAGTCACGTGTGGCGGGAGAATAGGGAAATATAGGTCGTGAAACGAAAAAAGCGAGTTGAGTTTTATCTATTGTGTGTCTACTTTGAGAGTGAGACCACAACGTGTTGGGTAACGTTACTGTTGAATTCTTGACCAACGTGCATTGAAAATGGCGATGATAATGTAAAGAACTAAAATCTAGAACGGAAAAGGTCGTTCATTTTAATAGTTCCACTACAATCTTCGTAGCTCTTCAACATTTTGATTTATAGTTAATAGGATGTGTTAGCTTTGGAACGACCCTCGTGTAATCAACTTTAGTTTTACCCCAAAGACTCTGAACTACGTAGCTGAGATTTCGAATGAGTGCAACGAATTTTTTTTTTATCACCTGCTATTGATGCTGAAGAAGAAGAGGCAAAGAAAAAGACACAACTAGGGGGGAGGGCAAATTATTATCCCGACCAAGAGGAAAAAAAAATTATCTGAAGAAAAAGGTAAAATGAAACATACAAATAAAGAATCTAAAAAGTTTCCAACAAACTATAAGCGCTGGTAAATCGATAAACGAAAAAAAACTGAAAGAAAAAAAAATAACGCACTCACAAATTTAGTGAATTTTCGATAAAATAAGGAAAATAATTGTATAAATAACAACAACCCACTTAAAAGAGAAACGAACCATCTTTACGAGGTAATAATAAGAAATTTAATGGGAGTGTTTTTATATGCTTCCTTCTCGGCTTTCCCCCACGGGACACCGCAATGGACATTAAAAATAATAAACATAAAAAAAACAATTATAAATGCACAGAAAGAAACCCAGAAAAGAAAATATATGCCTTGTAAAAAAAAAAAAAAAATGCTGAAAGAAATAAAGCAAGAAATACTTCAACTGTCTCTTTGGAACTATCGATTTTCACCTCCGTGATAGGAGAGTGCAAACACTCTAATAAATAACGACTTAATAGACAGTTCCTTCCGACTACGAGAGGGATATTGACAGCCGAAAAGGTGATCCATTAAAAGCATGTCGTGTGATCGGTTAAGTTTTATGCCGACCGATAAAGAATATTCAAGTATGAGTGTCGCACAGCTTTTAACAAATTCTGGAGTTTGTTTTACTATACGCATAGATTGGAAAACGTTGCCAAAAAAAAAACAAATATATAACAAATAAATGTTATTAAATCCAAGATAAGTAACTTTTCTACCTAACTGGATTAGTTTTAAGTGTTTTTATTTCATGTAAAATGTCTATTTGGTTATAAAATCATACAGTGTTTGTCAATATATTAGAAAAAGACAAATGGCGGCGAGGTCTATATTGAATACTTTAATTTGGGAAAATGAGTTCAACCTAAAACTTATATAAAAATAATGTTAAAAAGTAATCCAATATATGTTAATGTGACATAATCTGACATATATTGAATGAGTTTCTAACAGTCTTTCTTATAACTTTTTAGTTTGAACTCATTTTCCCAAACTTAACGTATTCAATATATACCTCGCCGCCATGTGTTTGTTTTCAATTATATCGATAAACATTGCATGATTTTCAACCGAACTAACAATTTACATGAGACAAACGCGCTAAAAACTTATCCAATTAGGTAGAAAAATAACATGTGATAATATTTATTTGTTATGTAATTTTTTTAAACAATTTTTTCGAATCTATGTGTAAAGTAAAACCAACCCAAATTCTGAACGTAATACAGAGTGGGCCAATTAAAAAAGAGCAAAGGAAAATGTAGTAAAGAGAGGGAACATTCTTTTATTGTTTAAATTCCCTGTAGTGTTCTAAAAATATTGGGAGTGCTCCCCTTGACATCTATGCATTTCTGGGCACGTTTAACAACGTGTGCAGATACTGCCTGTAGATCTTCTCTGGTGATTATCTTCATAGAGTTGGCAATGTTCTCCTTCAGTTGGTCTAAATAGTGAGCATAATTTGTTTGTTTTGTTTTAAAGTCCCTCACATATAAAAATCACATGATGGCAAGTCCGGGGAAATTGGTGGCCATACCCCTTGGCTTATTGTTCTGATAGGCTCCCAATCACTATAGGCTCTGCTGCAGCGAAACACCATACGTAAAATGTAAAAAGAAACGTTGATTTAAAGAAATTAGGTAGCGTAATCTAAAAAAAAATGATTAGATATAGCGGGCTACTTTTATGTGGGTCACACTGTATAAGCAAAACGAGATTCTTATTTAGAATCGGACCGAATTTGAAACAATATAAACAGTATAGAAACGTCTTTATAATAAATATATCCATTACGGAATGAAGACGTCATATTCCAAAAAAACACGTACATTATTTTGTAGGTTTATTTTAAACCAAAAATACATTATATATGTATATGTGAAGTAACTGCGTGACCCGCCATTATAAAATACATGTCGAGAATTTTAGAGATAACTCAACAATGATTCATAGTTACTAGAGTTATGTTATTGCTGTAGACCCGTGCCAGGAGTCACAAATGAAAGAAACCACAAGTAGTGTAAAGTGTATAATATAATATGTATTTATCACAAGACAAGCTTCTGGGTTTGACCTTTACTCCTGATCTGAAATGGAACACGTACATCAAGTCTGTTGCCAAGGTCGCTGGAAAGATGGTGGGATCCTTCTACCGCTCCAGAAGATATCTCACTACGGATGCAATTCTCTATCTATATAAAAGCTAAGTACGTCCAAGGATGGAATACTGCTGCCATATCTGGGCAGGAGCTGCTAAAAACAGCCTATCCTGCCTTGACAGAGTACAAAATAGACTTCGTGGCTTAGTGGGGGGTGCCCTTTTCTCTACCCTGCAACCTCTCTCCCACAGAAGAGACGTTGCGAGCCTGTCCTTGTTTTATCGTTATTTCCATGGCAGATGCTCGTCTGAACTCCAATCTCTGGTCCCCCCTAGCCAATCTTTCACGAAAAACACCCGTCTAGCTGAATCCACTGTGACAAATTTCCCCCACTCTATATCTGTGCCTAAATCAAAACGCAGATTCCATGAACAAAGCTTCTTTCTTAGAACTGCACGCCTGTGGAACTCTGTTCCGTCTGCCTGCTTCCCTCCGGACTACAACTTGGATGTCTTCAAGTCCAATGTTAACAAATTCCTAATGAACCGCCCCCTTAAGTAAACATTTCAGCAAATCTCCTCACTAACGTAATGTACTTGCAATAACCCTTATCCCTGAGTGGCTTCCGGGCCTTGATAAGTGGTGATCACTGTGTAAAAAAAAAAATCATAAAGAATACAGGAGCAACTAAAGTGGACGAGAAAAACGTGTTCGTAGCATGCGGTTAAACATGGTATAAATGTCTCCATCTTTGCTCTGAAACCAGTGGTATTGATAGGACTAATTGATTTCCACTTAGTTCTCAAATAGGGGTGATTTGTCCCCCACAACACCCCCTTCCGAGCTTTTCATTCCCCTGGGATGATCGTATAGCTCTTTTTTTCTGGGGTTGATTTCTATCGGATCGGCTATTTTCCTTTTTCTGGATGACCGTTGTGCTGCTGCTTATGGTGTTACCAGGTCGAACATGTCATATATCTGGTCCATTACCTCTTCTTATTTAGCAAGAGGTTGTCTTTCGTCATCTGTTATACGTTTCCGAATTTCGTTCAAGTGTTTCTTGTGAGTAAATCTGGAACCATTCGATAATGTAAACCATGCACCCGATCCTTTTCTGAACCTTTCCCTGCTCCCATATCGTACTAGTGTTTTGTGTACCTGAAAAAATACGTTTTAACCAGGCAATTACCTCTTTTTAGAAACTATAGTATTCGGTGGTTTTACCTGCTTTAGCAAAAATTTCTCGAAGACCGGCCTAATTTTCCTCGTGAACATTAACTCTGCCCCGACATCTTGGATGAAGCGCTTTCATTTGGTGTAATTCGCTAAACTTATAAAATTGCTGGAACGCCTTTTTTGAAGTCGTACTTTTAGCCTTCTTCAGGGCTCTTTTCATACCTCTCTGCTTAACCGTTCGTCAGGGATGATAGGTTGGCGTCGTTATGTGGTTAAACTGAAAATACTCACAGAAGCTTTTCAAATCTGATGAAGAAATGTTGTGCCATTGTCTGAAACTAGACAATCAACCACACCAAAACCTTGCATACAATTCGTGAATAGCACTGATTGTAAACATCGAAATACATCAGGCAATTTTTAAAAACTGTCTACCATTATTAAATAATAGTTTCCATCCAGTGTGCCTGCGTAATCTATATGTATTCTTTGCCATGGGTGGTTCGCTTTAGGCCACGGGTTAAATTTTATTGGGGGCGCTTTTACAGCCAATGAACACCCCTTACACGACGGTGCCGTGCCTTCTATATCAGTGTCCATCCTCTTCCAGTAAACGTAGGACCTCATAAGGAGCTTAATTCGAGTAGCCCTTGGGTGCCCCGTATGGAAATCCTTTAGAATTTTCTTTTGTAGTGTAGCTGAGATTACTACTCCTTCCCGGTACAACAGTAGTTCATTGCACATAAATAATCTTCTGTGCCGATTCATCCGATTAAAATTTTTGTTTTATTTCTTTGCTTGCACTATCTTCTTCAGCCTCCTTATTATATCTTCCAAAGCCACTAACAGTTCCTTGATCGTATTACACAGTATTTGTGTATAGTTCTTTTCACTTTGTAGTGACGCTATTACTGTGTCTTACTGCAGTTCCCTTGATTTCGGGATCAATCCCAACATACACTCTGCGTGATTAATTCGCAGATGTAAAAAAATCCATACTTAAATCGTAATTAAATAGAATGGTTTCCCATCTTTGCAGTCTGTTGACTGTGTAAGTTGGCAGGCTTTTCTTTTAGAGCTGAAGATGGTTATAAGCGACTTATGGTCATTTTGTAATTTAAATTTAAGACCGCGTAAAAATCGGTGGGATTTTGTAACCCCGAATATAATTCCTAGTGGTTCCCTTTTCGATTTGTGAGTAATTCTTCTCGGAAGTCAGTAAACTTCTCGACGCATGGGCGATCGGCTTAGTGGCCCCATTAAGCATCTTGTGTAGAACGCATGCTTTGATCACATAAGAACTTGCGTCGGTTGCGACAATAATCTCTTGTTCCAGATTGAAATGAGTCAGGGATAAATCTGACACTAACACATTTTTCTTAAACGCTGCTTGGCAGTCAGGCGTTCAGCCCATTTTCGTTCTTTTTTATTAGTGCATTCAATGGCGCGCGCAATTCATGCATGTTCCTAATGAACATGTGATAATAGTTCACGAGTCCTAAAAAACTCCGCAATGTTGTTACATTATAACGCTATTACATGTCTTTTATCGCCGTGGCTCTACCCGGATCGGGTTTCCGCCGTCTTTATTTATTATATAACCCGCGTATTAAATCCTTTCCACAAAACTCTACACCGCATTTTGCTTCCGTCAATGTGAAGCCATATTCTTTTATTCTGGCAAACATTTGAAATACAGCATCTTTATGTTTTAAACATTTTGACTACGCATAAGAACATCATCCAGATAGCCTATTGCGATATCCGAACTACTTAGCAAAGAATCGATTACCTGTTGGAAAATTGTAGGTGTTACTTTTATACCAAATGCTAATCTATTAACTTTATAAATAATTGTGCTTCGAGATACATAGAAGTTTCGAGCTATCTTCCTCTACTGGTATTTGTAAGTACGCCTCGCTTAAATCTATTTTGGAAAAAATCCACCATTTAAGTTAGCGAATACTTCGTTTGGGTTTGGTAGCGGATAGTAGTGGTCCTTGAGCGCTGCATTCAATTCGGTAGAGAAATCCGAGCATACTCTAATCTCTTTAGAGTTTTTCACGTATATGGTGGCGGATGTTCACTCACTATAGATAATAAGGGTTGAAATCACACTGTTGACTAGTCTTTTCAATTCTTCTTCAATTTTTTCCCTCGAAGCGAACGGTACGCTCCGTGGCTTTTTGAATATTGGTTTTGCTTCGTCCAGCAATTTGAATTTCGCTTGTATTTTTATGCAGCATCCAAGCTTTTCAGAGAAAACCCTTGGAAAAGATTTTTTCAGATTTTTTGAGTTTGTTTCGACTGTTAGGTTTTCGACTTTGTGACAAAAATCACTCATTGGCGAGTCCCATAATTCAAATCCTGTACTCCAATTGAATAAATTCGTTGCGTTCTGTTAGAACGAACACTTTTAGCTTTTTTGTGGTTCTTTTTAGTGACACATTAATAACTAACTCACCATCAAAATTTATTTTCCACCAGTACCGATCTTGCGACTTTATTAGTCTTTGTCATTGTGGGCTTTCATATTCTCTTCCAGGTGTGAAAATTTATAGTCGATAAATGCAACCCTGAATCGAGTTGGAATTTCCCTTCTTTATTTCTGATTCTCACCGTGACATATTTCCTTATGTTGGTGAACGGTACATTTTTCAGTTTTTACGTAACTCTTTTTTGCTACTTTTGCTCTGCAATATGAGACCTTGTGCCCGGCTCGCTTGCATAGGTTACGTGTTATTTTCCTTTGGTACTGACATGTATTGTGCCCATGAGGTCTTCCGCATTTGCTACAATCGGTACTTGTCTATCCTGATAATTTTGTGAAGGTTTCTTTTTGCCTCTTTGTTGGTAATTGCTGGCGGGCGGGTGTCTTTTATTTTTGAAACCTATTTTTTTAATATGAGCGATATATGCTTTCTCTATGTTTCAGGGATTTTGTGCCATTGCCACGAAACGCAGACAATCTTCAGCCAGTTTCTGAAGTGTGAAATCAAGTTCTAATACTAATGTATTTAGAGTATGACGTCTTATATCGGCGTCTTTTATGGCTAGCAAACCTTATGTGAATATTCGGCATATTAGATTGTGGGTCGTTAATGACGGCAACTTGAAATCGTCACAGTACTTATTAACTATAGACGCAAAAGTCGTATAGTTCTGACTCTCCTTATATGTAAAAGTCATGCATTTCCATCTGTTATGAAAAGGCTTTTTTGGACAGTATAACCCCATTAACCGTTTGACTGCGTTAAACGACAATTCTTTGGATTTTCATAGTTAAATATTGTCCACGAATCTGTTATGTTCGCATGCACCCAACTTCCGTAGCAATAAACCGACCTTCTTTTGATCCGTCCGTGAACCGCAATCAATCTTGACGAGGTCTTCAAATCTTCTGAAATACGCCTCAAACGTTAAGTCATTCCCAGGAGCATAGTGAAATGTATCAATAGCTGACCAGATCGCATTTGGGAGAAAAAACCGTGCTGGTTTTTTGTTTGCTATCCTTATTCACTAAAACTGTCGTTATCAAATCCGTTTTTTTATCTGACTTTTTTTGTTGCCCTAAATGTAAATTGGTCAATTCCAATCTTTGTTCATTCTGTATTCTTTTCAAATCAAATATTTATTCGTTCATTTCTTTCTTTTCTCTTTCCTGTTTTTCGTCGGAGTATTTCATTAAATGTAACTGCATGTCTTCGTTTTTATTCTGTATTGCCAATTGTTCTTCTCGGTACCTTTTTTCGAGTTCTAATTGATGACTTCGTCGGAATATCACCATTTCCAATATCTGTTTGCAAAATCGTCCATTTTGTTTCTTTGTAGGAGGAGGTTTAAAAGTACTTAATCTGATAAAATAAGTTTTTTAAGAAGCAACATAAATTGTTGATTTACTGTTCCTATAGTATCAACTCTACGAAAAAATTTTTCTACAACATTCGTCCCTGGTTATTTAACGAATATTTCTTTCGTATATTTCTTTCCTCGTGTGCCAATTTTTCTGAGAAAATAAATCGGCGTTTGCATTTATACAGAAAGCGGTAGGTTGCGTTTGCTCTTTTTTAATTTTCGTAACGTGTATGTACTGGGTTCAATTCCTTGTTAATCTACACATTTTCTGTTCCTGTTTTTTCCTTAACAAGAATTAGTTATTTATCTGTGAAATAGAGTGTATAGTATTTATTTAATATTGGCTATTCATTTCAATTTCTGTTCGAAAAATAATATCATTTTCTCGTTAACACTTTATTTTTGCCGTGCTTAGCGAAATCGTTTTTTTTTCCTTCTTCTTCGACGTGCAGTCCGTTGACCAGTGAAAAGTTTATTTTAATCGGATTAAAATCCGACGTCTTTTTAATTCGTGCGAATAGTCGCTTTAACCATTAAAATAAAATATACTCTCATTTACTTGCTGCATTTGCGTGAGTTATTTTTCTTTTCCCAATGTTTATGCATTTTAACCATAATACGTATTTGCGAGACGTGCTTTTTTAGAACGAAAAAGTTTTTTTTTCAACATTACTTGTATTTATGGAGATGGAAAAAATGTTTCTTTTTGTACTTACTGAAAACTTGATATGGTTGATTCAGTCGTAATAATTCTCAATGTAGTTGTTTTATGGGTGTTGTTTTGCAACTCATAGTTACGTTTTTTGTAGCTTTTTAAACATTAAAATAAGAATTTTGACGACGTCTTTGTAAAATCCTTTTTCCGGCAAGAAATTTTTGCCCTTCTTCATCGAAGACTTCTTTATCCCGTATTTGTGGATTTTTACGCTCGAATGGTGGATTTTCCCAAACGTTGACAAGTAGTTTTTTTCCGTTCTTCACTGCACTTTTGAAAAGAAATACCTTCGAAATTTCGAATTTCCACCACGCCTATGAAAAATTATTTCGAATTTCCGCGTGTGGGACAAAGGCTGCAGCCAAGATGATAGTTCAGGACCTATCAGGTTAGCGACTCTCTTTTGAACCTTGTCTAGGAGTTAGAGAGGAGTAACAGATGCAACAGCCCAAATATGACAACAATACACAATACATGGGAGAATGGTGGCCTTATAGAGTTACAGGATACTTTCGGGCGTAAGTAGCTCTCTAGCACGGTAGAAAGAGTCTACCTTCTTCACAGCGGCCCTCACAATGCTCTCAATGTAATTGTTCCAACTCATGTTTCCTGTGAACGTTAGGCCGAGAAGTTTAAAAGAAGTATTTTCAGATAATAATTCTTTGGCCATTGCTATTGGTGGTGGAGAAGGTTTCTTGTAATATTGAAGGAAACAAGTTTAGTCTTGATAGCATTGAATGTGTCCATCCATTGTTGTCCCCATTTTACTACAGATAGGCGGTTATCCTCTAGTGTTTCTGCCATTTGCTTAGATATGTGTTCATTTGTTTTCCTGTCGATCCTGTTATAGAGCGTGGTGTCATCGGCATATATACCAATCTCAGGGGAAATATTCTCGGGGAGGTAATTTATGAATATTAGGAGTAATAGTGGTCCAAGTACAGATCCCTGAGGCACTCCCGCATTTATATCATATTGTTTAGATGTACGACAGTCGATGACAACCTGGATTTTTCTCTTATCAAAGAAGGGTTTAATTAAGTTACGTATTCGTTCAGTGATAACGTATGATCTGATTTTCCTAAGAAGACCTTCATGCCATACCCTGTCAAACAGCTTAGATATATCTAGAGCTACCTCTCTACCATCCCCTGCTTTGTCCAGTGAATTGTATATACGTTCATAAATTACAGGTTCGATATTTACTGTGGAACGGGCTTGCCTAAAGTCATATTGTTGGGCAGTCAGAAGTTTAGCATCTGTAAGGTAATTATGGACTAAAATATTTTAGCGAAAAATTGGAGACGGCTAATGGGGCGATAATTTAATAGGTCAGTTCTTTCGCCAGAATTCTTGAAAACTGGTACCACAGAAGTAGTTTTTGAACAGTCCGGAAAGCAAGATTCATTAAGGCATTTTTTGTAATGTTTGGAGAGAAGTAGAGCTACTTCGGCAGAGTATTTTTAATAGCAAAACCGGGATGAAATCGGGTCCACATGCTTTTGAAGTGTCAAGATATTTTATGATAGCATGCACCATGAGATGGGGTGATTTTCAGATCGTTTCAGCCAATGAAAATAGCCGGATTGTTATAGGGGAGAAATCGGTATTTTTGAATAGTGAAGTGTAGTGGTAGATGAAAGTGTATGTATGTGCAAGCTAGCTAATATCGGTGTAATGGTCAATAGAAAAATTGGCTTAAAATATTAATTCCTTCACCCTCAACCATGCGCTTTTCTACTGGGAGGGTTAGCAAAAATCGGTTTTTCATTTTCCTTTTGTACTACTACTACTACTACTACTACTACTACTATGGCGTCATGTTTGACCTAGAAAACGTAGACATTCGTTTTACCACTTTCTTTTTTTTAAACGTTTAATTTCGTCACCTCTCAGTTCTCTCGAGCCTACCTCCCCACCAAAACTTTTTTTCTTTTACATCCCCAAATAACCGGGAAACTCCTGGCACCTCGCTAGTGTATATAATAAAATAGAAATACTAGTTCACGTCTATGAAAATATAATATAGCATTGAAAACGCAGACCTGAAACATTAATTTAATAGGGTCAGACGATTCGGCATTATATGAGGTTGGTTTTATACATTTGTCCGTTGTATTCATTCTTGATTCGAAGTTCTTATTTTTTTCTATGAGAGTTACATTTTAAAACAAATCATATATTACGGTTGCAGAATGATATTTACTTATTAATTATTTTCTCTCCCCTTCTCACTTCAACGTAACCGGTAAAATTTCTACATTTGGCATGTTTTTTGTACTAGCGCCGTCAGTGTTTACCTTTTATTTTTTCGATACATTTCACATTAACTGTTTTGTTTAAAACCCATTGAAATAATAGCCGCTCATTCTTGAAAAGTCTGACAATTTCATTCGCTTTTCGAAGTTATGGTTATAGAAGTGCCTGTTCCTGTTTAGGAGATTGGGAGGACTTTTTATTTAGAGGGGGAAATATGAGCTACGTCCTCTTTAGGTCTTGGTAATCGTGATGATGGCTTTTCTATGAAGTAAGATAGGATCTTATTATATCTAATAAATGTGTTTGTAACGAGGGTTTAAAAGTTACATAAGATGGTGGGTAAAAGTTTAGACGAAGTAAATTCGTATATGACATCTGTCGTTGCAAACCTATAGTAATTTGGTCCAGAGAGGAATTTCTGCAATAAAATAATAATAATAATAATAATAATAATAATAATAATAATAATAATAATAATAATAATAATAATAGGATTCCACTCTTTTTATTGGACATTTGTTTCAGAATTAAAGCAAAAAAAAATCACATTTTAAACTTTATAAAGGATTTACCATGTATTTCTGCGTCAGATAGAACGAATTACAAAATTGGTGCATATTTTCATCAATTTATTATATAAATATGACTTTTATATCGGTTGTATAAGACGAACCCCAATGTTTAAAGATGATTTTTTTTTAACTTTAAGGGTCGACTTATACGCCGAAATATACAGTATATTACATTTTAAAAAGTCTCATTCTGTAAAATATTATTTATGAGTTGAAAAATACTTTTTTTATTAGCCCCGTAGAGGTAACAGATATGTCGTCGGTACACCATCTGCTATTAGCCTAGTGGTGCAATTACTCTCGATCTTAGGTAGAGGTCTGGTTGTCGTAAGATATAAATGCCCCAGGCCTTACCTTCTCTCTTTGGGATTAGATTGATTTATTACTAATTGTCTGAGACACATCCACCGGAAAATGCCGACAAGGCTTCTCATTTATCTTCAGTAGACACAGATTCGTCTCTATCTTTCTCTTCGTTAGCTTTTGAAGACATTAATTCGCCTTGTGCCTAACCGCCCAGAGCAGAGGAAAATATACTTAGCTTATGTCATCTATTCTTGTGTGGTGTATCAAAAGTAAGTGAACAGTATTTCCCACCTAATTTTAGCTATGATCAATATCTACATGTGCTTTAACATACGACCGTCCAGTAATTCTTTAACCGTAGCTGACAGCTGTGTCAATTGGTAGGTTGATTGTTTTTGTTTTACAGCATATCAACCCTTTTCGGGTTATTTAATGCCGAATCCAAAGATTTTGAAGAAAATTTTTTTAATAGAATATATTTGTTGTTTTCAAGTCGGTTTCTATTTAACCTATAGTTGGAACCCTAACAGGTACTACCACTCTGGGTCAGAGTGGACCTGGGAGCAATGATAATTAAAGGGTGGCTCCACACTCCCCAAAGCCAACAAACTGGGGCCTCACTGTTTAAGGTCATATCAAGGCCCCTATTGAGGGGCTTTTACCCCCTGAGGGGGGCAGTCGGTATATTCTAAATGCCCCCCGACAGGGCCGAGCTGTGTCGATATATATATATATATATATATATATATATATATATATATATATATATACAAAGAAGAACACGCCAAAGATTGCAAAGTATTTTCATTCTGCTTGTTCACAAACTTCCATGCAAGATTTAATATCCGCAGACTAGACGCTATAAGTAAACAGCGTTGTCTATCAATATATGTCTTTATCTGTGTAACATATTATATCTATATAATTATAAAACTTTGTCTATGATCCGGTTGTGCTTGCTTTCTTGCGTATTGTCTTCGACGATCCTGCGCTACCATCGGTCAAAATCACCTGCTTCATTCTTTCATCGAATTATTCGATTATCGATGCCTATTGAAGACATTCCGATACAAAATATATCTAAGGGCACTCCCACGCACATAAAGTTTCTTTTGCATAAGATTTCATAAAAGTCGGTCCAACCGTTTTCGAGTCAATAGAAAACGATCAGACACACGGACCACATTCCTTTCATATAATAGTACAGGAGAGCCCCGGTATACGGCATTAAAAATTATTATACAGTACAGTTTATAATACACATGTATATAATCAAATAACTTTATAATTAACACCGTGTGTGTGTGGGGTGGTCAAATGCTGTAACCAGGGCCCGGAAAAATATCGCATATATATATATATATATATATATATATATATATATATATATATATATATATATATATATATATATACATATATATAATATTTTTTATTCTTATATATGTACATGGTAATTTTTTTATATACGATATTTATATTTTTGCAGCATCGTAATCATGCTGATCCTTTTTTCCTTCTTCTGTTTCTCTGTTCTTCCTTTTTCTTTTTTTCTTTTTCTTTTCTTTTCCTTTTATTCATCCTCTTTATTCTGTTAAGTATTGATATTCTCTTTCCCCCTGTAAATGGCGTAATAAAGCCACAAAAAACTTTGAATCTTACAATATCGACTTTATTTACCATGAACTTAAAAACATCAAAACTTTTTGCAGTGCCGCATTTTTTCTCGAAAACTCTTGGTTTGCACACTGCGCGATTTAAACATACTCTGTAGAAACGAATATCCATGTAGTCGTCATCAATTCAGCAATCCAGACTTCATAGTGCAGCTAATGGCGGTCGTCAGTGACCGGCAGTTACAAAGACAGCCATTGCTCACCAGTACACGCCTGTACCCGCGAGTAATCGCCCCAGACCTACACTAATCGCTACTAATCCACAGTGCTGACAAAGAAAGTAACTTTCGCTACCAGTAGAAGCCAGGTAATTTTACTTTAGTCATGGCCGCCAGCAACTGCCAGAATATTTCCCAGAGCTGACAAACGTAAATTTCTTACTTTTCAGGCGGGGAATGCTTTTGACGAATAACTTCTGGCTTTGTGCCATACCGCCACAACCGGGAAATGTCAGTATACGAGTCTTTGGAATATATATATATATATATATATATATATATATATATATATATATATATATATATATATATATATATATATGATAATTAAAATGGGAGAAATCCGACGATATAAAATTTAAAATAGTGGTAGAGAAACCTAGAGGGTCGATGTTTACGCGGGGTTTCACAAGAAAAATGGTTAATTAGTTAATGGATCATTAATGATCCCTCTTTGAGAAAGCCTGCACAATACGGGGAAAGCTCGAGCCTCTAGGTCCCTCCGCCTCCATTATAATTTTAATATATATATAATATATATATATAATATATATAATATATATATGTATATATATATATATATATATATATATATATATATATATATATAAGTATTTATTTCGGTTTCGATTCAAGCTAATACACCAAGTCATGTAGATATATTTTTTTTCTTTTTGAAATTGCAACTTTATAACATATAAAAATCGATAGAACATTAATTCTATAATAATATATACGAAATCAGCAAGAATTAAAATATTATATTAAAGCGTACTTTACGACCGGGCTTTGCCAGGCGTTCGTGCTTGCTTAGATAGATACTTTTGCAGTGTTAACAAAAAAGCTAAAATAATATCAGAGCATCTCCATTGACGCTGAACATATATAGAATGCGAACATCAATATATTACGTATGAATCAATCCCTGTGGAATTTCCACAGGTGCCGCTATATATATATATATATATATATATATATATATATATATATATATATATATATATATATATAGTAAACATTTGTATACAATTACAATGGAATATCTCTGTGTAAATTTTCTACATAAATATGGATTTAGAACTTATGACACGGGTAATTTTTATATTACACCGTTTGAGCTGTTTACATTAAGCCGTAAAAAAGTATATATTACTACTTCCGGGATCCGTGTGAGATTTGAGTGATGCTATGTTGATGCTAGTCGTACTGCTTGGCTAAAATCGTTTAGCCATCTCAGAAATATACGCAGTGAGCAGAAGAAATATTTGAATCTTATTTGAAAACCAAAAAAACTTTTACAGTTTAAGAGTAAAAGCATTCATTTCTAATTATTCTCGTATGATTTTACGACATTTTTATAACAGTTTTGCATCCCAAGGCACGGATAATATCTTTCAGAGTTAAAAAAAAATAAATTAATATAATTTACATCAATATAATATAAATATAAAATAATAATAAAAAAATGTTGATGAGGAAATGTAGCAAAACTAAAAGAAAAATAATCTAAAAGATGTATTTTTTCGTAATGGCAAGGAAAATATATTAATCGCTGTAATTTGTTTAAATTCTATCCAAATGCGTTTACGTTCAAACTGAGAAAGCGAAGAACTCAGCCAAGATGGACAAATTTAAAAAGAAAATTATTTCTAAAATTAAAATGAATATCCTCACCGTAGAAGGAGAGGAGGTAAAAGAAGGAGGTGAGGGACGTATAGACGACAGGCAAGAGGTTGTATAGAGATAACGAAGACGGCCAGTGTTATGTTTGAATAAGCCATACGGGAATTATTGCGAGGATACTATATTTTGTTTTACTGTCCGTATTAATCAAATTCCGACTCCTATAAATGTCATCATAGCCATTAGTTCCATCAGCCTCCTCTTGCTCCTCCCCATATCCTCGTTATCCTCATCCTAGTGTGCAGTTTCTACTTGTCTTACGCGCTGTCATCTTCATCATATATAGCAGCGTAATAGCTACTCGCCATATTAAGATCGAGCACGTCTCATATCAAGTCATACGCAGCGAAATTGGATAATTACTATTAGGTCGACAGTATTATCTGTCCAGGAGTCTCTCTAAGACGATAAAGACAGCTGAAGATATTATTTTTAACATTAATGGTTCACAACTAACCAAGGCCAAATACTATTTGAGGATAAACCATAGTGAGATCCTTTACTAAACGATCAAACCCTAATATGAAAGGGCTAAAAGAATATAATTAATTCACAGGATCAATGGACAGATATTTGTGGATATTGGACTTGTAAACGACTAATTTTTGGTATAGAGGGAAACGTCAACGCAGTGATTTATTCCGCATATCGGATATCCTTGGAGAAATCCGATTATGAGTGTATCTCTGGTGATAAGGAAAGGCATCTACGGCAAAGAGAGGATTTAAATATGTATGGTTCATAACTTACAAAAGCCATTCAATATTTCCAATTATACAATAGAAGAGTACTATAAAATAAGCTAGCGCTTCCAGATTAGACTGTCTGAAGATGTTGGCTCCCTGAGGTTAAAAGCACCAAACATTGATGCTATTGTATTTTACCGTCCCCTTCGCTAATCTGAATGATATTCTGCAATGTACAAAAAACAAACAAACAAACAAACAATTTTCATCTACAAAACAACCAAACTGAACACCATGAATTAAGGTTTGAGATATAAAGAACTCGACGCGTATAAACGCTTTAATAAAATTAATGGATTCGGCATTAAATAACCCGTATAGGTGTGGTATGCCGTAAAACAAAACAACGAAACTAAACGATGTAATGAGTGAGACCTATAATTCACGGGGAAAATTTACAGATACCTGTCGAAATTGTACAACAAAACGACTGATTTATAGTATCAAGAGTAGCATTCACGCACTAATGTGTTCCACATGGACAACATTCTTGGAAAAATCAGTCCATATATATTGCATTTGATTTTAAATACACAGAAGAGTTTCCTTTCTGTGTTGGTAAGAAATCAGGTTGTTTCGAAAAGGTATTTTTGGGGTAAGATTATGTTCAATCAAGCTCTTATAAATAGAGATAGAATATCAAAAGACGTACATTTTTAATCAAAGGTTATTTTTTTCAGTTGAGATTTGTCCATTATGTTTGGGGTTTTATAATAGTAACTCAACCTTGTACATCGCTCTATCAATTGTTACCAACTATGATAATCATGGTCGAATTGAGATTATAATTAAGGAAAGTTTAGGTCCAACATCTGGGTCACGGTTATAAAAAATGAAAGCAACACATTGGGCAATAAGTTTGTCCCTATTTGTCATATAGATCGCTACTTGACCAATATTGCAGCCAATCACATTTCTCGGAGATGTCACACTTAAATACTCCCCAGGGCCAGGGGAGTCGATTCGTATTGTCATGAGGGCCGAGAAAAAGAGTATTTTAAACCAAATAGATAATATTTTTGACCAGCGATTTCTAAAGCTCATAATTTCATGTAAAATGTAATTTGATCTTTTATTTTTCTTAAATAAAGCCAGAAAAGATAAATGTTTTCATAATAAAAAAAGGATTAAAGACAAATATACTTTAATATTTTGAACCAAGGATGTTAAAAAAATGAAAGGTATTTTATCGATAAATTCTAAAAGTCAAGTTACAACTTTTCCAAATCTAAATAAATGTAAAAATTCTTGTGACAAAAAATATATGACCAATAAGTGGGCAAATACTTAATGTACAAAAAATAATAATTAAATTATTTATTCATAAATTCTTACATAAAATTATCTGCTTTCATAAAGACGAATTCAAAAATAGTTATTACCGCATTTTTAAGAGAGATAATCCTGAGAATTCAATATAGCTGTCTAAGTATAATTTTCAATAAAGGATGGAAGCACCAATAACATAAAAAGTATCATTTTAAAAACGTAAAACTACACATTAGAATAAGAAAAGTTTAGTTATTTTTAGTAGTAAGGCGCACTAATACAAAAAAATCAAAAACAAACAAAAGATTTAGGCCAAATTAGGCAAAAACGGAAGGAGGCAGTAAGTATTTTCTGATTCAGCCTCTTTTGAAAAATCTACAAAAAATCGAGTAATTCATTAAATCAATACGAAATTTTCACCGATTATTGAGTAAAAAATAGACATTATATCACTGTAGTTTTTTTCCATTATCAATACGTATATATATATATATACATATATATATATGTATATTTAAGTATATGTATATGTATATATATGCATATGTATATATATGTATATGTATATATATATGTATATGTATATATGTATATATATGTATATATATGTATATATTTCCTACAAAACCCTGTCTTTATTTGTGGTAAGAAATATGTATAAAATTATCAGCCGAAACTGAACAAAATATATTGTATAATGGAGTTGGTTGGGATTGTAGATAAAACAATGACTAAAAACAATTGATTTTAAGGTTGGAAATCTCAATTTTTAATAAGTTTTATTTTTTAGCATTTCATATAAAAGTATGAAATTCGTGTAATATGTTAATAATAATCTAGACTTGCAATATACATATATATAATACCGCGTGATCTAACGCACCGTCCCGAGATTAAAAAAAAAACTACCGTAAAAAGAAAAACGGATTTCTACTTTCTGATTATCTGCCCCATCAACAACATGGGAAAAAAGAAAGACATACTGATGATGAGGCTTTGCCTTGAAATATATTTATGAATTTCAACACAATTTTCAAACAAAATAAGTGTCTCTTTATTTTGTAATAATGCGTTGTTTTTTGTTTCAGACGTATATAATACGTATTTATTTTATTCAAACGCAACTGGCGCTTTTAAGGAACAAGAAATCTTAACATATATATATATATATATGTATATATATATATATGTAAATGTATATATATGTAAATATATATGTATATATGTATATATATATGTATATATATGTATATATGTGTATATATACGTATACATATACATATATATGCAAATATATATATGTATATATATATGTATATATGTGTATATATATATATATATATATATATATATATATATATATATATATATATATAGGATTGATATGTAGTTTGCTTGAAGCATTGTGTGGGATAGGTATGTAAAAGAGATTTAGAAGGCTGTCACAATGCGAGGAATGAATTATAGTCGCTGTTGGTAAGAGGAGACGAGAACAAGTGGCGATTTACAAATCAATAAGTACATATATATATATGTTTTATTATTATTATTATTATCATTATTTTAATATATATATATATTTATTCAGTTGTATGGTAAAATGTCTTACTTGTTTTCATGCGACGTGTTCCATAATAATTTCGGAAAAATTTTCCCTTTTCAAATGGTGTGCGTAACAGGTCGATTCAAAGCATGTTGGATGAAAGGGGCGGAAGTTGTGTAGCTATGTGAGGCCTCGGGCCAAATGTGAGTAGGAGATCTATGTATGGTATGATTAGGTGATTAACATGTTTATAAATTTGCTATTTTTATTTGTCTTTATTTTTATTTTATTTATTTATTTTTTTGTTTGTTTGGTTTTAACTTGTTTTAGCGTGAGCTTTTTTCCTGTTCTCTGTTATGTTGTCTTTATCATTATTACTATTATTTATTTATTTATTTTTCTGCTTATGTGTGGCTATCTCTGCTTTTGTGGGTCTTATGTGTAGAGGTCTCAGCGACAAAATCACAACGGCTATCCGCAGGGCTATCAGGACAGAGGGTCTCAATATACAACTAGCCCACTCTGGGCCATCCCTTAGACAGAAAATCTCTACACGCAAGCAAAGCGAGGACCCACAACCATGCACATTAGCAAATTGCTCCGTATGCCCCGTATACCCCGCAACAATCTGCCACCGCACACACGTAGTATATAGACTAGAGTGCTCTGCCTGCGGAAAAGTCTACGTGGGCAGCACCACGAGACCTCTACACATAAGAATCAAAGAACACATACAAACACAAGCATCATCATTCCGAAAACACCTCAACACCTGCAGAAACACTAGCAAATCTATTAAAGTCGATATTTTAGCCACAGAACGCAATATCGGGAATCTCTGCATAAAAGAATCGCTACTAATATTCAAATTACGGCCAGAACTCAATAACAGACTGGAGCTCGGATCTTCATTCATCATATAACTCTACACACGGCTCCCACCCAACAGCTACCACTACAGCCATAACCCATTAGAACAGATACACCACTGCACACAGCTCACAGCCCACCCCACATTCCAAACAGGACATCACCACAACCTCCTCCCATATAAATAAAAAGAAGAAAAAAGAAAAATAATAATAATATTAATAATAAATAAATAAATAAAATAGCAATAACACACTATAAGAAACTTAATAAATAAAACAGCAGTATATATTAAAACAAAATAAAAATAAGTAATAATAATAATAATTAATTAACTTTAAAAGTTACTGAAGTAATACACACCAACTAAGACTAAAATATATAACTCTACGTACGGCTCCCACCTAACGCTTATCATTACAACAATAACCCATTAGAACAGATACACCACTGCACACAGCTCACAGCCCGCCTCACATTCCAAACAGGCATTACCACAACCTCCTCCCATATAAATAATACAAAAAATAAATAAATAAAATAAAATAACAATAATATAACAAAGGAAACTTAATAAATAAAACAGCAGTATATACTTAATTAAAAAAAAAATGTTATTAAAATTAAAGGTGAGTGAAGTAATACAAACCAACTAAAATCAAAAGTTTATACAAACCAACTAAAATTAAAAGTTAATACAAACCAACCAAAATTAAAAGTTAGCCGAAGTAATACAAACCAATTAGAATAAAAAATAATAAAATATAAAAATCTACTACCACTAACGAATATAAACAAATTAACAACTCCCAAAGAATGTCACCCCTATTCCCCTTCCCCCCCTCGCATATCTTCCCACCCCCAGCAACACGAACCTAAACACCCAGCTACCGATCCAAACCCACTCCGCTTCCACAGCCTGCCCCTACAGTAGCCGACCGGACACGGCCCAGCAGCGGCTTAAGTGACCCAGAAAAGCAGAGATAGCCACAAATCAGCAGAAAAAAATAAATAATAAATAAATAAATAAATAAATAATAGTAATAATGATAAAGACAACATAACAGAGAACAGGAAAAAAGCTCACGCTAAAACAAGTTAAAATCAAACAAACAAACAAAAATAAATAAATAAAATAAAAATAAAGACAAATAAAAATAGCAAATTTATAAACATGTTAATCACCTAATCATACCATACATAGATCCCCTACTCACATTTGGCCCGAGGCCTCACATGGCTACACAACTTCCGCCCCTTTCATCCAACATGCTTTGAATCGATCTGTTACGCACACCATTTGAAAAAGGAAAATTTTTCCGAAATTATTATGGAACACGTCGCATGAAAACAAGTAAGACATTTTACCATACAACTGAATAAATATATATATATATTAAAAATAATAATAATAATAATAATAAAACATATATATATATATATATGTACTTATTGATTTGTAAATCGCCACTTGCTCTCGTCTCCTCTTACCAACAGCGACTATAATTCATTCCTCGCATTGTGACAGCCTTCTAAATCTCTTTTACATATATATATATATATATATATATATATATATATATATATATATATATATATATATATATATATGTAATGCATACATATTAATAGCAAAAGTACACGTCGTTGACCCGGTTCCAAAATAGCCTACAGAAAATGGACTCTGATTTATGAAAGTATGACAGGTTATGAAAAGGAGGGGTTGTAAAGAGATAGCTTCGAATTTGGGGGTATCAAAACCAAAGCAAAATATGATGAAAGTAAAAATAAAATAGATAAACCCCATAATTTATTATACCATACCGGTTCACACTGACACACTTATCACAATATTCTGTGGATCTATATTAAAAAATCTTGTTAAACTTTGTTACATGTTTCCATTCTATGGAGGTCAGGCACGAACGAAAACCCCATAATTTTATTATACCATATTTCTTCAAACTGAAACATAATTATCAAAGTATACTTTCGCAGATAGATATGAAAAGTCTTTATTAAAGTTTATGCCTATTCTCATTCTATTGAAGCCAAGCGCGAACGCCGAACCCACAAGTTTATTATACCATCCCTATTTAAGTTAAAATATACTTATTAAAGTATTATTATGTACATGTATATCAAAATCACTTGTAAATGTTTTTTTTTAATTTTTAAATTTTTTATTTCCATACTTTGTAGACCAGGCGCGTAGGCAGACCCCACAATTTTAAGGAATCATCATTATGCCAGATCAAACATACCCATTAATGTGTCTCGATACATCTTCTATCATTATATGTAATCAGTTTTCTATAATAGTCAACCATATAGGAACCTATTCGTAACCATACACGCACAGAGGTTCAGATTTATATTATAGATTTTACGAAAAGCACTAGTTTACAATCTTTGAAAAATAAATTAATAATTTTTGTTAGTGAGACCAATATTGCTAATATACCATTAAAGAGGAAATGTTTTGAATACTCGATTTCAAAAAAAAAAACGACAAAAATCAATAAATAACAGCGCATTTTGATAAAAAATTATTTCGGCAATTTGTCGTTAGGTGATATTTCCTCACATATGGTTGACCATAAAATACTTCAAACGATTGTTCGTATTTACAAACAGTTGTTATTCCTCCCTTCCCAATTTTGCTGTAACTTGCGGTTGACTATGTTTAAAGTGTGGGCGACATGCATCTACCACACTCTCTCGTCCAGAAACACTTGGTCCTGATTGCAAGACCGGGTCAAAACAACCAAGCGTGATACTAGATGCAGGAGTTTTCTCCAACACATACGGAGACTAACATCCCAAAATCGTCACCCATCTGATACTGTCCTGTCTCATCGTTGCCTTTCTTCGAAGGTTATGTAGACCCTAACCCTGACCCTTACCCTAACCCTATCCCAACGGTTATGTAGGCCATAAGTATGAACAATGAATTAAATCTTTATAAAGTTTATTCTTTACTTAATCGATAAAACAAACGGTAAAAACACATGGACATTTACAGGACTAAATGAATTCATTTATTTATGCAAAGGCTACCATAGTTTCCTCGAAACTATCATTAAATTTAGAATGTTTTAATTCTGATATGTGAAATTTATAGACTGATATACAAGATGGACTTAGTTTAATTTCAGGTACTTATGTTATAAAAGTTTCGCATATTTTAATAGGAAAATGTTTGCATATTCTTATAGCAAACCATTATAAATCTTATTTAGACAAAAAAATAATTGATTCAAAAATCTATTTAAAATATATAAATGTGTTTCTTATACATAAATGGCTGCCAATGATGGTTTTATTGTTTGTTTTTGGAAAATGTAAAATTTTAAATTTTGTTAAAAATAGTATAGAAAGTGTTTTTTTTTATAATTCTGCTTTTCATTTTCTAAAATTGTATCTTTCTGGGAAAAGAGACGTTGCTAAAGAACCTGTTTTTTTTAAATAAATTTTAATTCGTTTATAAAACAGCAGCAACTTGCTTTTTTAACAATTTTATCGACGTTTTATTTTATTTATTTTTAGCTTAGATATTTCGTTATTTTAATAAGACATGGCTTAAATGAAAATGATCTCCTCCCCTTTCTGTTACACTGGAACGTACAAAACTCCCATACCAATGAGGTGTGGAAGAAAGGAATGCTTTTTGTGCCGGTCGCAAGCGTGTTTATGATTGGCCGAATGCGGCCCGCGGGCCGCATGTTTGACATTCCTGATCCTTCAGACATTATATTCGCGTTACTAGAGTTAGAAGTTTGACATAATTTTAACTTCCAATTTTCTGAATTTGAAGTGAGGTTTTGGTGCGTTTTCTGACCAGCATTCCAAACTTTGATTGGACACACTTCTTTTCAGCTATCTCGTTTTTCATGCTAACTAATTCGAAAATAACTTTTACGACATGAAATTGTCAGGTCCATACGACATGTTGCCAGACCTAACTATGCATTTTCACGTCTATCTAATCGTTAGTCATGTCTTACTAAATGAACGCCAAAGAATTATCGAACACTTATAAAAAAATTATTACGAATTAAATACATATATTTTGTAAGAAAAAAAAAAGTCCTCATAATTAACAGGTAAGCGATTTTCAAAAATTTTGAATTATAAACGAATTTAAGATTGCGGCCCGACTAACGCAGTAATGATTTTTGAGATGCTGTTATATATTTTTTAAATATAACAGCACCTCCAAAAATCATGCGATACTGCATAGTTTTTTTTTTCAACATCATCGGTAGTAAAAATGTTCGAAACAAAACAACGCCTTCATAGCGTAACTGAACTAATCATTACCGAAGTTCCCAATCCGATATTCTCATTTTCTGATATGCGACTTTCAAGTTAGATAAGCTTTAATTGTGATAAATGTCTCTCACTTTCTTGCAAGCTGGGGTGACACGTATAGTGTGAATCGGTCGAAACGTTGATTGTCTGATGTTATTTCATTTACGAAATACGAGCTGCCTTCAATAATTTTCCAGCTTTTTTTTTTGTACGCGCAGTTTTATAAATAGGACACTCATTATTCTTAAGCCTGCTTCGAAGTAATGTTGCAATGCACTTGTTGTACCGTTATAACAACTTCTGGAAAGCCGCATAGAATCCTCCTGTGTTACAGTGTCAAAGCTTTTTTCATATCCTCAATCATCTCATTACGATAGCTTCGGGGTTCTCTTAAGCTTAAGGAATAACCAAAAGTTACGGGGAGCAACGTCTAAACTATAGGAAGGTTGTGGCACTGTTTTGATTCCTGGTTTGGTCAAATAGTCTGTGGCAAGGATGGAGGTGTGAACTGGTGGGTTTGCGCAAATCTTTCGAATCTTCAGTTTCTCGCAAATAATTGTGTGGACAGATACTACACTTACAACAAACTGTGCACGACAGCCCTTATCCATGAAATTCTT
>NC_136503.1:72156329-72173829 GCF_053919585.1 Euprymna scolopes
ATATATATATACGTATATATATACATATATATAGAGAAAATAAAAAGGAACAAACCGTATTATGTGTTCATCAACGTTTCGTCTTTATTTCGAGACTTCCTCTGGATGAATGAGATTAAGAAACCAAAAAAATATACCAGTACAAAATATTTGAAAATGTTTCACGTGCACAGTGTGACGCAGTACTATTTCAGAGAAACGGAACATTGATGTTGGAAATTCAAAAAGGAGGGGGAGGCTGGCGCTGTTAAAGAGAAGGAAATTTTAGTGACGTCATATAGTCGTTAATTTAATTTTAAAACTATGAACGCAAATTTATATTCTTATTGGGAAAAAGATATATCTATACATATATATACATACATATAGCTGACACACACACACACACACATATATATATATATGTTATCTATCTATCTATCTATATATATATATATATATATATATATACACCCATACATACTATAATTAAAATAATAATAATAACTATTCATTTATACCCACAGGAATTAGTGTTACGTGCTTACGCAATCATCAGTGAAGGGTAACAATTCCTTCTGCTTATGATAATCGAACCCAGCCAGAAAGCCACCTATTGCTCTATTTGCTGAATCTTTATGTCAGGACCACTAAACAATTACCAGGGGAATGAAGGTAATTAAGAACTAAGTGACCGTGTTGATGTGTGTTAGAAGAGTCTCTACCAAACTCCTCTTTGAATATTTTGACCATAGAATTGAAATTTTATATGTAGGATATTTGGATGCTGTGAACAGTCTCGATTTAGTTTATAGCCTAAAAAAACAGTTGCTAAAAGTGTAAAAATTGAAAATATAACGTAATTGATCTTGGCAGAGCATGCGTACATATACATTTTTTCATTGAATCGCTTTTTTTATCCATTTAGGGGTTATCTGAGACGGTATCGAGGAAAACTGAAGCGCAAAATAACAATTATAAGTGGGGCGCTGAATGGTTTGGTTGTGATTCCAGTTAATGACGCCAAAGTCATTTTTTAAACTCTTGAAAGCATTACTATATATATCGCGTACAATGTAATAATAAATATAGTATGTGCTATATAATACAATATACGAAATCTCCATAAATTACCATATGATATTTAAGTGTTTATTAAAACCAGGCAACGCCGGGCGGAATGCTAGTTTACATATAAAGAATTAAATTACTGACGCCATTACTATTATATTATTCTATGAATTTATATAAATGCAAATACGAACTCATTTTTTTTATTTGGGCCATTTTAACAGACATTTTACGCTAGTAAGAAGAGTACTTTTTGATTGCCCCTTTATTGCTGCGGGTCGTATTTTATTTCTTTTTTCGACTAGTCTGAAACAGTACCGGTTCATGCAAATCCGTTGGAACTCTTGTCACACTATCAATAGCATTTTTTTTAAGACAGCGGCTATCCATTGTCTCTGATGACCGAAAGAGACGAATCATTCATGCATGTTCCTATGCGACACCTGTGTATGCATATTCGATATTTGCGCATGCTGGTTTTTCATTAAACATGGCCGTCCACCGTCCGCCGACATTGTCTGATGTCTTCGAGCATTAGTTTCTTTGAAACGCCATTTCCATTTTGGTACTCAGGATGCAACTAAAAACAGAAATGTTCTATTTCTTTTTATTCCTTTGTTTCTCCTTCTATTTATTTCTCGACGAATTGCAAGTTCCCTCAGTGATTCTCACTACTCTTTTCTTTCTCTGGCAAAAAGTTCCATAAAAGAATTTAAAGATGCCAGAAGAAATATCACAAATAACGACTTGCAAAGAAAATTGGCAGAAAGAGTTCATATTTAGACCGAGATGTTTTAACTGAAAACTCTCCTAAACCCGTAAATAATTGTATGTCAAAAAGTACTAGCTGGAAGATCAGATGTTGCCCGGTATTGAATAAGAATCAACAAATGATCCACGCTCCAAAGCTTTTGTTGACGTATCTGAACTATTGAGATAAGGATTGGTTATACGTATTATTTTGATTCATCGCACTACTGTTCTCATCTTGAGTGTAATTTTCACAACGTTCCGGTCGATGTAACCTCCGATCTTCTTCAGGTGTATCTTGTCGAATTCGGGAATATTTCTGTCGATCTCGGGAATTTGGACGGAATTTCGAGCGGAACACCTTATTTACTTCACGGGGGTAACGCAAGGATCCGTGGCGCGGTGGTTAGAGTACTTGGAAAAATCAATTGTAAAAAGTGATATTCTCCTGAAGGTTGAAGGTTCATTCTTCAGTGTGAGCGACCGAAAAATACAATTGTGAATTACTTAGGACTTCTATCCGGTTCTGGCTGACGTAACAAGATCACGCTACCCCCGTGAAGTAAATAAAGCGTTCAGCTCGAAATTCCGTCCAAATTGCCAAGTTTCGACAGAAACACTCCCGAGTTCGACAAGATACACCTGAGGAAGGTCGGAGATTGCATCAACTGAAAGGTTGTTAAAATCCCACTCAAGATGAGAACAGTAAGCCGATGAATCAAAATAATACAATCAAACTCGTATTGTTATCAAAATCGATGAAGTCACCGATTTCTAAATCGATATATGGCCTACGCTAGTTACTTAGTGTAAAAAATGCACGCTTCACCTGCCCCCTCACAGGCACTTAGTCCTAAGTACAATTCTTTATCTTATAAAATTATTTGTTCAACTTATAAAGTTATCTGTAAATAATGTCTTCACTTAAAGTTTTAAATGCAAAAGACTAGCATCATGACAAAATCGTGCTTTAAACAGAAACATTCATTTCGAACTCCTTTTGTCTTATCAAGGAATGGACTATTGACTTTATGAAAATATTTTTACAAAACTTGAATAAAAGTTAATGTAAAATGTCAAGTATCATGGTTAAATTGTGCTCTCAAAAACATCCCTTTCGAACGCGCCTCTGACATTAAAAATATCTAAAGGTAATTTTATAGGATGCGGTGATAAAACTTTTTCTATGCCCTACTGATGTTTGAGTGTATTGAAGTAATACCTATAAACTAAATCTTTTTTCTATTTTTTACAAACTATGGAACAGTATAAGAGTATATATATATATATATATATATATATATATATATATATATATATATTAGCAGTTAAACTCAGCTTTTCTTGGACCCTATTGACTGTTCATAAGTTTATGTGCATATATATATGCACATAAAGTTATATATATATGCATATACCTATATGCACATAAAGTAATATATATATATATATATATATATATATATATATATATATATATTAGCAGTTAAACCCAGCTTTGCTTGGCCCCTATTGACTGTTCATAAGTTTATGTGCATATATATATATATATATATATATATATATATATATATATATATATATATGTGCACATAAAGTTATATATATATGCATATACATATATGCACATAAAGTAATATATATATATGCATATATATAGTTATATATAGTTTTATATATATAGGCTCCTATTGGTTGTTCAGAACTTTATATGCATATATATATATATATATATATATATATATATATATATATAGATCAACTCCCTCAATTTGGATCCTTTGGCAGCAAAATTTTTGCCCCCAAAACATAAAAAAACTTGCTGCATGTCTGAATACGCTTTATGTAAATTCTAAAATGTTTCGAAGAAAAATGGTTGAAAGTTTGCTAGATACCCAAAGATCAAATCTTTTGAACGTTCTCTCCTTGGTAGCGAAATTACCAAGAAATCGTATAAAAAGATTGCCTTAACTTTGAGTACACTTTATGTCAAATTTCAAATACTTAGACCAAAAATTGACTGGGTAATATAGTAGAAACCGCTAAGATCAATTGTTTAAAACTTTGACCCCAATTATGACCCTTTACCATTTATCGTTTTGGGTTCAACTCATGTTTAAAAGTTTGATCTATATCCAAGTTATCTACATCTAAAATTTCAAGTATTTTAGACCCAGTAGTTTTTTAGAAGTGTTGTAGAGTTTTCAAGTGTCAAATCGTTGAACTTTGACCCCTTGACAGTCAAATTTCTGGCCGAAAACCGATTATAAAGATGTTAGCAAATCTCAATACCCTTATGTCAAATCTTTAGTCTGTAGACTAAAATGTGACAGACTAGTTTATTAACGAAATTATACACGCAGACAATTTCACTTATATATATATTTATATATATATATATTTATATATATTTATATATATATGTATATATATATATACTCAAAAATGTTCATATTTTGTAAAGACAATAGAAGTAGGTGTGAGTGTTGTTTTATCAGAAATTTAAAAGAATAAATAAATAAGTTGAATCTTGTCTTGTTCATTAAATCATTTCCTTTCTTTTTAGCAGTAAATACTTTAAAAGTTTCGCTCTTCAAAAAAATAAAATAAAATAAAAAAACTCGCTTCATTTCTTTCGCAAAGCATTTTTTTTTTCAATTCCAGGATTGGTAGATTTTTTTTTTTTTTCGAAAAAAAAAAAAAAAAAGCTATTTGGATGTATTAACAAAGTCTTCACACAGTTAACTTTGTAATTTATATCTTTCTTCTATTTTGTCTTCCGTGTGATATACATTGTGCATCAGAATAACGGGATAAAAACATCGACTTTTTCGCACGATGTCTGACTATTGTAGACGACATTTTAAATCATGTATGGTTCACCCTTTATAACATTACTTGAACAATGCACGTAAGTTTTTCTATTTTTACAAGACAAAGCTGCTACCTGCAAAAAAAAAAAAAAAAAAAAAATGGCGGCTTTTTTTATAGAAGCTACTTACTATCTACTAGCCATTTCATATATATCTTTTTAAATATGTACTCTATAATTTTTATATTTCACACATGAATATCTTTCTCCCAAGTTTTATCACCACATATTTTGATGAGCGGGGCAATAAAATACTGCACGTCTATACATGTAACATACACCGATGATTATCTCTATATGTATTCTACAATTGAATGAAATTATTCCTCTTGCATAATTACTTCATGTGTAACGTGATCAATTACGTATGGTAATCTTTATCCTGCCCGTCACTCTTTAGGCCCAGGTTCTCAGGAAACCAGCCCATCTGTGAAAATAGGTAGTGAATTCTGGAACTCATGTTGCAGCCCAGGTTTTTGAAAGCTGTCAGCATGTTGTTGCCAATGTCTGCGTAGTTTCTGGCTTTATTGTTGCCAATTAAGTTCTTCAATACGAAAACAAATGCCTTCCACGTTCTCAGCTCTGTTTCAATCAATGAGTTTTGAGTGCGGGTATATTGCTTAGCTTTTGTTCCCATGCTTTTTAAATCGTACAATTACACGTTGACAGCGTGGATGTGCCTCGACATTTTGTAAATAAAACTGAAATAGTTGCGTTTACTTAACTAAACGTAGAAACAAAAAAAAAATCATATATTTCTTAACCACGTAACCCAAAACGGAACGCGTAACCATTTTTTTCGCAGTAAGGTGCTAAGCTAACTCTAATTTATAATAATAATCGCGATTTAAAAAAAAATGCAAATATTCTAACTAGGTAATTATAATTAACCCATAATAATTGCATTTTTACTACTTAACCCCCCCATGTGGTCACTTAAAATGTGTTGTTATTAACAGTATATTTTTTTCGTTATGTATGTATGCATGTATAATCGTTATATATATATATATATATATATATATATATATATATATATATATATATATATTATATGTACTTGGTCGAATTAATTCGACCTTGCAATCAACCTGTAGGTCGTGGACCATTGGCACTAATAGCGCCGCGCACCAAAATTAAACTTCCACCTCATTGCAGCGTTAAAACTGTGAACCTAGGATTAATTTATTCATCCGTCCTTCGACGCACATACTGCCTACAATCACTGCCCAGCGTATTGAACTTGCTTTCATCGCTAAAATTACTTTCGACGAATATGACGTGTTATGACCTTCATTGCATCTGACGATGTCCAGACGGCGCATTTTCTCCTTAACAGATATCATGGGTTTGCGTCTTTGAACACGGCCTCACAAATTAAATGTCTTCAATCTGTTCTGAACTGTATAAAGTAAGCACTTTTTACAAGAGTACACTATTGTTGAATTCGGGGAACCGTTTCAAATCTGTTTCTGAGGCTAGGGGATCTTGGTAGTATTGCTCTTCCTGTAAGAAGTAACCCTTGGGCGACCAGATTTAGGGGCATCACGAAAACTACCGATGTTTTGGTCCTTTTGCACAATCATTCGTACAGTTTTCTTATCACATCTCAATCTACGGCCGATTTCTCGATTGGATAAAAAGAAACGCCGAGATTAATGAGCTCCTGAGGATCACTAAGTGATACTCGAGGTATATAGACTAAATGTTAGTTTGTATAATCCAGGAACAACCAGAATCACAATTAGAGATTTGGACTGAGGAGGATATTTTACGATCAGAGATGACAAAAAGGTGGATATTTTAGGCTGGTTTTAACTTTATTTGTTGCTGTGACGTTTCTTTTTGCCCTCTGGATTTGAAGCTTTTTAAAATTGACGTGAACAAGAGCATACTTCAGTTAAAAGGTGCATACGAACAATAAAAATTAGAGAGGAATAAAAGGTCAATAAAATTAGCTATAGGTTGTTTAAACAATTCCAGCCAGATTAGCTTTAATTTTCGGTTTTTGACAAAATGACATGTACGAATTTTATTTTCCGCACCACTCTCAATATATATATATATATATATATATATATATATATATATATATATATATATATATATATATATATATATATATATATAAAAGAGCAAACAGTTAATAAAACATGTTAAAACACTTTGAAAAGGAGTTAAAAACATATTTCATTTGAAAAGGAAACACTAAATAAGTGTATAGTCCTTAATCCGCGGAGTTTCGAAGAAATACTTTTTTGCTCATCGGAGGGTAGAAATTAGCAAAATGCGGGATCGGATTCTGCTTGCAAAAGTATTTGATAAAACTGTAATTAAGTTAAAGATCTTACTTGATAACAAAATGTGAAGCAGAGGGAATAGGGTGAAAAACAAGGTAATTTCACGTGAATGGATAGTCTAGTGAAAGGTAAAGTATCCAATGACGTTAAAACCCAAAAATGTAAATCCAAGAAAGTTAGTTTAATTTCCATTCGCACAAGTAAAATCCAAGGAAATCGCGTAAATAGAAGATGGTCCAAAATAATTCAAAATGCCGAAATCCCTGGAATAATTCATAAATAGGTACTAGGAAAAGAGGAAAGACTTCCAATAATATTATTAAAAGAAAAATAATTAATTTGATTTTTATTTTTTATATATATATATATATATATATATATATATATATATATATATATATATATATATATATATATATTAGCTGTGCGCGGCCACGCGTTGCTGTGGCTCAGTTTGTTTAAATGGAACACATTCCTCAAGAAAAATTGCATTTTCTTCGTTTATTTACTTTTATTATTTTTTGCATTTTTTTATCAATAAAAGTTGTTTTTTTTTCCCCCAACAAATTAATTTTTACGATAAAATGTTAGGTGAAAGTTTTTTGGTTTTTTTTCAGGAAAACTTGCACATTTTTAAAAAGAAATTTGGCAGTAAACGTTTCTTTTTGAAAACGGAATTTTTATTATAAAAAGAACAGATGGATGCTGTATATGAACATTGTAAATAGTTAGGTGAAAGTAGAGAAAAGTCTGTTTCTTTCAAGAGACTGTACAAATTATTTTTTTCAACAGACGTTAAGAAAAACAGAAAACATACTTCCATCATTAAGTATGCAAAAAATAAATAAAGTGGAAAACTTTCTTTTATTAATGTTTGCTAAAAAGTAAATACAGTAAACTTCGCTGAAGTGTTAGCATATGCTGCATCTTAAAAAGTTGGTTCATGCTGACAATTAAATAAAATAAACTTCTTAAAATTAGTAAAAATAAGTAAAATCATGAATGACAGATCTTGAGGGGGCAAGTAATAGAAATAACACAATAATTTGTGTAAAATAATTAATATTCGAGAAATTGTAAACAATAACAAAAATACCTGATACCAAATGCAGTAAAATTCAAGAATCTTTTATACGTGCTGAAACTGTGTGTAAGTTATTTTTATTTCATTTGTTTTATTAAAAGTTGTCTTTCCAACAATTAACTGGTTGCATGTCGCTTAACCATTGGCGACTTCACTATTAGAAAATTGTATAAAAAATCTATGACTATCACTAACTCTAAATTTGGGAGTGAAACTCGAACTTAGGGTTAGTGGTATATAAGTCATTTGTTAGGTGTGTCAGAAATTTCGTGAAAAATATTGAATAATTCCACCCCATTTCCAAGCTTATAACTCCTCGAAAAATGTAATTTAAACCCTAATTCTTTTTCAATTAAAGGAGCAAGGACCAAGGATTCATTTAAAAAACAAACAAAAAACAAACAACGTGATTTAAAAAAAAGGTTTTAAACTTCGGACTTTACAGGTAAATTTCTAAAAAGAACACTACTTTTTTGTTTTAAATTTGAATATATTATTCATTGATCGTTTATCTTCAATTTGTGATATATAACACTTTGGTGAGTAAATTAATTATTTACTTTTTAATAGACATTTCAAAATGGGAGGCGTGAATTAATTCGGCCCCCTGTCTTTCCAAGCTTATAACTACTCGAAAAATATAATTCAAACCCTAATTTTTTTTTCAATTAAAGGAGCAAGGACCAAGGTTTCATTAAAAAACAAAACAAAAAACAAACAAACAAACAACGTGCTTTTTTTAAAAGGAAAGGTTTTAAACTTGGAACTTTACAGGTAAATTTCTAAAGAAAACACTACTTTTTTTTGAAAATTAAATATATTATTTATTAATCTTTTCTCTTCAATTTGTGATATATAAAACTTTGGCGGGTAAATTAATTATTTAATTTTTAATAGACATTTGAAAATGGGGGGGGCTTGAATTAAAAAAAAAACGTTTGTCTAAAATATTATATTCGATTTATTGGAAAGAGCATAAAATTCCACATTAACCCTGAAAATATCGTAAAAATTGAATCAATAGAAACAATGTGTATGATTTTTTAAGTTTAAAAATTGAATATACTTAGCTCGTAAAATTCAATTAATTTAATTACTATTTTTAAAAATATAAAATAATAATATTTCTATTACTTTTTATACAACTTTAATAGTTTATTTTGGAAGTATAATCAATAAAGAAAATAAACAACCCACTTTTAAAAGAGAAATTACGAGTTTTTTTTTAAATATTTTATTCGAAGTTTCGTGTTAGGGGTGTCAAAAATTCATACAAAAATTCTGATACACCTAATTATTTAATCCTCCTTACTCCTTAAGCGATAAACGGACATTTGTTAATTATTTTTTTATTCAGTGTGTAAAATCCACTTTGAGCAATATATTTGTTAATTAGAAAAATTAAAATTAAAAAAAAAAACTTTGTTCTAGCATGTTAAAAGTATTTAGGTTGATAGATAATTAAATTCTACTGTGTTTGGTATAAGATTTTTTTGCTGTTGTTTCTTGCTTTTTAGAATTTTTGACTTAGAGGGGTTGCTTAGATCGTATGTTAAACTAAACGACGGAGGTTGGAATGCCCCCCACCCAAAAAAAAAAACATGTACTTGGAAAAATCGATTTTATAGCGAGATTTAAGAATAGTAGGCCGAAAAAAAAGGTGAAAAACAAAATAAATAATCAATAAATAATTGTTACCAAATGCAATAAATGCTACTTTTTTACTTACACGAATGAGTTTATTTTATGTTTTAAAGTATTTTCAAGCAGTTTTCTTTATTTTTTAATCTAAAATTGCGGGTGTATGGGTGCGAGATATCTCCAGATTTTCTAGCATTCCCCGTTAGATTGCATACGAAATCTCCAGATCTAGCAGGAAAACCGCTAAATTTGAAACATTGGTCACGTGACGGCAAGCGGTGATAAATAATTGTCCATAAATAGAAAAAAATGGTCTATCGTTACAAAGAAAACCACCTATTTATTACAGAAAAATTAAGTATAATATTATAATTAAAAAGAGATATATAGAAACGCGCACGGGTACGGGAAACATATTATACCAAAATGTCGAAGCAATCATTTATTTAGTTATTTAGACTATTAATTACGAACGAACCAAGAATTACATGTTTATATATATATAGATATATATGTATATATAGCTTAGAGAATTAGGAGGATGGAGTAAGTTCAATTCTATAAGAAGATCGGAATAATATAAACCTCAGCAAATTTCATTGGAGCTTATATAGGAAATTTTTTTTTTATAGATATAGGATTTTCGAGAAGGGATTAGGATGTTTTTAGATGTTTCCTATATATATATATATATATATATATATATATATATATATATATATATATATATATATATATATATGTTTGTGTTTTTTTGTGTTTTTGGTAAAACGTGTATTTCAATTATATTTCAATTTTTGTGTATACCAATACGTTATTTTACAAGCCTAATGCTTTTTAAATATAATAATCGATATATATAAAAATATAACACTATAGCTACATTCCAAGTTCCAAATGTGCATTTTTCTTACCAAAGTGGCCATTAAGGATATCAAAACTTCAGTACATTTTTACATATGTGCTTCGTTAGGAGGAAACAATCAATTAATATTAGGTAGAATCTTTTCGTGTGTATATCTCTTAAGAGTAGAGATGGAATTTTTGCCCAGAAAAAAATATGCATCACAATTAATATCGGAAAAGGAAATTCCATAAGAAGATTTAAGATCGCGTAATTATTATTTGGTTGTTTTTGTACGGCATATCAACCCTTTTCAGGTTATTTAATGCGAAAATCTAGTGATTTCGAAGAAAAGTTTTTAACAGATTATATTTGTTTTTTTTTCAAGTCAGTTTCTATTTAACCCCTAGTTAGGACCCTAACCACTCCAGATAAAGGTTATATCCAGGACCATTATTCAAATAGCCATATTTGTTTTATATATATATATATATATATATATATATATATATATATATATATATATATATATATATATATATATATATATATATATGGAGTAAGATGATGGATAATTTATAATTAGAATTAAAAATAGCTTTCATAAAGAAGAACAAACAACTCAATAAATCGTACGGTCGTTTCGGAAACGATGTTTTTACTGAGATATACAACAAGTCTTGGGTAATAATTTTATCATATAGTTTTTTAAACAAAGTCGCCTCGTCAGCAAAAATAGTGGGTGTTTTTTTTTTTTTAAAGAAAACAAAAATAAAACTAGCATTTTTAGGTAAAGCAGATATATCTTTTAATGGTTCGCCTTCTAATTGTCGTAAGTATCATCGTCAAAGCATTCATTTGGATGGTAATGCAGTTTATGAATGCTTGAAAATGTTGATATATATAAAATGATTAGGCGACTTTGTTTCAAAAAACTGTATGATAAAATTATTCTCCAAGACTTATTGTCTATCTCAATAAAAACATCGTTTCCGAAATGATCGTACAATTTATTGATTTGTTTGTTCTTCCTTATGAAACCGATTTTGAATTTTTATTTTTATTATAAATTATTATTCATCTTACTCAATATTAAAATAGCTCTAAGATATATGTGCCTATCGAGCTTATTATATATCTGCAGTGCAACGAGCACTGTTTTATTTTATTTTAATTATATTAATTTACTTATACATTAAAATATACTCTGCTCTCCGCACTGTGGTTCTAACCTTCTTAATATATATATATATATATATATATATATATATATATATATATATATATATATATATACGTGTGTGTGTATTGTTTCCTATCTGGATGCATCATATTTTGAGCACAGTTTTTATTTAAATAATGTTTTCTATCCAAACATGTCTCAGGCATGAAAATATAAATAAAATATATTTACATTTTAATATATATATATATATATATATATATATATATATATGCATACATATATATATATATATGCATACATATATATATATATATTATTTAGCAAAGTTTTGTTCATAGGAATTAATCCGATTAATCCTTTCTACGTTTATATGATAGTGCTCAATAATAAATATGGTCATATATTCATTCAGCATAATTTTTTATCCATACAAAAATTTTCGATTCCACATATTTAGATTATAAGTATCAACAAAATGGTAAAAACTAGAACAAAATTCTTCAACAGAATCAATTCACACTTACTTCAAATAATACTTTACACACGATATTCAATAAAAAATATAGTGTAATTAAGTCATTGTTTTAATGATGATCTAGAAAATGTTAAAAAAAAACTCTACAATAATAAAATAATAAACCAATGTTAGCGGTGATAATCAAGCGTAGAATTGTCTCTACATGAATAGAATGAATAATAATATAAACAATGATTGTAAATATATAGGGAAATGACACATGTTTTTTTATTACGTCTTACGTCTTATTGATTTTGATAAAAAAAACCTACGTGTATTATTGTATTTTTTACGTCAAATAATGCGTCCCATATTGTAAAGAGTCTCGTTCTAACATTAAAATTGATTAATAAAGTGTTTTCATTCCGTTTAAGCTCTTCACATTCCGGATAAGTTTGCAAACATTTCAACTTAAACATATAAAGTGATTAATGTATCTTTATGTATATATATATATATATATATATATATATATATATATATATTGTCTGTGTGTGTACATTTCCCTAACATACTACTCAGTCAATTCTCGGTCTACAGACTCGAGATTTGACATAAGAAGTACTGAAATTTGGGGAAACCTTTTGAATCGGTTTTCGGCCAGAAATTTGGCTATCAGAATATCAAAGTTCAACAATTTTATCTTTGAAAACTCTACCAAACTCCTCCGACAATTTTGAGTCTAAACACTTGAAATTAAGATGTAGGTTACTTTGGCATAGCTCAAACTTGTTAATTTGATTTGAGACAAAAAAATTGTTACGGGTATTCAGAGATAGGGCAAGCTTTTTAATTGGGTTTGAGTTAAAAATTTTACCTGCCAAGGGGTCAAATTTCAAATGATTTGACATTTGCGGTGTCGAGCAAACTACTCAGCCAAACTTTGATCTAAACATTTGAAATTTCATATAATGGGTATGCAGACATGCGGCAAGCGAAATTTGGCTGCCAAAAAGTCAAAGTTGAGAGAGTTTACGTTTGCAGATTCTACCTAACTCCTCCGAGAATTTTGGGTCTAAACACTTAAAATTGTAGATGCAGATGACTTGGACATGGGTTAAACGTTTTATTTTGATTTGAGACCAAAACAATAAATGTTAAGAGGTTAAAATTGGGGTCAAATTAAAAAGAATTACCGCTGCGATCTCTACCAAATTACTCAGACAATTCTTGATCAAAGCATTTTAAATTTTAAATAAGGGTATTCACATATACTGAAGTTATGAACAGTACGTATGGCCCGATAAAAGCCGAGCTGAACCGCTAGTAAGCTATAAAGAAAAATACTCGTTTTTGAAAATCTTCTATGTTTTTTTTTTGTATTTTTATTGCAGATAAGTTATTAAGGTACTAGTGCATATAGCGAAACGTATTTCTGACGTACACCGCCGGATTAAGCCGAAAACCGTCGATCAAATCTTAAAAGGCTCAGAAAAATAAAAACAGTTATCGGAAAGGAAGAAAACAAAACAAAAGAAACGATGAAATAAAATATAAGAGCGTAACATAATATTAAAAGAAAATTTTTGCAAGAAAAAAAATTCAAACACATTTTCGTAAGAATTTTAAGAAAAGTTTTAAGAGTAAAAGTTTAATGAATAAATATGTGTTAGTTTGGGTGAGTATAATAGATAGGAACGTATTTTGTAATTATCAGAAACATTTTTGAATGTATATTTTTGAGATGAGGATTTATAATTATGTTTTTTTATTATTTCGACTATGATTTTCATCTTACCTTTTTTTTGTTTTGTTTTTTTTTTCTTTCCAAACGTTTCGGTCGATGCCGAAAAAACAAGATGAGAATCATCGTCCAAATAATACAAAAAATAATTATAAATCCGCATCTCAAAAATATACATTCATCATATCAAAAAACCGGAATGGACCCAGAGTTATTAATATAAAACAAACAAAAAAAAGATTGGTGCTATTTGCATTTTACATTTCTAACGTCTGTGTTCGTTGCGAAACCAAATAGACTAAACATTTTTTTCAATATTCACCAATATCATCCAGTGTGAATGTACCTGAAGATGGTCGGAGGTTACCTCGACCGAAACGTTGTGAAAGAAAAAAACAACCAAGATTAGAATCATAGTCAAAATAATAATAAAAAAATAATAATTAGAAACATTTTTGTTTCAAGTGAATTTATTTTATTGTTATCACTGTTTTTTTTTTAATATAAATTTTTGTTAGAGAATGAATAACAGTTGCTTTTTTTATTATTTTTTTAACTGGAGAGGAGACGTTTGAGGAGGGCAGGGTATTCCCTTTGGAATATCTCCAGTTGACTGTAGGGCAATTATAGACGATGACAAAAAGGGACGCGAGAGGCTGGAGGGAATATAAGGAAGTTCCTCAACCGAGTCGCTTTTTGCGATGGAATAAGGTGGAAACATATTGATAATTTCACAATTTATTTCACCATATAATCTCTAATAGAAGCTCCGGGCTGGTTTCGCATTCTTTTTTATTGTGTCACATGATTAATAGGAGCTTTCTGATTGGCTTACGAACTTGAGCAGCGCTCGGCAAATTTCGGCAGTTTGCGTAAGTTTCTAGTCAAGCATTACGGGATATTTTCGAGAATCCGGTACCTAATGCGCATACCTGCAGACATTTCTGCTTTTAGTATCGATTTTACTAATGATAGAATTAGAACGCTCCTTAAATAAAAAAAAACATCGTTAATTCATGTGTCCACAACTAATTAAAACTGTCAGTAGGACACTTTTCAAATCTCCACACTAACGTAATGTACTTGCAATAACCCTTATCCCTGAGTGGCTTCCGGGCCTTGATAAGTGGTGATCACTGTGTAAAAAAGAAAAAAAATACTTTGCAAGCATTTAAATATAAAAATCACATTAATTATGTTTAATATTATTTGTTATATTTATTTTCATTTTTACTCATTTTTATATACAAATAATTTACTATTTTTTCATGTTTTTCTTATTTTCACTTATATTTACTCATTTTCACCTATTCTTATTATTTATATTTCACCGGACTATCCATTCACATGTAATCACCTTTTTCTTCGCCATATTCCATCTGCTTCACTATTTTATTATCAAGTGAGATCTTTGACTTACTTGTTATTTCATCACATACTTTTGTATGCAAAATCCGATCCCGCATTTTGTTAATTCCTACCCTCTGATGAGAAGGAAAGTTTTTTTTCGAAACTCCGCGGATTAAGGACTAAGTATTTCCTTTTCAGATTAAATATGTTTTTAACTCTTTTTCAAAGTGTCTTTTAACATGTTTTATTAACTGTTTTCTCGTATGTATATATGTATATATATATATACATATATATATATATATATATATATATATATATATATATATAGAGAGAGAGAGAGAGAGAGAGAGAGAGGGAGAGATGGATAGGTGTACCACTTTTTTTTAGTAATTTTATAAGTTCGAATTATCAGCGAGTATTGATCACAGTTAAACGAAAGGAGGTTGAAAAGCTAATGAGCTGAATTGTGTAGTGGCGATGGGACATTTGCCCTTATATCAATTTAACTTAAAATGAGAACCCACTTTATGTTTCCCTTGAACATAATGTGGGTGTTTATTTTACGTTAAATTAATACAGAATCATGATCCCTCGCTTTTAAAAACTATAATTTATGCATTTTATTTATCATCGAAATTATTGTTTCCTTGTTTTTTTTGGGGGGGTGCAAGGTAGTCACCAGTTATCAAGGCCCGGAAGCCACTCGGGGATAAGGGTTATTGCGTGTACAGTACGTTAGTATTGGCGATTTGATAAATTGTCTTAGCTAAGGAGGCGATTAATCAGGAACTTGTTCAGGTTGGACCTGAAGACATCCAGGCTGCCGTCAGGTGTGAAACAGGCAAACGAAACAGAGCTCTACAGGCGCAGAAACTCCAAGAAAGAAGCCCTGCCCAGGGAACCCACGTTCCGGTCTTGGCACAGACAAAGAGTGGGGAAACCCCTTGACAGTGGTTTAAGCCAGACGGGTGTTCATTGTGAAATCTTGGTGAGGCGGGACCAGAGACCGGAGCCCAGACGGGCACCCGCCATGGAAGCAACGATAAAACAAAGACAGGCCCGCTGTTGTTTCCGTTTTCAGCACTCTCGAAAACTCATAATAGTATTTTGAAAGGATTTTTTTGCGGGTGGAAAGATACTGCCCTTTACTAATATTTCAATCATTATGATTTGTTTTCCTAGTTTTGTATATGAATTACACAATATCTGATATTTGCTCAAAACTTGATGGAGGGGGGGATAAAAAGTTTGCTGCTATAGTTTCAAATGGTCTGAGATAACAGCCAGAGGAGACCTGTTTTCAAATATTTTTCATATGTTATATCTCCCCTGGTTCGGTTGCGTACATAAAGTAAATTTCACAGAGTATGAAAATTATTTGATACTGGACATATTCATAATTATACCCTATTTCCAAAAGAGAGGCGATATAACATATGAGAAAAATTGGAATCAAGTCTCACTTTGCTGTTATTTCAGATAATTATAAACCTTAGCGGCAAATTTTAATGTCCCGTCCATCAAGGCCAAAGGCTTTTTAGAAACTAATATATATATATATATATATATATATATATATATATATATATATATATATATATATATATATATATATATATATATACAGGATTTCCACAGAGTCTGACTACATTATGTAGACAGACTTTGTGGGCATCGTGTAGATTATGTAGCCAGACTTTATGGGCAGGTTGACCGTGTGGTCGGTTCTTTGCTAATAGAGTCAGATGGTTTTGTGGCCTGGTTCGAATCTCCCAACCAGCTGTAATCATAACTCCCTGCATTGATAGATTCCTGAAAGGATGAAACATTAATGTCCATAGGTATTAAAAAAATTATCATAGTAATAATTATATATATATATATATATGTATATATATATATATATATATATATATATATATATATATATATATATATATATATATATATATATATATATATATAGGGTGCCCATAAAGTCTGGCTACATAATCTACACGGTGCCCACAAAGTCTGGCTACATAATGTAGTCAGACTTTGTGGACACCCTGTACATATATATATATATATATATATATATATATATATATATATATATATATATATATATATATATATATATATACTAGCAGTTCAGCTCGGCTTTGCTCGGACCCTATGTACTGTTCATAACTTTATGTGCATATCTATATATGATTGTTAAGAGGGATGAAATCTGA